>NC_029775.3:44253142-44288686 GCF_000817695.3 Arachis duranensis | reverse complement strand
TTTGTTCTTAACAATAAAGAAATCCTTGGTAAATTTGATCCAAAATCATATGAAGGAATATTTGTTGGATATTCCACCACAAGCAAGGCCTATAGAGTTTATCTCAAGGAGCATAGGACAATAGAGGAATCCATACATGTTACTTTTTGTGATTCTAACTTAATTCCCAGTACTGTGATAGATATTGATTCAGATGGAGAAGGAGCTGGAACAAGCAAAGAAAATTCCAAATCTGTCCAGAATGAAGAATCTGCCAGTCCAGTTTTGTCTCGTCAGATTGGAGGAGAAACTTCCGTTTTGTCTCCTGAGCAGGCACGAGCAACTAAAACAGTGAGACCACCAGAAGTTCATCAAAGCCCTACACCTGTCCGAAAGCCTAGAGAATGGAAGTCTATGAAGGGTTATCCTCATGACTTCATCATTGGTGATCCCTCTCAAGGAGTAACAACAAGATCATCCACCAAAAGGCAAACCAAACCTAGCAATCTTGCTCTCCTGTCACAAATAGAGCCCAACAATGTCAAACAAGCTCTTGAGGATCCATCATGGGTTAAAGCAATGCAAGAGGAGCTTGTTCAATTTGACAAGAATAAGGTTTGGACACTAGTACCTCATCCGAATGGTAAGAAAGTTACCAGTACTAAGTGGGTGTTTAAAAATAAACTTGGTGAGGATGGACAAGTTGTTTGTAACAAGGCTAGATTAGTGGCCCAAGGTTACGATCAAGAAGAAGGTATTGATTTTGATGAGTCTTTTGCTCCGGTAGCTAGAATGGAAGCAATTAGGTTGCTTATTGCCTATGCTGCCCATAAGGGTTTCAAAATGTTTCAAATGGATGTTAAGTGTGCCTTCCTTAATGGCTTTATTGATAGAGAAGTGTATGTGGCTCAACCCCCCGGTTTTGAACATAAAGAGTTTCCTAATCATGTTTTTAAATTAACTAAGGCACTTTATGGTCTTAGGCAAGCTCCAAGAGCTTGGTATGAGAGGCTTAGTGCCTTCTTGTTGGAAAACCATTTTCAAAGGGGTACCACCGACACTACTTTATTTATTAAAGCATCTAATGATGATATGCTCCTTGTTCAAGTTTATGTTGATGACATTGTATTTGGTTCGGCCAATATCTCCTTGTGTGAAGAGTTTGGAAAACTCATGACTAGTGAGTTTGAGATGAATTTAATGGGAGAGCTTACTTTCTTTCTTGGCCTCCAAAAAGCAAACTCCTAGTGGTACTTTTATTCACCAAGGAATGTATGCAAAAGAACTTATCAAAAAATTTGGCCTAGAAAATTCTAAATCAATGGGCACTCCTATGCATCCCAATACTAAACTTGAAAAGGATGATGATGGCCAAGATGTGGATGAAACAAGGTATAGAGGAATGATAGGTTCACTCATGTATCTTACCTCCTCTATACCGGATATTGTTCAAAGTGTGGGTGTTTGTTCAAGATTTCAATCTCATCCAAAAGAATCCCACCTCACAGCCGTTAAACGCATTATTAGATACATTAAGGGAACTTGTAATTATGGGTTATGGTATCCTAAATCTGATGACTTTTGTGCAGTAGGTTTTTGTGATGCAGATTATGCGGGAGATCGAGTAGATAGGAGGAGCACCTCAGGCATGTGTTGCTTCCTTGGAAGCTCACTCAACATGTGGTCAAGCAAGAAACAAGCCACAGTAGCTCTATCCACTGCTGAAGCCGAATATGTTTCCGCATCTGCATGTTGCTCACAATTAATTTGGTTAAAAACCCAATTGGAAGATTACAAATTAAAAATCAATAGTATACCCTTATTTTGTGATAATATGAGTGCTATAAACATTTTAAAAAATCCTGTTCTGCACTAAAAAACTAAGCACATTAAGATAAAATATCATTTTATTAGGGAACATGTGCAAAAGGGTACTATTGATATTCAATTTGTAAAATCTGAAGACCAAATTGCTGATATTTTTACAAAACCTCTCTGTGAAGACAGATTCTGTACCTTGAGAAAAAGTTTGGGGATGTTTGATTTAAGTTTCATTGAAAATCTGTGAATATGGGACTCTGTTCAGTTTTGCTCGTAGGTTTGGACGAGATGAAAAATAATGGCATAATGGAAGAGCTGTGGTCAAGGGGGAGGCAACGCAGAATTCAAAATTTTATAGGCCCCACCAAAATTCCATGACCCCACCATAACAGTTTTGTTAGTTATCTCTCTATGCAAATAAGAATCTTCTTCCTTGTGTCATCATATCTTCTTGGAAGTGGTTATTGTCAAATCAAATCCCTCTCTCCATCTAATCCCTTGATTTAAGGCAACAACTTTTCAGTTTTAAATTTCAAAAGTTAAAAGGAAAATCATCTTTTTGGGTAATAACCACCTCATAATGGTCATTAACCGCCCACTAATGATCATTATTTCCACCATTCTCTCTCTCCAAGCCTCATTTAATGCATCACCCACCTTGCTTCTCTCCCACTCAACTCGGTTATCAACCACACCCTTTCATATTTCATTCCTCCATTACCATGAAAAAGAAAACCGCGCCAAGAAAGAGTGAAAGAATTCTTCTTTCTCAAAAACCATCAACGCCTCAAACCCACACTCATATCCACATTCATTCAACCTCATCATCTTCTCCTTCACCACCATCCAAACAAACAACCACCATGAGAAAAAAGGTGATTACCCACAAAAGTTCAGGTCGAGGCAAGAACAAGAAACCTGTAGTTGAAGAAGAAGAGCAAGAATCTCATACTTCTCCCACTCCTTCACCTCCACCCTCATCACCGAAGAAGACTACCCCCAGAAAAAGCTCACAGAAGAATCAGGGGTTTGCACTCAATGACACGATTGAACCTCCAAACTTGGAATCCATGGAATTCAGAGACAAGTATGGCAAGACTCACTCTCATTTTGATCCAAGCAGATTTAACTCCTGTACCTCTTTTGAGTTTCACAAAGAGGTTATGGAGAAGCGTCATTTGTGCACTACCTATCTTGTTAGCCTCGAAAATCTCAAGAGTACCAACATTTCCTCTCTGTTTGAACTCCTCAACTGGAAGCCTCTGCTCCTTATCAAGAAACCAGTCTACCCAGGTCTTGTTCGAGAGTTTTATGCTAATATGCGATTTATTGACGGCACCCTTCATTCCTATGTCAAAAGGGTTCAAATAGCCCTTGATGCTGAGACAATTGGAGCGGCCCTGGGCTTCAAGGATGAAGGACCACGAGCATATATGGTGGAGAAATGGGACACACAAGTTGGCGTTTCACACAAAACTATTCTCCAACACATTTGCAAGAACCTTTCTGGATTGCATGGCACCATTCCAACCCACAAAGCCCTTGGACCAGTCAATTCCCTGCTTCACCGAATCATTATTCATATTCTGACTCCCCAAAGCGGCTCACACAATCGAGTAACATTTTCTGATTGTCTCATATTGTTTGCTTTGGTTACCTCTACCCCTATCTCCTTTGGTTATATTATGATTAGGCACATGTGGGATTCTGTTAGAAGCACCAGAAAGGCTAACCTGCCTTATGGTATGTTTTTAACTAGCATTTTTGAGTACTTTAAAGTTGATTTGTTGAATGAGACTGTAGAAAACAAGGTGTCTTCAATCAGAGGAGGAGGAGCGACTAAGGACACCAAAGGGCGAAAATCTGCTGCATCAGATAGTGACCATGAAGGCAGGCCAGAATCTTCCAAAACAATCCAGTCCATCAAACAGATTTTGGGAGAATTTTCGAACATGGCAGACATGATGTTTCGATTCCACAAAGAGGCCTGCAAGCAAGCTTATGAGAGTGAGAAAGCTTGGAAAAATTGCAAAGAAAGGGTCACTCTAATGATGGAACATTTTAAAGAAGACTTGGGAGATGATAGTGAAGGAGACGCTGAGGAAGAAGATATTAACTTCTCTGATGATTAGTGACTGTTTTTACTCTGTTTGATATTGGCTCCATTAGGCTCAATCTTTTTTTTGTATAATCACTGCTTTAGGATAATCTCTAGGATACTGTGATATACTTTTGCTATTTTATGTTGAACATTTTGTTATGTTAATCATGATTTGTGCAGGTGCCCCTTTGATGACAAAAGGGGGAGGAAATTTAGGTTCCAAAATTGAAATTGGAATGAAACAGGGGCTGAAAAACAGGGGAACAGGGGATGAAATTTTCATTTGAAAATTCATGATCACCCTTGTTCAAAGAATGCATGTTGTTATTGCATTTGTTTTACTATGGTCACTACTATTTGAACTGCATTTGTTTGGTGTATCATGATTAGTTTATTTGGCATTTGGTTTATAATGATTGATTTATTTTGATTCCTGGCTGTTGTTTCATCATTGATAAACTTGTTGGATTGAAAATTTATTTTTGGCAGTTCCTTTAATCTGTGATACATAAAAACTGCCTTGTGTTGTTCTTCAAATATTTTTCCATCATGTTGTTTTGCTCTGATATTCTAAACGGGAAAATGTTTGAAAAATACTTGGATACTTTTAGGTTGAGCAGTAAATCAGTTTATGATATCAAATGAGTTTTGATTATCAATTAAAACTGCTCATAAATCAAGCATTTAGCATCATAAAATATGCTAAATAACATTGTTACTTGAAGCTTGATTTAAATGTTACAGGTTAGTGCTTCCCTTGGTAAAATAAGCATACATCAAGGGGGAGCCATGTGACATTTAGAAAGGGGAGAAATTCAAATTCAAAGGGAGTATTCTTTACTCAATCTCAAAATTTCTTTCCATTTCAATTTTAATAATGTTTGTCATCAAGGGGGAGATTGATGAGTTTGGAAAACTCTTATTAAATTTTGATGATGAACAAACATTATTAAAATATTAAATTACAAAATTATTAATTTGATCTTAATTCGTATTTGCTTAATTAATAATTTTGTTGTGCAGATTTTACCTTGGGCCGGAAAACAAAGATGTTGCTAGCCCAAAATTAAAAATCAGCATTGCTATATGAGGCTGAATTATTAAATGGGCCAGAATAAACATTATTGTTGCAAGTCCAAACAAATGCTTTCTTATGTGCTCTATGCTTGATTCGAAATCAATTTTATCAGGAAAGCAAATGTTAACCAAATGGGCCAGTTTTAATCTCAATGTTACAAGCCCAAATTCTATTAGTGATAAAAGGTTCCAAGCTTGGTTCGAAACCAAGGAAAAATGAAAGCAAAGTGCTTCCAACGGAACCAAGCCTTTAACCATGTGATGGATTTCAAAATCTATTACATTGTTAATTAATGCATGGGGAACATGAGAGAGAAATTCAGCTGATTTGATTGATGGCTATTATGACAAACACGCCACTCTAAGCTAAGGGAAGTAAAAGCAAGCTATTCTCAAATTAATGTGTTTAACCACTCTACATTGCTTTTCTTCAGATTCTTTCATTCTCTCTCATCTCTTTCTTCTTCTTTCTTCGGTCTTTGTCCAGTAAACCATGGACGCTGTGCTCATCAACAAAGAAAAGGAAGAAGCTGCATGCATCAAGACCATCAAGCTAATGATGGCAAGAAAACACACCAAAATAAAAGTGAGCTGTGGCTAAGATACTTACCAAATGTGGTTAGATTTGGTGAGGCTATCTTGAGCCTTACATGCTCAAAAATGGACGTTGAAGATTCGGCCAAGAGGAGAGATTCTTGAAGCATGGCTTGTCTTTGATTCTGCTCAACCACCACAGGGAGTAGCTAGAGTGGCGAAGTGATGGTTAAAGGCAAAGATTGAAGCAGATGAAGTCATCATCATCATGAAGCATCAAGGGCCAGAAATCCATCTTGGAGAGGAAGCCAAGGATGGAGAGCCCGGATTGATGAAGGGTGATGATCAAGAAAGGACTAGAGGTAATTGCATGTTGGTGTTGCATGGTTATCTCTTCTCTCTCTATGTGGCCGAACCGGTTCTGTGCTTGTTGAAGGAGGAAGAAGTTGGTTCGGTTTTTGCTTCAATAAGTGGAAGCTCCCCTCTTCTATAATAAGAGTGGACAACCACTGTTTGAAGCAAGGAGAAAAGATTGTGAGTGCAAGGCACAGAGTTCTCAGAGCTACCTGAGCTAACAGTTTTCTCTTCTCCTTCAATGTATTCTGTTTAGTATTTTTTCTGTTTAATTTTGTCATGTCTTGAATCTCATGGAAAAAGACAAACTAGTGAGGTTTGTATGAAAAAGCCATAGAGCGGAAAAAGGCAGAGAGTGCAAAATTAAAAGAAAAAGCCATAGATGTCTTAGAGGTCCTTTGTTCATCTATGTTGTGTATCATGATTCTGTGGGAATCCCCTTGTAAGTTGGGTTAGCACTTTACAAGTTGTAATCAGATTGATTATAGTGAAATTCCATCATGTTTGTGATGGAGATTGGATGTAGGCTGTACTGCACTTAGCAGCCGAACCAGGATATATCTGGGTGCAATCTTCTTCTCCTTTCTACTCCATTTCTGTTCTCTACTACACAGGAGTAAAAACCAGAATTATCTCGTGCCAAGTGACGAGACAAAATGAAAAGTCTCGTGGCTAGGGACGAGACAAAACAAAGTTGCTCGTGTCTAGTGACGAGCAAAAACAGAAAAGTCTTCTCTGAAGGTCAGCAAGTGTTAGCAACGAAAAAGGGGCTAAGATTCAACCCCCCCTTCTCTTAGCCACTGAAACCATCAGTATATTTCAGAAGCTTAAATGACAAGAAAGGTAAAGTGCAGTAAATGTAAAGGGGGGCTGGGTGCTGGAAAATTAAATGAAAGCAGTAAATTAGAGCTCAAAATAATTGCAGAAAGTGTAAAGTGCATGAAAAGTAAATTCAGATCACAGCAAGTTCAAATGTAAAGTTGCAAAATGCAGATTTGCATAAAAGTAAATCAAGCTCAAGGGAAACAAAAATGTGAAAGTGTAGAAGAACAGAATTGCAGGAAGATGTAAATTGCATAAGCTAAATTGAATTGCAACACTGAAATGTAAAGTGCAGAAAAATTAAAGTTTTTCAAGAGAACTTTCTATTTTACTCCTACTCCTACTCCTATTGCTCTCTAGCAGAGCCAGCCCTTCCTTTTTCTAAAATGGAACAGATGCCTTTATATAAGATTTTACAAAAATAAAAAAAATTGAAATTAAAAACAAATTACAATTTAAATGGAATTCCTAATCTAGCTTTTCTGTGTGCCTTTGAGTCATGTTTAATGGGCTTTGCTTGCTTTGGATTTGAAGAAGAGTGGATCCGAATGATTTGGTTCAAGTGGCATGGATCAGGGTGCATTTGGTTGAATTTTTGGTTGGAGGCATGCTCCAGTAGAGCGCTCCATTTGGTTTTGTGAGCGTAGCGCTCATTGTGCCACATTTTGGCCTCTTTGGTGCGTGCCTTGCTTGAGAATGCTAACAAAAGTGAGCGCTGGCCTTGGTGTGTCTCCCTTGTGTCATGGCATGCACCTAGCGCTCAATAAGTGAGCGCTGCGCTCAAATAATGAGCGCTACTCCTTGTGTTGAATGCGTGCCCCTCTCTTCGAATCTTGGTATCTCCTTTTTTAAATGCTGCGCTTCTTCAATTTCCTTGGTGAAGGCATTGAAAATGCTCACACTTGTGAGCATAACGCTCACTTGCTTTGGGCGCTACTCTCTTGTGTTGCCTTGGATGCGCTGATTCCTTTGATTGAGCGCTTGGTCTTTGTTTCTTTGATGAAGAAGCCCGAAAACGCTCAAATTATTGAGCGTAGCGTTCCATTTACTGAGCGCTCGTTGTTCCTTGTTTTAATGTAGCTCTCCCTTGCATTAATGAACGCTGGGCCAATTGGGCATTACCAAGTAAATTTCATGCATGCTTTCATTGATTTAATTAATTAATAATGCCAATTAATTCATTTAACGCCTTGGTTTATTCATTGGCATTAATAATCAAATGTTTCAAGCATGCATGTTTATATTTACTTTATTATATTACTTAGTAATGTATTAACGTAACTTGATTTGCCAATTGGCATTAGTAATGAAACTTTCATGCATGCATGCTTTAATTATTAATAATGCATGCATAAGGCATCACTAAATGCCACGGCTCCATGGTCATGGGTCACGCTTTTAAAAGCATGGTCTATGGTTTCAAAGCGTGCTCAAACTTTAAAGTGGCCCCAAAATTCTTTTTTTTTTTTGAACTTACTTTGTGCTATTTTGCTTCTTTTTCCACTTATTTCCTACAAAATTTATAAAATCAAAAGATCAAAGAAATATACCATTTAAGTACAAAAGCATTCAATATTTAAGCACAAATCATCAATTTCTTGTATGAAAAAGCATAGAAAAACATGACATGATGACATGTCATGACAACACCAAACTTAAATATTTACGATAAACTAACTATATCAACTAATTGATTTGATTAGAAATTTAAATATTATATAATTATTATCATTTATATCAACTTGATTTGGTAGTATTTCTTAATTTATTTATTTTAATATTCTGTTAATATTTTTAATTTATTTCTTTTAGTTTATTAAACCAAATTTATTGTGTGTACTAATTAATTAATTTCATTAATTTATTAGTCATTAAAATAATAAATCTATAAATAAAATAGACAACTGAGATATTTTCAACTAATAATTAAATCAAATCATATATATTGAACTAAATTTAAATAATTTGAATTAAGGACTAAATTAAAATAAGATAATTTCTTACTTATTCAAGTTAAGTGCAATAAATACAAATCAATTTTATTAGATAATCATAGTTGTTTGGTCTACTATATATAGATGGTCACACAAAATTATAAAAATTGTGATTTGTATAGTTCTTGCTATTTCAACTCTTCTCTTCTTCTTCTTCTTTTTTTTCTTTATGTATAATTTCTTTTATGTATAAATGTACTAAAAATAAAAAAGTACGCATGATTATTTTATTGATTGTTTATTTGATGAATATATCTCAATTTAGACATTCTATTACTGTGGATGAAAGTTGACCTGTAGTAATTTAAAGTACCCAATGTATTTTTTTATAGTATTAGATAGAAAAATATTTGTTAAAATGAATATTCCCATTATAATATATTTTTCTTCAATTATTATATTTTTATGTCAGTTGTGTAAATTCTTGGAAGGCACAAGATAACAAAATAGGTTGGCGTTAATATCATTAGAAACAAATTTAATGGTTTAAATAAGTACCACTAATTATGTTAACAAAGTAATTTTGTAATAATAATATGATTCACATATTAATTTCGAAATTAGACTCAATTACGCTAAAATTTTAAAGGTAATATAGAATTTGATAATAAAATTAACATTTATTAAGGAAATAAATTTATTTATGGCTATTTCCTAATTATAAATAGTAAGACTTATGAAAAAATATTAATGTCATTATTCTTATTAATTAAATCATAATATTAGGTAGTTGATAATTTCATAGGCGAAAATTATATATTAAAAATTACATAAAAATTAGCAACGAACAAGAAATAAGAATTTTAAAAAAATCTATTATATAATACCAATTTCATAATTAAAATATGTCACATATCATATTCTCATATATTCTATTTATTCTCATTAAATACAACTTATTATGATAAATTAACTATATCAACTAATTGATTTGATTAGATATTTAAATATCAAATAATTTATTATAATTTATATCAATTTAATTTCATAGTATTTTTTAATTTATTTCTTTTAATGTTCTCTTAGTATTTTTAATTTATTAAACCAAATTAATTATAACAATTATCTGTATTAATTAATTAATTAATTAGATTAATTAATTAATCATTAAAATAATAAATATATGAATAAAATAGCTTCTCGAGATATTTTTCACTAATAATTAAATCAAATCAAATAATATATATTGAGCTAAATTTAAATCATATGAATTAAGGACTAAACCAAAATAAGATAATTTTTTACTTATTCAAATTGAATGCAGTAAATATAATTAATTTTGGTAGATAATCATGGTCTTCTGGTCTTCTTTATATAGATAGCCACATAAAATTATAAAAATTATCATTTTTATCATTTTTGCTATTTTAACTCTTTTTTTTATAAATGTACTCAAAATGAGAAGGTCTGGATGATTGTTTCATTAATTATTTGTTTGACAAATGTTATAGTCTGAAAATGTCTCAATTTAGGCATTCTACTACTGTCGATGGAAGTTGAGCCTGTAATAATTTAAGATGACCATGAATATATTATGTTTCATTAAGTTTCTTTGCCAATCTATTATCTTTTACCTAACAAATAATATATTATTTTCATCAGAAGTCATACATAATTGATTGATAATTCTATATATAAAAATACTCATGTGGTACCTAAATACCATATTGTTATCTCGCTAAAGTTAATTCTCTTATGATTATGCGAATGTATAGCACTATTAGATGAAAATTGATTGGACTACATTTATTTTCAATGAGGTAGGTGATCTTTTAGGCCTAATCACGGTCAGAGTTGAGGAAGGTTTGAAAAATGCTAACAATATAAATACTTTTTATTTTTAATATCCAATAATAATAAATATATATTAAAACTAACGTTTTTTTCGTACAAAATCATAAAATGTATAACATAGTCAAAACATATATAATACATATTAACTGTCATTGTTTATCAGTTACGTTATGATAAATCTGGTTATTAAAAGAGATTAGAATTAACTTAAATATACACAATATTATTTCATACTTTTTATTTTTATTTTATTATCTTAAAAAGTCATACATATTATAAGAGAACCTCATCTTTTTACCACTGGTTCTTCCACTCAATGGTTTCTATAAAGAAAAAAGGCATAATAATATTGTGTTTGGCAAGAATATATAGGATTTTGAAAGGTTGAAGTATAAATTTAGTTCTTAACATAATCGTAGATGAAGTGTAGAGTAGATAAAAAAGTAGTTAATAAAAGAATAAATGGTTAAAACTTCCTCAATACTAACAGTCGTAGTGTATGATAAGTGTTCTATAAATTTTTTGGATTTGATTGTTTCTTTATTATTATATGTTGTTCTGTTTAATTTATGCTAAAAAGACTTATGATAATTATTTTATCGTGGTGGTGGTGTAAAAGTTGTAGGTATTATATTTATTTTGTATGCTCTTAAAATCTCATTATTTGTGACTGGATAATTATTCAAAGAAATTGGTTTAATATCTATTTTATATTCTATTTAAATTATAATAGTGAGTAAATTATTTTTTTAAATAAATAATACTATTTTTTCATAAAAACAATATTTAAATAATTGTAAAATTAGATTATACCACACATGATGATAAATATCTTGGCATTAAATTTGTTACAAAACAAATTTTTAAGAATATTATGTTGTATTATATAATTTAGTTATATTTTTCTTATCTTCAATCTATATTATTTAGATGGGCATATTTCTAAAAGGGTTATTTAATTTTTTTAAAATATTAAATCAAATCAATTGCAAAATAATTAATTAGGTTGATTAAATATCTAGATATCTTATACTTTAATATAATTTAATTTATATAGATACATTATTTTTACAATTTTATTATTTATTGTAATAAATTTTAGAGATAATTTTTGCAAGTTATAATTTATTTTTTTATCTGCATATTCAACTTTTATGAATAATTTTTTTAATTTTATATTTATAAATAAATTATTTTCTAATTTAATATATGGTTTTTTATGAATTTTTTTATTATGCAATTCACTTTAACAAAAATAAATTAATTTAGGAAAATTTAAATTTGAGAGCTTGCTATGGTTAAACTCAAACTTTAATTTATTTTGTCATATTATTATATAAATATTAAATTATTTGATTAAATACTTATTTGATTATGAAATGATATTATATGTTACTTTTATATTGGTAATTAAATTTCAGTTACTACACAAATATTATATTTTAGGTAATTGTATATTTTTTATTTTTTTGAAAATTATTATATAATTTTACGATTATTTAATTATGTTTATTTTTTTAAAAGCATTGTCATTATTGGAGTGTAACTAATATTTTTGATAGTCTAAAATTGAGAAATAAAAATACAAAATATTAATATACTGAGTTTTCGAAGTATAAATTTAAAGTAAATATATGTGATTATAATTAATGATCATAATTAAAAGTCTTTATTTTATTTTATTTACTAACTTTACATTTTTTATAATATTTTTATGAAAGTTGATTAATAGGTTCTTTTTCACAATGTTGATAAGAAACTTTTGATAAGACATTGAATTTTTTGGGGGTGAGCACGGGTCGGTTTGGTTTGGGTTTATGGTAAAATTAGAACCGAATCGATCCAAATATAATTTGTTCGGTTTGGTTCGGATTTGCGGTTTTTTATACATGTACTCGAACCAAACCAAATCGATTATGAACGGATTGGTTCGGTTCGGGTAATTGGGTACCCGATGACTTTGAAATTCATAAAAAAACCAAATTTTTATCTTAAAAATTCAACAAGTACAATAAATATATATAGCATTAATAGAAATAATCTAAACATGTTAAACATCAAATACATTAAAAACTAAACTCATTAAAATCCAAACATATTAATAATGAATAATCATTGTCTAATGAAAAAGTCATATATATATATTTTTTATTTTTTTAATTAATTAATATATGATTGGGTTCGCGGGTTGGTTCGGATTCCGCACTCCCAAAACCGATATCCGAACCAATCAATAACAAAAGTCATCGGTTTGATTCGGGTTGAACCCGATTATCCGTTGGTTCCAGAACCAATTTAATTGGTTCGGTTTAGATTCGGGCGGATAATCGGGTACCCGCTACCCATGTTCACCCCTAGAATTTTTTAACAAAAATTACTTCTCAAAATATTATGATATCACAAGTTATAATATGTGAGGTAAATGACTTTTATAAACCATCTGCAAACCAATTTTACATATATCCCCCAAAGTAAAAAAGGCTACGTGCATGTCTTAATTTATATATCTATGTAAAACAAATTTAAGGAGTTCGAATTATGAGTTTTTGTAGTAAATCGAATCCATAAGATTTGAATTACTTAGATGCTATCTATTATACTAAATGGAATGGAGGAGATTCGATTTACAATGAGCTAGATTGCTACTAAGTGAGTATAAATCAAACCTTATTGCTTCGATTTAGCATGGACCATATAAATCGAAATTTATAGATTCAATTTAATAAGGAATGACATAATTCAAATTCTTTGAATTCAATTTACTTTCGAATCATAATGTCAAGTAATTCGAATCTTATAGATTTGATTTATTACTTATTACCCTAATTCAAATTCATTAAACTCGATTTATATAGAAATGTAAATAGAGACAACTAGGTAATGTTTTTGGATTTGGGGGATTCAGGTAATTTTAGGGTGGTTTTGGTTTATCAACGTAAATTAACCTAATATGCGATATTAGTTACTATTATATATATGAAAAATCTGACTTATTTATGGATTGTTTGGATTAGAAGAATTTGTAGAGAAATAAAATGCCAAAGAAAAAAATGGATGAAAAAATTAATTTTTCATTGTTTGGATCAACAAAAAAATTGAATGGAAAACATAAAAATGTCTGTGCAACTCATGTAAATTTTTTTTCTTCAAAGTTGCGAAGAAAATTGATGCAGAAGTGCAAATATGGGTAAAAATACAAAGTCACCATTTGAAATATAATTTATATATAATATATAAAAATATTAATATAATTTTACTCTAATATAATTTTTTCTCTTCTTTTCCTTCCATCCAAGCAAAAGAAAATTCTTACTCTATTTTCTTTCTATTCATTTTTTCTTCATCTAAACAACACAAAAAAATATATTTTTCTTTCCATTTTCTTTTCTCTTATTTTCCATCTTATATCCAAATAATAGTTTAGTGTTTATCCATTTATCTTCTATTAATATTATTATAACAAGGATACATGTGAGTTTATAAATATGATATAACAAACTTTTAATTATCTGAGACTTTATTGAGTAGCTAGAATAGCTCCACGTCACAAACCAATGAATGCTAGCAATAGGGATGTTATTCGCGTTTTGGGGCTAGATATGGACTCGTGAAATCCTCACGACCTGCCACGTGAAAATAGATGGGGACTAGGGGTGGCAAACGGGTCGAAACCCATCAGACTGACCTGCATAACCCTCCAAAAAAGACAACTTTGGTTGGAAATTTGAGACCGCCAAACTTAAAAAGTCCACCTACCCTGTACCGTCTAATCCATAGGCTTTAGTGGGACTTTGGCAGGGCGGGACAGGCTTCCCTACTGGGCCAAACTTTTATTTTGTTAGTGCCATTTTTTTATAAATTTTTATGATGTTATTGATCTACAAGAGGATGAAGATGATAATTGAAGATGTTTCAAGTTATATTTTAGATTATGTTTTTATGTTTGATTGATTATAAACTTGAAGATGTTTAATTATATATTTTGAATAATATTTTTTTGCTTTGGACAATATTGGTTTATTATTTTGTTTCAAAAAAATTGATTTATAATTATGTTTATTACATATTTATAATTATAAAGACTTTGATGTGTGTGAATTTAAAAATTATAATTTTTTTAGTTTTTAGAAATTATAAATTTATTGAAATTGTTGTGAAATTATATATATTATTTATTATTGAATGGTTTATAAAAAAAAGGGGAGCCTACAAACCCGCCAATCTATCATTAGGTAGAACGGGGGAGAAATTCAAGATCGCTTTACTAGGCGGGGTGGAGAGGGCCAACCCACCAGATGATGAGTTTTTGGCAAGACAGGGTAGACTTCTCCGTTTGCCACCCCCAATGGGGACATGGATATAAGTACCCACCCCATGGAACTTATTAAATATACGCGAATATAAAATTATTAATTTATTCTAATTTATATATACATAAATCCATCTTTTGAATTTCATAACCCTAATTTCTGCCTTCGATTCGAATTCTTCCTTTTTCTTCCAAATTAATTCTCAGTCTCTATCTTCTCTCTCTCTCTCTCTCTCTCTCTAACTCATTTTCTCTACCTCTCAAATTCATCACTTAATATCGTCTGAAAAAATTATGTTATGTTATTATGTTGGAATAGATTTTTATGTTTTCTCCTTTTGAAATGTTGTTTTTCATAACGAATATGTTACAAATTGTGTTGAATTATATTGAATTGATTATTTTATGATTATTATATTATGTCTTTTTGTGTTAATGTTTTCAAAAATTTTCAAAGAATATTCATAGATACCCGAGGAGATCTGCGTTCTCTAAGGGGTAATTAAACAGGAACTTGCAATGACGGAGAAGGAACGGGAAAATTTTTTTTAAAATAGGAGTGAGAGGTGGAAAGGGAGCTTCTCACAATTCTTTGAGTATTCATTACCATATCTAACTAGCAACGGAGATCCAATCTGAGTCGATTTAAGAGGGGACGCGTGGACTTCATCTGCATTGGGCATTTAAGGTAATGAAACTAAGTTGAATTTGGCACCATAACAATGGATTTTAGTTGATCTTGCTTGCATTGAGGTCTTATTAGGCCCAAATATATCTTAGATTAATATTTTGAGTCATTGTTATAGCAAATACTATACTATTTAATATTATAATTCTTAGTATACGTACAAGTTAGATATATTTACAAGATATTTTTTTAATTCAAATTAAAAAATTAATTATCTCTTTTCTAGTTTTAAATGTTATTTTCTAATGTAACAAAAAAGTGAAAATAACAATAATTACTCACATAATTAAAATAGATAATCTTAATATATACATGACACTATATATATCAAGGATTGTTATATATGATATATATATTTTTTTCTTTTCTGTAATGATTATTTATATAATTTATTGAACAATTTTTTATCTTAATATTTAATAAATTTAACATACAAAATAAGTAACTTAAATTATCATCTAGGACAATAAATATAATAGTGCAAATACTTATTTATTTATTAGTAGTGAAAAAAATATTTAAATAGTATAAATTGATATTTTTTAGTATAAAAAGAATAATAAAAGTTATTAATTAAGTTAATTACATAATTAAAAAATTGTAAATTTTTTTAAATAATAATAAAAAATAAGATTATTATTTTCACATATTACACTATTTATGAAAAAAATAATATATATATATATATTATCGATTATTAAGTTTATAAATAATTTTAACTCAATTTTTGGTAATTAAAATTTAAATGATTGAAATTATTAAATGATGAATATTTTGTATCTAACTAATTTATTTTTTTATTGAAATTAAAAACAGATGAGTTGTTAATTAAATTTAAATTTAAATTTAAATTTGAGTAAGAAAATAAAAAATATTTTAAATTTTATCTCACGAACCAGAGTTAATTTTAAGATAAGAAATTACTTTGTACATCATATATATTGTAGCATAGTATGGTCATTTACTATTTTTTAATGGTAAATATTGTCAAATAAAATGGTGTAAGAAATTAGAAGAAAATGTATTTACAAGTTTAGGAAATATTAATTTACTTTTCATTAGAATAAATTATATATTGAATAACAAAAGTTGTTATTGGTTTCTCTTTACACTAACCAATACTCAAACTCAACAATAGTGTTTTGGTACACCATGTTACAAGGAAATATTAATCGATCTAATAACTTTTGTAATAACACAAGTTTATGAATTTGAAAAATTAAGAATCATTTCATAAAATGTGAAGTTTTAACAAGTAACAGTGTTAATCATATTATTTTGACTTCAAGAATGAATATGATACCAACAAATAAAATTGTCCCAAGTCAATTTTAACAAAGACAAAAGTCAATAAGTATTGCTATTAATGAAAAATTAATCTATTTTAAAGACAAATACAATTTTTTTCTACAGATTTTCTAACTCGGCAAATCGATGACTAATCCACCACATATTGATGCTCTATTTGTTAAGGGTCTGTTGCTAACTAATGAATTGTTATATACACAAAACAAGATTCAAACTCTAAATACTTGCTTAAGCAGACAAATGAAATGACTATTCAACCAAATCAAATTGATTAAAACAAATATTAATTATTTTTAATATATTATATATATTTTCATTTAAATTTTAATAAAAAATTTTATATAATTTTTTATATAATCTCGTGTAGGACACGGGAACGTACACTAGTTTAAGCACAAAAGCATTCAATATTTAAGCACAAATCATCAATTTCTTGTATGAAAAAGCATAGAAAAATATGACATGATGACATGTCATGACAACACCATACTTAAACCTTGCTTGTCCCTAAGCAGGAAAAAAATCATGTAATAAAGATTGACAATTCAAGGTAAGAAGAATAGCAACTCAATGTTTATGGTTGGCTAGTTTTCTATGCATGCCTCAATCACAAAAGAAATGTAAATGATTGATGCTTCTATCTAGCTCAATTTATAAAATCTTTTCCTTATATTTCTTACTTGAAATAAGCTTTTCATTCTCTTATTAGCTTCTCCTTTTGGGTGCTTTGCCCCATGAGTTGATAACAAAGCTACGATTCTAAATGCTTTGTTTTCAAGTATTACCACTTGATACATAAGCACCACAAGCATTTGAATTAGAGGACTTCATTAAGCTCATTTGTTTCTTTTCTTGATTCTCTAATCATTGATGCTCATAACCTTGAGCTTTGGAGGAGTGCATTTGCACTTGAGCCTAGTGGTACACGAAATCGTGATACACGACTCCGTGCAGATGACCAACAAGTGCACTGGGTCGTCCAAGTAATACCTTACGTGAGTAAGGGTCGATCCCACGGAGATTGCCGGCTTGAAGCAAGCTATGGTTATCTTGTAACTCTTAGTCAAGAGATTAATGATAATGATGATTTTTATTTATGAAGAATGAATAACATGAAATAAAAAGTACTTGTGATTCAGAAATGAGAAACAGGTTGAGGTTTTGGAGATGCTCTGTCTTTTGAATCTCTACTTTCCTTCTGTTGCCTTCTTCACGCACGCAAGGTTCCTTCCATGGCAAGCTGTATGTTGGTGGATCACCGTTGTCAATGGCTACCATCCATCCTCTTAGTGAAAATGGTCCTCTATGATTTCCCGCATGGCTAATCATCTGTCGGTTCTCACTCGTGCCGGAATAGGATCCATTGATCCTTTTGCACACTGTCACTGCGCCCAACATTTGTGAGTTTGAAGCTCGTCACAGTCACCCCTTCCCAGACCCTACTCAGAATACCACAAACAATGTTTAGACTTTCCGGATCTCAAGAGTGCTGCCAATTGATTCTAGCTTATACCACGAAGACTCTGGTTTCACGGAATTGAATACTCTGTTGTCAGGAGAGAGAATCAAACTCGTGAACCAAGAACCCAAGAGATACACATTTAATCTAAGGTAGAACGGAAGTGGATGTCAGGCACGTGTTCATAAGTTGAGAATGGTGATGAGTGTTATGGATTATCACATTCATCATATTGAAGTGTGAATGAATATCTTAGAATAGAAACAAGCGTGATTGAATAGAAAACAGAAATAATTACATTAATCCATCGAGACACAGCAGAGCTCCTCACCCTAACCATGGGGTTTAGAGACTCATGCCGTAGAAGATACAAAGTTGGATATAAAATGTCATGAGGTGCAAAATGAATCTCTAAAAGTAGTTTTTATACTCAACTAGTAACCTAGGTTTACAGAAAATGAGTAAGCTAAGATAGATAGTGCAGAAATCCACTTCCGGGGCCCACTTGGTGTGTGTTTGGGCTGAGCAATGAAGCTTTCACATGCATAGGCTATTCCTGGCATTTAACTCTAGCTTTTGTGCTAGTTTAGGCATTTAACTCCAGCTTTTATGCCAGTTCTGGCGTTTAACGCCAGAATAGGGTAGAAAGTTGGCGATAAACGCCAGTTTGCGTCATCAAAACTCGGGCAAAGTAGGAACTATTATATATTGCTGGAAAGTCCAAGATGTCTACTTTCCAACACAATTGAGAGAGCGCCAATTGGGCTTCTGTAGCTCCAGAAAATCCATTTCGAGTGTAGGGATGACAGAATCCAACAGCATCTGCAGTCCTTTTTCAGCCTCTGAATCAGATTTTTTCTCAAGTCCCTAAGTTTCAGCCAGAAAATACCTGAAATCACAGAAAAACACACAATCTCATAGTAAAGTCCAGAAATGTGATTTTTGCATAAAACTAATAAAAATATAATAAAAAGTGAATAAAACATACTAAAAACTATGTAAAAACAATGCCAAAAAGCGTATAAATTATCCGCTCATCACAACACCAAAATTAAATTGTTGCTTGTCCTCAAGCAACTAAAAAGAAAATAGGAGAAAAAGAAGAGAATATACTATAAATCTCAAAATATCAATGAAACTTAGTTCGAATTAGATGAGCGGGGATAGTGGCTTTTTGCTTCTGAACAGTTTTGGCATCTCACTTTATCCTTTGAAGTTTAGAATGATTGGCATCCATAGGAACTTAGAATTTAGATAGTGTTATTGATTCTCCTAGTTTAGTATGTTGATTCTTGAACACAGCTACTTTATGAGTCTTGGCCGTGGCCCTAAGCACTTCGACTTTAACCACTCAGTTTCAAGCTTTTCACTTGGACCTTCATGCCACAAGCATATGGTTAGGGACAGCTTGATTTAGCCGCTTAGGCCATTATTTTATTCCTTTGAGCCCTCCTATCCATTAATGCTCAAAGCCTTGGATCCTTTTTACCCTTGCCTTTTGGATTAAAGGGCTATTGGGTTTTTCTGCTTGCTTCCTTTCTTTTTTTTCTTTTTTTTTTCGCCATTTATATTTTTTTTCGCAAGCTTTTCCATTTTCACTGTTTTTTCTTGCTTCAAGAATCAATTTTATAATTTTTTAGATTATCAATAACATTTCTCCTTTTTCTATCATTCTTTCAAGAGCCAACAATTTTAACATTCATAAACTTCACTATAAAACATATGCACTCTTCAAGCATTCATTCAGAAAACAAAAAGTATTGCCACCACATCAAAATAATTAAACTAATTTCAAGATAAAAAATGAATTTCATGTACTTCTTGTTCTTTTGTAATTAGGAACATTTTTCATTTAAGAAAGGTGAAGGATTCATGAAGTTATTCATAGCTTTAAGGCATAGACGCTACATGCTAATGATCATGTAATGAAGACAAAAATATAGTCAAATATAAGCATAAAAATAAAGAAATAGAAAAATAAGAACAAGGAGATTAAAGAACGGGTCCACCTTAGTGATGGCGGTTAGTTCTTCTTCTTGAAGATCCTATGGAGTGTTTGAGCTCCTTTATGTTTCTTTCTTGCCTTTGTTGCTCTTCCCTTATGGCTCTTTGATCTACAGTCAAATGCTCTACCACTGAACTATAAGGGCCCTTGAGATGAACCTCTCCATCTCTCATGATTCGGAGGTGGAAGCAACTGCCTTCTTTTTTCTCTTTCCAGAGGTTTCTTCGGCCTTAGGTGCCATAAATGGTTATGGAAAAACAAAAAGCAACACTTTTTTTCCACAGCAAACTTAAAAGGTTTGCTCGTCCTCGAGCAAAAGAAGAAAGAAAGAAGGGGAAGAAAAAGAAAATGGAGGAGATGGAGGGTGGTATGTGGTTCAGCCAAGGGGTAGAAGTAGTGTCGGTAATGTGTTTGAATTTGAAAAGTGAGGTAGGTGGGGATTTAGGGGAAGAAGGATGGAGGTGATTGGTGAAGAGAATATATGGAAAATGATAGGATTTGATAGGTGAGTGGTGTTTTGGGTAGAGTGTTATAGAGATGTGTGAGAGGGAGACAGAGAGGTGGTGTAGGTGGGGATCCTGTAGGGTCCACAGATCTTGAGGTGTCAAGGATTTCTCATCCCTGCACCATTTAGGTGTGTAAACGCCCTCTGTATGCAATATTGGCGTTTAATGCTAGACTGCTGCCCGTTTCTGGCGTTGAACGCTAGCTTTTATACCTTTCCTGGCGTTTAACGCCAAACTGTAGCCTGTTTCTGGCGTTAAACGCCAGTCTGGTGCTTCTTTCTAGCATTAAACACCCAGAATGGTGCTAAACTGGGTGTTTAACGCCCATTCTGCTATTCGTACGCCAGTAAGCTCATCCTCCAAGGTGTGCTATTTCTAATTTTGTTTTTGAATTTGCTTTGATTTTTGCAGTTATTTTCGTGACTCCACATGATCATCAACCTAAACAAAACATAAAATAACAATGGAAAATGAAATGAGAAAGTAATTAACATAGATAAATAAGATTGGGTTGCCTCCCAATAAGCATTTCTTATCAATAGCTTGACATTATTGAGCTTTATAGTTTGCAATGTCTGCAAACCACTGAGCTTCCTGAGTGGCAAACAATTGCTCATCTGGAAAGGTTTCAGAGATCTCATTAGGAGGGAGGGATGCTCCTGCTACTGGGTCTATTCGGAATAGGTGATCAGCTACTTGGTTCTCTGTCCGTTTTTTGTCTCTTATTTGTATATCAAACTCTTGCAGAAGCAACACCCATCTTATGAGTCTGGGTTTTGAATCATGCTTTGTGAGTAGATATTTAAGAGTAGCATCGTCAGTGTATGACGATCGGGTTTCCTATCGGTAAAGAAATTCACAAAAATAATCGCATTGTAAGTATAGCTTCTAAACCAACAGAAAATCCTTTCGTACAAACGTTTGGTTGTCACAAGTAACAAACCCAATAAAATTTATAAACCGAAGTATTCAAACCTCGGGTCGGTTTCTCAAGGAATTGCAGGGAAGTATGATTTATTATTGGTTATGGATAACATTATTTTTGGGTTTTAAAAAGGTTTGAACAAGAGAAATAAATTGCAGGAATTAATAAATTAATAAATAATAAAACTCTTGGCAAGATATGAAAACTGGAAGTCCTATCCTAGTTATCCTTATCAATGGTGATGAGAATTATATTTTTGCTTCCACTCAGTCAACCTCTAACTATGAAGGTAAGTCAAGTGGACAAATCAATTTAACACCTAAAGTCCTAGTCAACTCCTGAGGAAAGACTAGAGTTATAGGAATCTAAATCAATCAGCAAAGATAACAATTATCAATCACGATGAGTTTGACAACTCAAGAGTTACCAATCAATCAACCTAAGCCAAAAGGGAAAAATCTAAATTATTTATATAATATATAGAAGAAAGCAATCATGAGTCTGAAATACCTCAAATTATATTAAATAAAGATTTCAATTCTAACATGGAAAAGTTCATGAACAAATAAAAGAGAAAATAAATAAAAAGAACATTGAACCTGTGATGGAGAAATAATCCCAATAAGATAAATTCTAATCCTAATCCTAAGAGACAGGAGAGAACCTCTCTCTCTAGAAACTACATCTAAATCCTAAAACTATGTATAAATGTGTGTTGTATCATCCCCCTTGATGAATGGATGGATTCCCCAATTTATAGCTGATGACAAGTCATCATATACCTATTTTTCAAGCTAATTTCACTTGTTTCACTAGGTTTTATGCACTTTCTTGCATTCTAAGTAATTAATTTGGAATGAAAATGCATGATTTCTTTGAATCAAATAACCACCATCTAATTGATGCTAAATCATGAGGTTTAGGCTAAATTTAATTGATTTTTAATGATTTATAAACCTTGTGAGTTCCGTAATAATTTGATTGGTTGTTTTGATTAAATGTAGGTGAAGAAAAGAAGAAAAAAGAAAGCGTGGCCTAAGAAGCATGGCCCAAGGAAGAAAAAGTGTGCCCAAGGAAGGAAGAAGTGTGGCACAACAATGAAGGAAAACCATGAAGCTCTCTCCAAGAGCACCATGCTCACCAAGGGAGCGCTACATTTTCCCTCAAGGGACCAAGGCACAATGCTCTGCTCACTTTGTGAGCTGAGCACAATTTGAAGCCAAGAAACAAGGAAAGGAAAAACAATGCTCAGCTCACCAAGTGAGCATTATCGGGCATTCATCAAAAGAAATTCAAGGAAATTATTTGTCAAATGCCACCACCAGGATTCGAACTCAGCACCTAGAGGAAGTAAGGATCAAAGGCGCTACATGAAACCCAAGGAAATGGCATAGCGCATGCTTCCCTCAAGTTTCGAACCAAGGACCTCTCTTTGAAGGAGCCAATGCTCAGCTCACTTGGTGAGCATAGCGCTACTCATGGTGCATCACTCAAGCGCGCAACAAATGACACGGTCCAAGGAAGGAACGTGCGCAGAAGGCCTCAATGCTCAGCTCAACTTGTGAGCTGAGCATTCCCCTGATGCCTTCCATGCTACAAAAGGATCCACACACAAAACCTCAATGCTCAGCTCAACTTGTGAGCTGAGCATCCTCCTGGAACCAATTTCTTCATGGGCTGGAAAATCAATTAAAAATCCAATTAAATTCAAATCTACACCAAATCAAAAGCCCATCCAAGAATGGAAGGTGTATAAATAGGAGCTAGTATGATGTAATTAAGACCTCTACTTTCACTTTTAAAATTTTCCTTTTTTACTTTCATCTTTTACTTTTGAATTTAGATCTTAGAGAATTGGGAAGGGGAATTGATCTCTCTTCTTCCTTATTCTTTCTTGAGCACTCTTTAATTTTCTTGCTTTGGATCTTGGGTGAAGAATTGAAGAACTTCTGTTTCAATCTCACCTTGTGATCTCTTGTTTTACTTTTCTGCATAATTGAATTTCAATCTCTATTTACTGCTTCATCTTCTACTCTTTCTGCAATCTACTTTCCTTTATTTCTTTTGCAATTGTTCTTGTTGGATCAAGGAAGGATTTGAGATCTAGACTTGTATCTAGTCTTTTCCACTCCTGAGATCTTCAACCTCTTTTAAATTGCTGCAAATTAAGCATCGCTTACTTTCTGTTTTTAAATTTTCAAAGCATTTTTACTCTTCTATTTGAGATCTACTCTAATTCAATTCATCTTCTACTTGTTGTTTATTGCAATTCACGTTTGCTTGTTTAAATTCTACAATCCCAATTTCCAATTCCTTTTATGATTCAAGCAATTTACATTTCTTGCACTTTAAGCTTCAGCCATTTATATTTCTTACAATCTAAGTTTCTGTAATTTAATTTACTTGTTCTTTAAGATTTAGCACTTTTACTTTCTGTTATCTCTAATTCACTGCAAATCTTCCCTATCCCTTTACATTTCAAGAAATTTAGCTTCTGTCAATTATAAACCACTCAACCAATACTTGATTCGCTTGACTAAATCAACCACTAAACTAAAATTGCTCAATCCTTCAATCCCTGTGGGATCGACCTCACTCATGTGAGTTATTATTACTTGATGCGACCTGGTACACTTGCCGGTGAGTTTGTGTTGGATCGTTTTCCACAACATTATATTTTTGGCGCTGTTGCCGGGGATTGAATTAGATTGACAATGATTAAGTAAGGTGGTGGTCTAGATTAAGCACTTTTTCTTTGTTTCTCTTTATTTTTACTAAGCACATTAACTGTTTGACACATTGTGTCACCTAACCATCTAACCACATTCTAGCACTAGAATGTTCATGTTTCATTTGGTTTGTTTGTGATTTTTGCAAGTCATGGAGGCTGAGGTGCGTGAAGAGGGAGTGAGCAACAATGCCCAGCCTGCGAGAAGGGTGTTGGCCTCTTACATTATCCCCAATGCAAGAAACTACGGAAGTAGCATACTCACTCCTAACGTTCATGCAAATAATTTTGAGTTGAAGCCTCAACTTATCACTCTGGTGCAGAACAATTGCTCCTATGGAGGAAGTCCACTTGAAGATCCAAACCAACACTTATCCATCTTCTTCAGGATTTGTGAAACTGTCAAAACAAGTGGTGTGCATCCAGATATCTACAAGCTACTGCTGTTTCCATTCTCTTTAAAGGATAAGGCCACTCAATGGCTATGGACATTTCCCAAAGAAAGCATCAATAATTGGGAAGACTTAGTGAGCAAATTCCTAGCCAAGTTCTATCCTCCCTAAAGGATTATCAGACTCAAAACAGAGGTCCAAACATTCACTCAGATGGATGGAGAGTCATTGTATGATGCATGGGAAAGATACAAAGCTTTACTCAGGAAGTGTCCACCAGAAATGTTCAAAGAATGGGATAAACTTCAAAACTTCTATGAAGGATTGACTCTGAAAGCTCAGGAAGCACTAGACCATTCAGCAAGAGGTTCTTTGCAATTAATGAAGACAGTATGGTCATCAAAGGCAACGGCAACCAACTCCCAAGAAAGATGTCTTGGAGCTTGAAGGTGTTGACACTCTTTTGGCACAAAACAAACAGATGCATCAACAATTTCAGCAACAAATGGAATTGATGGCCAAGAGAATTGAGCAACTTGCAGTAGTAAACACACAAGGCCAATCTCATGTCTCACATGGATAGAATCAATCTAAAGAAGGTACTGAGACATTCAATTATGAGCAACAAGGCCCTGAGCAGATGCAATACATGAATAACACCTCAAGTTCACTCCAGCACAACTTCCATAGTGATGTACACAATCCATCCTGGAAAACTCATTCTAACTCGAGGTGGGATGAGCACCAGAATCAAGGACAAAGGGACTTCAACTATAGCAGCATTAGCAACACAAACAACCAAAGCCATTCATCCAATAATACTAACCAGTTTAAAAACCCACAAAACACATACCACCAACCCCATAACAACTCACAAAACCACCAGAGTAACTTTTCCACATCCATATCCCACCCACAAAGTACCCCCACAATTAATTCAAACAACTTCCAACAATAACCATCTCATTTCACACAACCACAACCAAATCCAGACTCTCAAAGAATCTCAAGTCTAGAGAAAATGATGGAGAAACTCATGAAAAATCAAGAGATGGCAAGACAAGATCAGGCCCTGGCATTCAAAAACCAAGAGGCCTCAATCAGAAACCTTGAGAGACACATGGGGCAAATGGCTAAACAAATTTCAGAAATAGATGAGAAGAGAGCAAATGCCTTCCCCAATGCCACTGAAGAACACCCAAGGGACAAAGGAAAAGCCACAAAATGGGAGGAGTGCAAAGCAATCATAGTGGGAAGTGAGAAGACTATGAAGAAGGAAGCCATCAATCAGGACAAACACAATAGAGAAGTTCCACAAGAAGAGAGACAGAGGGGAAAAGTAAAGAGGATCAAGAAACCAAAAATGCACCAATTTCAAAGGGATATAATAACACCCTTGAATCACAACTACAAGAGAAGAGGAAAGGAATGAATCCTTGCGTCCCTAAACTTTCAAACCCTCAGAGGTTTAAAAAAGAAAATGAGGATAAGCAATACTCAAAATTCCTGAACATATTCAAGACACTCAGCATCAATATTCCTTTCTTGGAAGCACTTGAACAGATGCCACTATATGCCAAATTCATGAAGGAAGTGCTGACAAAGAAAAGATCCCTGAAGGAAGGACAGATTGTTGAGATGACAAAGGAATGTAGTGCTATCCTCTAAAGAGAGTTGCCAGAGAAGAAAGATGATCCTGGGAGTTTTTACATACCTTGCACCATAGGAAACATAACAATTGAGAAGTCATTCTGTGACCTCGGTGCAAGCATAAACTTGATGCCTTTGTCTCTAATGAGAAAAATTAAAATTTATGAGCTGAAGTCCACACGAATAGTTCTCCAAATGGCTGACAAATCCACTAAGCAAGCATTGAGAGTTGTGGAGAATGTGTTGGTAAAAGTGGAAAAATTCTTTCTCCTTGCTGACTTTGTTATCTCAGATATAGAAGCGGACCCTAACACTCCCATCATCCTGGGGAGGCCTTTCCTAGCTACGGTCAGAGCAGTGATAGATGTTGAAAAATGAGAATTGTTGCTGAGAGTGCATGATGAGCATCTAGCATTCCATGTTTTTAAAACCTTGCATGAACCCATTCAAGAAGAAGATTTTATGAAGAATAAGGCCAGAGATCAAAGTTTGAAGGAGGCAGTCAATTAGTTAAATCCAAGACTTCTAAATCCATGCTTAAAAGCAGTAGAAATGGTGTAACAAACCAAAGAAGTCAAGGAGGAACTAGAACCAAAACCCCCAGATGAGAAATTCAGCATCCCAGATAAAGAACCACCAAGGCAGGGAGTATCTCTTGAGAAAGAAAAGAAGAAGAGGCCAAGAAGGTTGAGAAATAAGAATATCCCTACTGAAGGCTTTTCACCAGGGGATAAAGTGGTGTTAAACACCCAACCAATGAAGGTGTCTCCACAATTATCTGAATACTACACTGTGAACCGGTTCTTTTCACTTGAACACCTAGAGATCATCAAAGAGGAGACTGAAAGGAAGTTCACAATAAGAGGAGAAAAGCTGAGGCACTATGATTTTTAGCCTCCATGATCAAAGAATGGAGGATGTTAAGCTAATGACAATAAAGAAGCGCTTGTTGGGAGGCAACCCAACCTGAGGTAGTTTTCTTTTCATGAGCTTTTCAATAAAAAGGTTGTATGATTGGTGTGTATTGCAAGGAGCTAAGTTTGGTGTTTCACACCAAAATAATTTAAGAGAATGAAGAATTTTAAGTTTGGTGTTCCACCAAAATTTATCTAAAAGCACATTCTCACCTTATGCAGAATGCTAGCTCCAAGCAACTAGACAATTCATTCAACCATTTGGTTATTTTATAGTTTTTAGATCCATGACTTTTAGCAAGATCAAGAAAATCCATAACTGGTTAAGTTGATGCATGAAAAATAGTGGCAAGGAACTAAGTTTGGTGTTCACACACCAAAGTAAGTTCAAGAAGCCATAATCATTTTTAAACTAACCAGTTGCACAAAGGCTTGAGAAGCAAGCAACCTTTGAGAATTATGCTGGACATTAGTCAACTATTGAAGATATTGTGCATATTAACTCAAAGAGAACACAACGGAAGGAAGAACCAAGGGGCAGCAACTTCGAAGGTTGTATTTAAACTAAAATCCTTGATGTTGTGAATTGTTTTAAATTGGGCATTCTTATATATCTTGCTAAAGTGTTTATTTGGTTGCAAGTGGAATTATCTGTCAAAAATGCTTATCTATATGGTGTTTGTCATTCATCACTTAGCTCTAAGTTTTGTCTTGTTTCCCATATGCCTAAATAAAAGATTTATGTTTGAATTAGAAAGTAAATATCCAATGTTGCATAAGTTAGAATGGAAGTTAGTGGTGGTATATGTGTTTGATCAAATGCATAGCTCATGAAATAATTGCTGCATAATGTCATTTTCATTGAAGTGTGGGCTAGCTTGCTGTCATAAAGGTTCTTATCAGTAAAAATCCCTTGAGAACAAAATAAAACAGAAAGAAAAGGAAGAAGAAAAAGCCAATGTGGCAAGAAAAACAAAGAATAAGGCTGGGCACCAATAGCTTGGACCCTAGGACACATGCCTGTGGTGTTCTTGTACTAGGATATGCTTGGATAAGTAAATTCTAAGGGGTATTTCAAAACCTGGCCACTTAGATCAACTGATTTGGGATGGCCAATTGAAAGTCCACAATAAAGAGCAACTTAGCTACAGAGCATTTAATTATCCAAAGAGATGCTGGGCATCAATGATCCTAGGAGGAAAAGGTGAGCCATGTGTCTGTGGTGAAGAAATGTTGGCCAAAATAAATAAAGCCAAAGGCTGCTGCAACATTTGACACCAAGCCTTCAAAGAATAATAAGCTTGTTAAGAAAAATCAAGGAAGAAAAGTTAGCAAGGGAACAAGCATAAATTAAACCTTACAACAGCAAGTTTAGTAAGCCTTTGAGGAAAAATTGTATATTATGTAACAACAAACAATAACTGAGTTATCATTGTCTGCATAAAAACTCCATAAACCAAGTTCTACTATATGCCTAATAAGGATATGTATGCTTTTCTTTTTCATTTCATTCCCTCTTAATTTTGATGCTTGCTTGGGGACAAGCAAGATTTAAGTTTGGTGTTGTAATGACAAGTCATCATATACCTATTTTTCAAGCTAATTTCACTTGTTTCACTAGGTTTTATGCACTTTCTTGCATTCTAAGTAATTAATTTGGAATGAAAATGCATGACTTCTTTGAATCAAATAACCACCATCTAATTGATGCTAAATCATGAGGTTTAGGCTAAATTTAATTGATTTTTAATGATTTATAAACCTTGTGAATTCCGTAATAATTTGATTGGTCGTTTTGATTAAATGTAGGTGAAGAAAAGAAGAAAAAAAGAAAGCGTGGCCTAAGAAGCATGGCCCAAGGAAGAAAAAGTGTGCCCAAGGAAGGAAGAAGTGTGGCACAACAATGAAGGAAAACCATGAAGCTCTCTCCAAGAGCACCATGCTCACCAAGGGAGCGCTACATTTTCCCTCAAGGGACCAAGGCACAATGCTCGGCTCACTTTGTGAGCTGAGCACAATTTGAAGCCAAGAAACAAGGAAAGGAAAAACAATGCTCAGCTCACCAAGTGAGCATTATCGGGCATTCATCAAAAGAAATTCAAGGAAATTATTTGTCAAATGCCACCACCAGGATTCGAACTCAGCACCTAGAGGAAGTAAGGATCAAAGGCGCTACATGAAACCCAAGGAAATGGCATAGCGCATGCTTCCATCAAGTTTCGAACCAAGGACCTCTCTTTGAAGGAGCCAATGCTCAGCTCACTTGGTGAGCATAGCGCTACTCATGGTGCATCACTCAAGCGCGCAACAAATGATACGGTCCAAGGAAGGAACGTGCGCAGAAGGCCTCAATGCTCAGCTCAACTTGTGAGCTGAGCATTCCCCTGATGCCTTCCATGCTACAAAAGGATCCACACACAAAACCTTAATGCTCAGCTCAACTTGTGAGCTGAGCATCCTCCTGGAACCAATTTCTTCATGGGCTGGAAAATCAATTAAAAATCCAATTAAATTCAAATCTACACCAAATCAAAAGCCCATTGAAGCGTCTGCGTGGGTCACGCGGTCGCGTCATCTGGAGTTTTGCTCTTCCACGCGGTTGCATCAGTCATGCATCCACGTCATCTGTGTTTTGCATGAGCTACGCATTCGCGTCATGCATGCATTCACGCGTCGTTGCCAGTTTTCTTCAAAAACTCCATTTTGTGCTTTCCTTCCATTTTTGTATGTTTTCCTTCCATCCTTTAAGTCATTCCTGCCCTATAAATCTTGAAAGTACGCAACACACAAATCACGGCATAGAATGGTAATAAAGGATAATTAAATTTAATATTTATAAAGCGTAGGAAACATGTTTTCTCATATGTCATATCATAAGGAAGGAATTGTAAATCCATGCAAATTCTTATGAATAACTGGGTAAAGAGTTAATAAAAACCACTTAATTGAGCACAAGATAAACCATGAAATAGAGGTTTATCAGTGTACACAATCACTTTTGATCCTACTAAATAGGATTTGAACTTGTCAATGGCAAAAACCACTGCAAGCAACTCCTTTTTTGTGGTTGTGTAATTCTTCTGTGCGTCATTTAAAACACGATTAGCATAATAAATGACATGCAGAAGCTTGTCATGCCTCTGTCCCAATACTGCACCAATTGAATGGTCACTGGCATCACACATTAGTTCAAATGGTAAAGTCCAGTCTAGTGCAGAAATGACTGGTGCTGTGACCAGCTTAGCTTTCAGGGTCTCAAAGGCCTGCAGACACTCAAGGACAAATAGTGTACCAGGTTTGGAGTCCCACGAGCCCTCATCAGTGACGGAGGGAGCCATTTCTGCAATAGACCATTGGAAGCCCTACTCTTGTGATATGGAGTGAAGCATAAGGTTGCCACACCTTATCATCCCCAAACAAGTGGGAAAAAAGAGATATCTAACCGAGAGTTGAAAAGGATTTTGGAAAAGACTGTAGAGATATCAAGAAAGGACTGGGCAAAGAAGCTAGATGATGCTCTCTAGGCATACAAGACAGCCTTCAAAACACCAATTGGAATGTCTCCATATCAACTGGTGTATGGTAAGGCTTGTTACTTGCCATTAGAGCTGGAGCACAAGGTCTCCTGGGCCCTTAAAACACTAAACCTAGATAGCAATGCTGCTGGTGAAGAAAGGGTCCTGCAGCTTCAAAAATTGGAAGAATTTAGATCTCAAGCCTATGAAAATACCAAGATCTATAAGAAAAAAGCAAAAAGGAGACATGACCTCAATTTGGTACCCAGAAGTTTCGAAGAAGGGCAACATGTGCTTCTCTACAACTCTAGACTGAAACTCTTTCTTGGGAAACTCAAATCAAGATGGTCAGGACCCTTTCTAATCACAAAAGTCTCACCTTATGGACATATAGAAATAATGGAAGAAGGCTCAAAGAGAAGGTTCACTGTGAATGGACAAAGACTCAAACACTACTTGGGCAGCATGGGGGAGACCCCCAAACAAAAGTACAACCTCAATTAAGGGAAGAATCGTCGAGCTAGCGACGTTAAAAAAGCGCTTTGTTGGGAGGCAACCCAACCTGAGGTAATTCTCTTTTCATAAGTCTTTCAATAAAAATTTCAAGTTGGATTCTCTATAGTGTGAGGAACTAAGTTTGGTGTTACACACCAAAAATAATTCAAGGGTGAATATAGGGCTCTAAGTTTGGTGTTCCACCAAAACTCCAGCTGAAGAGTGCATTGCAACCCTTAATGATAAAGCATTCCTCTAGCAATTAAAGAACTTACTTGACAGATGCTTAACCTCTAAGATATAGATTATCTTTTTTTAGCTCATAGTTGTTTCCTAATAAAAAGCACACGAGGTTCTTTCATGCATCCAATTTGTCAAGTAAGCAAAGAACTAAGTTTGGTGTTCGCACACCAAGTCAGGTTCTGAAGCTCATAAGCACACATGCATACTAACCCTCTTCCAAGTGCTTGGAGAACAAGTAACTTTCAATAGTGTTGCAAGAATTCAATCAATCTCAAGGAATGAGCATACCCCATCATCTAAGGAAACAGATAGGGATGCAATTATTAGGATGAGAATACCAAGGAAGATATCATGAGGTTGTTTCAACCCATCTCGAACTGCAAAACTCTAAGTGAAAAATGATAGAATAGAACCTACATCTTTTACTTGTTCCTCTTTATTCACAATTTAAATGTGCTAGCTTAATGTCTTGAGTGTTCACTTTCATCTTTCTTACTTGTATGCTTGTCTCTTTAAGTTAATCAAAAAGAAAATGTTATGAAGAGAACAAGAGTGGAGTTATTTTATGAAGTGCATTCTGAATGTTTGTGGTAGGTTGATTAGTAAGCTAAGTTGGTTCGCTAAAGAAGGAAAGAAAGCAACTATCTATCCTAAGTCCTTTTCTTAAAACACATCCTTTGAGACTAGCTAAACAATAAGATCCCAATAAGAAAAGAGAAAGAGTAATAAAAGTGAAAAAAAAAGAAACACAATAAGAAAAGAAACAATGCTAGGCACCAAGGGTTTCAAATTTGAGGCATGTGTCTGTGGTGTTTATGTACAAGGGATATACTTGGATGAATAAGCTCTTAGGGGTGTCTTATCACTTGGTAACTTGGATTAACTAATCCGGGATTATCAGCTGAAAGTCCACTATCAAGAGTAACCTTTGCTACAAAACACTTAGTAACCCAAAGAGGTGCTGGACACCAAGGTCTCAAGAAAGGAAAAATAACAAACCATATGCCTGTGGTGTGTATGTATGAGGGAAAGAGACTTGAGGGAGTAAGTCCTTAGGGGTGTCTTAACACCTAGCACCTTAAACCCAGGTTTGGGAGTGTTGGCTGAAAGCTTATCATAAAGAGTCGTCCTCTTACAAAGCACTTAGCAAAAAGGAAAAAGAAGGAAGAATCAATAAGAAAGAAGTCTTGATGCAGGTGGAAACTGTCTCTCAACAAATTTCCTTTGGCAAGTCTACCGAATTTGTCGTAAAGTAAAAACTCACAATAGAGTGAGGTCGAATCCTACAGGGATTGATTGATCAAGCAACTTTAATTAGAAGAATGTTCCAGTTGAGCGAATTCAGAATTTGGGTTGAGATTTGCAGAAAATAAAATGGCGGGAATGTAAATAACAGAAAAAATAAATGCTAGAATTAAAGGGCTGAAAGTAAATGACTGAAAGTAAATTGCAGAATTGTAAATGGGAATGGGGTGTTTGCTCATGAAAGTAAACGCAGAAATTAAAGAGAGTGGGTGAGATCAAAATTGGGGAGTTCATTGGGCGCAGGAGATGTTGTAATTCTCCGGATCAAGTTCATTTTCATCTCTTCCTCAATCAATGCACTCATTGATCTCCTTGGCAATCTTAATTGATTGAATTACAATTTCTTGCAATTCAATCTCTCAAATCTTGATCAATAGCTTATGAGAAGAGATGAAGTGTGGTCACTGATTATACCACATGCATTTCCCAAATCAAGTATTGAGAGGATTATAGTCACATATCCATCCAAACCCAATTTGGTCCAGCATGAGAAAGCATTTCTAGCTTGATCTCTTCATTCCTCTTTCAAGGCTCAGAAGAGATCCAAGTTTGAATAGCTTCTTTTCCAAGATAACTACCCAATGGGATGAAGATCGAAAGCTTTCAAGTAAAATCAAGAGAAAAGATAGAAGAAGAATAATGAAAACTAGTATTGATCCATCAACTTACAACAGAGCTCCCTAACCCAATGAAAGGGGTTTAGTTGTTTATAGCTCTAAAAAATGAAAATAAAGATGGAGAATACATCATGGAACTAGAAGAGTAGAGTAAAATACAGAGAGTAGTGCTATTTTCCAACCTCCAGAACTCCCTTAAATAATTCAAAGCTACTCCTATATATACTACTCTTCTCAGCTTCTAGTTGGCTCTTCAAGTCTTGGGCCTTTGGATCTTGAGTTTGAAGCAGTTATCTTCTTCATTTGGGCTTGGTTATACTTGCAGAGAGAAAGTGTGAGGTGTGCGGAGAATTTAGCTCAGGACGTTAGGGGTGTTATCGTTTAGTGAAAGTATGAGTTCGAGAATGTTAGTGACACTCAACATTGTCACTAACGTTCCAATGTACCCCTTTGCCTCACGTTAGAGCTCACGTTAACTAGGTTAACGTGACTTCTAACGTGGCCTTGCCAAACTTCGAGAACATTAGTGACACTTAACATTGTCACTAACGTTCCAGTGTGCCCCTATGTCTCACGTTAGAGTCCCACATTAACTAGGTTAACGTGGCTTTTAACGTGGCCATTCTTAGCGATCCCCAATGTTAGTGACAATATTGAGTGTCACCAACGTTGGCTCATCTTTCACTCATCAACGTTAGCTTCCACGTTAACTAAGAAAGTTAACGTGGCTCCTTGTAGGTTTTGTGGGTGCTTCCAACGTTAGTGACAATGTTGGGTGTCACTAACGTTGTCGACCTCCCTTGCCTCTTATGTTAGCTCCCATGTTAACCAAGTTAGGGTGGGAGTTAACGTGGTACATTGCACCTTAGTCCAACGTTAGTGACAATGTTGAGTGTCACTAACGTTGGCTTCCTTCCCCCTTTTAACGTTAGAGGCCACGTTAACTAAGTTAACGTGGACTCTAACGTGGCCACTTATGATCATTGGCCAACGTTAGTGATAATGTTAAGTGTCACTAACGTTGGCTCAAAGTCCCTTCTTCGCGTTAGAGTTCACGTTAACTTAGTTAACGTGACTCTTAACGTGGGCAATGATGGCTTCGAGAGAGTTATTGGCAATCACTTTTCTCATTAACCTTGCAAGTTACATCCCATTCCACGTTAGTAGTAACGTTAATTAGAATAACGTGACTGCTAAGTGGTTCTTCATTGCTTCCTTTGGTCCTGAAATCAAGCAATAGAGTGCATCAAAGTTCTAGTCAAAGTCATGGGTAATGCAACATACAATTTCTTATTAAACTCATGCAAAATCCTCATGAAATCATGTAAAATTCATAATGTATGCTTGAATCAAGGTGTAAGTGAATATCTACCCAAAACTAGCTTATTTCCTAAAGAAATGCAAGTGAATATCTACCCAAAACTAGCTTATTTCCTAAGGAAATGCATGAAACTACCTTAAAAACAGTAAAGAAAAGGTCAGTGAAACTGGCCAAGATGCCCTGGCATCACAACACCAAACTTAAAGCTTGCTTGTCCCTAAGCAAGTATTGGAACAAGAGAATGATGAATGGAATGCCAAGAGAAATGAGTCATTCTTGTGGAAGTCATGTCACTAATTTTATGGTGGTTTCATGCATAGCAACTTAGGTTCATTCCATTACTGGCTTTCAGACCTTTATCATGTCCTAAAATACTGATTTTGCTTGCATCCCATGAGACTTTTATTGATCCTTTTATTGTCATTCCAGGGCTTATTTATGTTCTTCAAGCTAAGTGCTCTGTAAGGGGGCAACTCTTTAAGATAAGGTTTCAGCCAATGGTATGCGAAATTGTGATCACTACAACTTCGCACAACTAACCAGCAAGTGCACTGGGTCGTCCAAGTAATAAACCTTACGCGAGTAAGGGTCGATCCCACAGAGATTATTGGTATGAAGCAAGCTATGGTCACCTTGTAAATCTTAGTCAGGAAAACTCAAATGGATATGGGTGATATACGAATAAAAC
>NC_029775.3:44251284-44252805 GCF_000817695.3 Arachis duranensis | reverse complement strand
TCATCACATTCATCAAGTTGAAGAACAAGTGATATCTTAGAACAAGAACAAGCGGAATTGAATAGAAGAACAATAGTAATTGCATTAATACTCGAGGTACAGCAGAGCTCCACACCTTAATCTATGGTGTGTAGAAACTCCCCCGTTGAAAATACATAAGCATAAGGTCTAGGCATGGCCGAATGGCCAGCCTCCCATAGTGATCAAAAGATCTAAAGAAAAAGGTTCCAAAGATCAAAAGATGAAAATACAATAGTAAAAGGTCCTATATATAGAAAACTAGAAGCCTAGGGTTTACAGAGATGAGTAAATGACATAAAAATCCACTTCCGGGCCCACTTGGTGTGTGCTTGGGCTGAGCATTGAAGAATTTTCGTGTAGAGACTCTTCTTAGAGTTAAACGCCAGCTTTTATGCCAGTTTGGGCGTTTAACTCCCATCCTTGTGCCAGTTCCGGCGTTTAACGTTGGGAATTCTGAAGGTGACTTTGAACGCCGGTTTGGGCCATCAAACCTTGGGAAAAGTATGGACTATCATATATTTCTAGAAAGCCCAGGATGTCTACTTTCCAACGCCGTTGAGAGCGCGCCAATTGGGCTTTTGTAGCTCCAGAAAATCCACTTCGAATGCAGGGAGGTCAGAATCCAACAGCATATGCAGTCCTTTTCAGCCTCTGAATCAGATTTTTGCTCAGGACCCTCAATTTCAGCCAGAAAATACCTGAAATCACAGAAAAACACACAAACTCATAGTAAAGTCCAGAAAAGTGAATTTTAACTAAAAACTAATAAAAATATACTAAAAACTAACTAGATCATACTTTTAACTAAAAACTAATAAAAATATACTAAAAACTAACTAGAACATACTAAAAACATACTAAAAACAATGCCAAAAAGCGTACAAATTATCCGCTCATCACAACACCAAACTTAGATTGTTGCTTGTCCTCAAGCAACTAAAAATCAAATAAGATAAAAAGAAGAGAATATACAATGAATTTCAAAAACATCTATGAAGATCAGTATTAATTAGATGAGCGGGGCTTTTAGCTTTTTGCCTCTGAACAGTTTTGGCATCTCACTCTATCCTTTGAAATTCAGAATGATTGGCTTCTTTAGGAGCTCAGAATCCAGATGGTGTCATTGATTCTCCTAGTTAAGTATGATGATTCTTGAACACAGCTACTTATTGAGTCTTGGCCGTGGCCTAAAGCACTCTGTCTTCCAGTATTACCACCGGATACATACATGCCACAGACACATAATTGGGTGAACCTTTTCAGATTGTGACTCAGCTTTGACACATAATTGGGTGAACCTTTTCATATTGTGACTCAGCTTTGCTAAAGTCCCCAATTAGAGGTGTCCAGGGTTCTTAAGCACACTCTTTTTGCCTTGGATCACAACTTTATTTCTTTTCTTTTTATTTCTTTTTCTCTTCTTTTTTTTTCGTTTTTTTTCGTTTTTCTCCTTCTCTTTTTTTGTACTCACTGCTTTTTCTTGCTTCAAGAATCATTTTT
>NC_029775.3:44250683-44250950 GCF_000817695.3 Arachis duranensis | reverse complement strand
GATCTCATGATGAGTGGGATCTCTTGTGTGCTCCATCCTCTTCTTAGTGATGGGCTTGTCCTCATCAATGGGGGTGTCTCCTTCTATGTCAACTCCAATTGAAAAACAGAGGTGACAAATGAGGTGAGGAAAGGCTAACCTTGCCAAGGTAGAGGACTTGTCCGCCACCTTATAAAGTTCTTGGGATATAACCTCATGAACTTCAATTTCTTCTCCAATCATGATGCTATGAATCATGATAGCCCGGTCTATAGTAACTTCGGACCG
>NC_029775.3:44248280-44250462 GCF_000817695.3 Arachis duranensis | reverse complement strand
TGTTCATCTCCTTGCATCATGGGCAAGTTAAATGCCAACCTTACATTTTCTGAACTAAAACCCAAGTATTTCCCCTGAACCATTGTAAGATAATTCTTTGGGTCCGGGTTCACACTTTGATCATGGTTCTTGGTGATCCATGCATTGGCATAGAACTCTTGAACCATTAAGATTCCGACTTGTTGAATGGGGTTGGTAAGAACTTCCCAACCTCTTCTTCGGATCTCATGTCAGATCTTCGGATATTCACTCTTTTTGAGTTTAAAAGGGACCTCGGGGATCACCTTCTTCAAGGCCACAACTTCATAGAAGTAGTCTTGATGCACCCTTGAGATGAATCTCTCCATCTCCCATGACTCGCAGGTGGAAGCTTTTGCCTTCCCTTTCCTCTTTCTAGAGGTTTCTCCAGCCTTGGATGCCATAAATGGTTATGGAAAAACAAAAAGCAATGCTTTTACCACACCAAACTTAAAAGGTTTGCTCGTCCTCGAGCAAAAGAAGAAAGAAGAGAGTAGAAGAAGAAGAAATGAGAAAGAAAGGAATGGCTTTGTGTTCGGCCAAAAAGTGAGAGTAGTGGTGTTGATGTTATGTGAAAATGAAGGAGTGAAGATGGGTTTATATAGAAGTGGGGGGGCTCATGGTTCGGTCATGAATGGGTGGGTTTGGGAGGCTCATGGTTCGGTCATGAATTTGAATGGTGAGGTAGGTGGGGTTTTATGAAGGATGGATGTGAGTGGTGAAGAGAAAGATGGGATTTGATATGTGAAGGGTTTTTGGGGAAGAGGTGTTGAGGTGATTGGTGAATGGGTGAAGAAGAGAGAGAGTGGTGGGGTAGGTGGGGATCCTGTGGGGTCCACAGATCCTGAGGTGTCAAGGAAAAGTCATCCATGCACCAAATGGCATTCAAAAATGCGTTTTGAGCTAATTCTGGCGTTAAACGCTGGGCTGGTGCCCATTTCTGGCGTTTAACGCCAAGTACTTGCCCTTTTCTGGCATTTAACGCCAGTCTGGTGACCCTTTCTGGCGTTAAACGCCCAGAATGGTGCCAGACTGGGCGTTAAACGCCCATCTGCTAGCCTTACTGGCGTTTAAACGCCAGTAGGATCTTCCTCCAGGGTGTGCTATTTTTCTTTCTATTTTTCATTCAGTTTTTGCTTTTTCAATTAATTTTGTGACTTCTCATGATCATCAACCTACAGAAAACATAAAATAACAAAGGAAAAATAGATAAAATATAACATTGGGTTGCCTCCCAACAAGCGCTTCTTTAATGTCAGTAGCTTGACAGAGGGCTCTCATGGAGCCTCAGAGATGCTCAGAGCAATGTTGGAACCGCCCAACACCAAATTTAGAGTTTGAATGTGGGGGTTCAACACCAAACTTAGAAGTTGGTTGTAGCTTCCCAACACCAAACTTAGAGTTTGACTGTGGGGGCTCTGTTTGACTCTGTTTTGAGAGAAGCTCTTCATGCTTCTTCTCCATGGTGACAGAGGGATATCCTTGAGCCTTAAACACAAGGGATTCTTCATTCACTTGAATGATTAATTCTCCTCTATCAACATCAATCACAGCCTTTGCTATGGCTAGGAAGGGTCTGCCAAGGATGATGGATTCATCCATGAACTTCCCAGTCTCTAAGACTATGAAATCAGCAGGGATGTAATGGTCTTCAACCTTTACCAGAACATCCTCTAATGGTCTTCAACTTTTACCAGAACATCCTCTACAAGTCCATGAGCTTGTTTTCTTGAATTGTCTGCCATCTCTAGTGAGATTTTTGTAGCTTGCACCTCAAAGTTCCCCAGCTTCTCCATTACAGAGAGAGGCATGAGGTTTACACTTGACCCTAGGTCACACAAGGCCTTCTTGAAGGTCATTGCGCCTATGGCACAAGGTATTGAGAACTTCCCAGGATCTTGTCTCTTTTGAGGTAATTTCTGCCTAGACAAGTTATCCAGTTCTTTGGTGAGCAAGGGGGGTTCATCCTCCCAAGTCTCATTTCCAAATAACTTGTCATTTAGCTTCATGATTGCTCCAAGGTATTGGTCAACTTGCTCTTCAGTGACATACTCATCCTCTTCAGAGGAAGAATACTCATCAGAGCTCATGAATGGCAGAAGTAAATTCAATGGAATCTCTATGGTCTCATTTTGAGCCTCAGATTCCCATGGTTCCTCATTGG
>NC_029775.3:44247441-44248098 GCF_000817695.3 Arachis duranensis | reverse complement strand
GGGAGTTCAGTGATTTTCTTACTCAGCTGACCCACTTGTCCTTCCAAGTTCCTAATGGAGGACCTTGTTTCAGTCATGAAACTTTGAGTGGTTTTAATTAGATCAAAGACCATAGTTGCTAAGTCAGAGTTACTCTGCTTAGAACTCTCTGTCTGTTGCTGAGAAGATGATGGAAAAGGCTTGCCATTGCTAAACCTGTTTCTTCCACCATTATTATTGTTAAAACCTTGTTGAGGTCTCTGTTGATCCTTCCATGAGAAATTTGGATGATTTCTCCATGAAGGATTATAGGTGTTTCCATAGGGTTCTCCCATGTAATTCACCTCTTCCATTGAAGGGTTCTCAGGATCATAAGCTTCTTCCTCAGATGAAGCCTCCTTAGTACTGCTTGGTGCATTTTGCATTCCAGACAGAGTTTGAGGAATCATATTGACTTGTTGAGTCAATATTTTGTTCTGAGCCAATATGGCATTCAGAGTGTCGATCTCAAGAACTCCTTTCTTCTGACTAGTCCCATTGTTCACAGGATTTCTTTCAGAAGTGTACATGAATTGGTTATTTGCAACCATTTCAATGAGCTCTTGAGCTTCAGTAGGTGTCTTCTTCAGATGAAGAGATCCTCCAGCAGAGCTATCCAAAGACATCTTGGACAGTTCA
>NC_029775.3:44247015-44247343 GCF_000817695.3 Arachis duranensis | reverse complement strand
AGGGACACTTTCTGATTAATTGTTTGTATCTTTCCCAAGCTTCATAGAGGGATTCTCCTTCCTTCTGTCTGAAGGTTTGGACTTCCACTCTAACCTTACTCAATTTTTGAGGTGGAAAGGACTTTGCCAAAAAGGCATTGACTAGCTTTTCCCAAGAGTTTAGGCTTTCTTTAGGTTGAGAATCCAACCATATTCTAGCTCTGTCTCTTACAGCAAAAGGGAATAGCATAAGTCTGTAGACCTCAGGGTCAACCCCATTAGTCTTGACAGTGTCACAGATTTGCAAGAATTCAGCTAAGAACTGATGAGGATCTTCCAATGGAAATCC
>NC_029775.3:44245927-44246790 GCF_000817695.3 Arachis duranensis | reverse complement strand
CTTTGAAGATTTCTATTAGGTCCTCTACAGAGAATTGTGCCTTAGCTTCTATTAGCTTTCGCTTCAAGGTCCTTTCAGGTTCAGGATCAGCCGCAACAAGAATGCTTTTGTCTTTGCTCCTGCTCATAAGAAATAGACGAGAACAAGAAAATGTGGAATTCTCTATGTTACAGTATAGAGATTCCTTGAGGTGTCAGAGGAAAAGAAAAATGGAAGGCAGAAGTAGAAGAATTCGAACTTATCAAGAGAGATAGGGTTCGAATTATTCATTGAGGAATAGTGTTAGTCCATAAATAGAAAGATGTGAGAAGAGGGGAAGTAGTTTTCGAAAATTAAGTAAAAGATTTTGAAAACATTTTGAAAAAAACTTTAATTGATTTTCGAAAACCAAGAGTGGAAAAGAAATCAAGTGATTTTTGAAAAAGATTTTGAAATTAGAAATTAAAAAGATTTGATTGAAAACTATTTTGAAAAAGATGTGATTAGAAAGATATGATTGGTTTAAAAAAAAGATGTGATTGAGAAGATATGATTTGAAAAACATTTTAAAGAGATTTGATTTTAAAAATTAATGACTTGGCTAACAAGAAAAGATATGATTCAAACATTAAACCTTTCTCAACAGAAAAGGCAACATACTTGAAATGTTGAATCAAATCATTAATTGATAGCAAGTATATTTGAAAAGGGAAAGAAATTAATTTTGAAAAAGATTTGATTGAAAAGATTTGATTTGAAAAAGATTTGATTTTGAAAAACTTTGAAAACTTGAAAAAAATTGATTAAAAACAAAATATTCCCTCTTGTGCCATCCTGGCGTTAAACGCCCAGAATGGTGCACATTCTGGCGTTTAACGCCCAAA
>NC_029775.3:44245130-44245819 GCF_000817695.3 Arachis duranensis | reverse complement strand
TGTCTTCTTTACTGGGCATTTTGAACGCCCAGCTTTTTCTGTGTAATTCCTCTGCTGTATGTTCTGAATCTTCAATTCTCTGTATTATTGACTTGAAAAGACACAAATTAAAAATATTTTTGGATTTTTTAATAATGAGGAATAATGCAACTAAAATCAAATAAACAATGCATGCATACACCAAACTTAACAGTTTGTATACTACTGACACTAACAAAATGAGAATGTATATGAGACACATAAACACTCAAGTCAATAGAATTTAAAGACCAGAGCAATGAAATCATCAAGAACAACTTGAAGATCAATGAAGACACATGCATGAATGCAATAAGAACAGAAACATGCAATTGACACCAAACTTAACATGAGACTCTAGACTCAAACAAGAAATATTTTTGGATTTTATGATTTTGTAATTTTTTTGGTTTTTTCGAAAATTAAGTGGAGAATAAAGGTATCAAAATTCTTAATGAGAATTCCAGGAATCAGTGCAATGCTAGTCTAAGACTCCGGTCCAGGAATTAGACATGGCTTCATAGCCAGCCAAGCTTTCAAAGAAAGCTTCGGTCCAAAACACTAGACATGGCCAATGGCCAGCCAAGCCTTAGCAGATCACTGCTCCAAGAGCAAGATTGATAGAAATCAACAAGCTCCTGTGGTGATAAGTTGAAACCTCGGTCCAATGA
>NC_029775.3:44229937-44242893 GCF_000817695.3 Arachis duranensis | reverse complement strand
TTTTTCATTTGATTTTACAAGACAAGCATACAATAAGTAAAGATATGATGTAGTAACATAAAGACTAGCAAGCATAGACTTCTTCATTAGAAAACTTAAAATGTATAGTTGAACTAGGTTCCAATCAACACATGTCTATTAATTAATAGTGCATTCGGACTTCCAATTTTTAACATGATGAGTAGATGGAATTAAGTAGCAATACAACCTTTGGGAGATGGTTTGCCACACCAATCCAGTTGCCCTCGTGTTGTCATTGTCATAGTTCTTGATGCCTCACTTTCTTAGTTGAAGGTGCACCATCTCCTCATAAGCTTCCTGCAAGGTTATTGGAAGTTGCTTGTTTCCCAAGCACTTGAGGAATAGTCAGCTTGCATGTATGCTTATGATTTCTGAACTTATTTTGGTGTGTGAACACCAAACTTAGTTCCTTGCCTACTACAAAACCTTGCATGCATGCGTAGAACCCCGTATCTTGCTGTTAGCAACCAATTAACTAAAGACTAATCTATATCCAAGTGGTTCCCTTGATTGGTCAGAGCTAGCAATGTGCTTTGAAAGTGTAGTGTGATTCTAACTAGCATCCTTTGGTGGGACACCAAACTTAGAATCGCACTTTCACTCTTGAATTGTTTTGGTGTGGAACACCAAACTTAGCTCCTTGCAATGCAGGGGAAACAACTTGTGATCTTTATTGAAATGCAGCTGAAAAAGTAGTTACCTAAGGTTGGGTTGCCTCCCAACAAAGCGCTCTTTTATTGTCACTAGCTTGACGTTTCTCCCTCATCAGGGTGGTTGGTAATGCTTGAAGTATTCCCCTCTTGCTGTGGACTTGTATCCATTGGTTGTATCAATGATCTCGACATGTTCCAGGGAGAGAACTCTGTTGATAGTGAAGACTTTAGGTAACTGAGATGGTACAATGGGAAGATTAGGGGGAATCTCTGGGAAGTAAGCTGAGATCACTCTATCCCCTGGAGAGAAGTCTTCCGTAGGGATCTTTTTGTTCCTCCACTTCCTTGGTACCTTCTTCCTTGTGTCCTTTGATATTGCCTTGCTCTTGATGACTTCTTTTTCTAAGGGATTTGTGATGTTGTCTTCACATGCCTCTAGAGGTTTAGGTTCTTCTAACTTCTCCTTGAGCTGTGGTAGTTGCTGTTTCCCTTGTTTATCAACCAAAGGAGTCTCCAGATAGGTTGGGTGTGCTTCTGTGCTTGCTTCCTCCTTTAGCATCTCATCATGGTCTTTACTTGGTTCCTTGTGCTCTTGGTCTACTTCTTGTGAGAGTTTGAAGACATTAAAGCTGAGTCGTTCATCATGGATCCTCATAAGTCACAGAGTGCTCTATCGAACATTGTTTCTCCTATGGCACAGGGGATGTGAAAACTCCCTCGGTCTTTTCTTTTTGCAGGAAACTCAGGTTGAATAAGGGCACTACATTCCTTGTTCAACACTATAGTCTGGCCTCCTTTGATTGAGCTTTTCCTGGGAAGAAGTTCCTTTATATACTTGATGAATGCAGGCATTTGTTGGATGGCCTTGATGAATGGTATGTTCACATGCAGAGATGCAAACAAATCTAGGAACCTTGAGTACATTCTCTTCCCCACAGCACCATTGAGCAGTTGGGGAAATAGTGCATAGAGCTTAAGCAACTCTTGTTGTGAGATTTCTGGTTCTTGGTGATCTCTATCCTCCTCCTCTGTTGAGTTGTCTTCAGGCTGTTTGGAGAGTTTGCTTTGCTTGTCTTCAGCCTCTTGACCACTTGTAGTGACCATTTTGCAATCTTCCCATCTTACTTTTTTTGCTTCGCCTCTTGGGTTTTTCTCCGTGTCACTTGGGAAGCCATCAGTAGGTTTGGGAATCTTCTCAGCTAAGCATCCCACTTGGAATTCCAGCTTCTTGATGGTCTCTCCCTGGTTCTTAATATTGGCTCGCACCTCCTCTTTGAACACCTTGTTTTCTTGAATCTCTTGGTATATTCCTTCAAGTAAGGTTTCAATCTTAGAGAGCTTGTCATCAAATGATGGTGGATTGGGAGTAGAGGTGTTGTTTTGGTTTTGATATGGGTGTGGAGAAGTGTTGTTGTGGGCGTGTTGATATGTCCTCTGTATGAATTGTTGATGAGCTGCATTGTTGTTGGAGTTGTAACGTCTCTGGTCTTGGCTTTGATCTTGCTGATTCCCCCACCCAAAGTTTGGGTGGTCCTTCTATCCAGGGTTGTATGTCTTGGAGTATGGATCATGCTTCTGTCTAGGTGAATTCCCAATGTAGTTGGCTTGCTCAAGGTTACCCTCTGCTTCTTCTTCAACTCCTTCTTGGGTTGTTGAGGAGGTGGTGATTGCTGCCACTTGGTTCCTCTCCATCTTCTTGGTGAGGTCAGCTAGCTGCTTGGTAATGAGCCTGTTCTGAGCCAGCAGAGCATCTACATTGTTTAGCTCTATCACTCCTCTAGTGTTCCCTCTTTCGGAAGCATAGAAGTAGTCATTCTCAGCTACAGTTTCAATGACATCTATGGCTTCTTCAATGGTTTTCTTCTTGTTTAGAGAGCCTCCTGATGAATGATCCATAGCCTTCTTTGACTCATAGGACGGAATGGTCTACTGCCTTCTTTGATTCATATGACAAGCCTTCATAGAAGATGTGCAACTGCACCCATTCATTAAACATATTTGGTGGATACCTCCTTGTTAGGTCTTTGAACCTTTCCCAAGCTTCATAAAGTGTCTCCCCATCTTGCTGTCTGAACGTCTGCACTTCATTTCTCAGCCTATTGATCCTTTGAGGGGGGTAAAACCTTGCCAAAAACTTATTCACTACCTCCTCCCAATTTGTCAGGCTTTCTTTTGGGAAGGATTCAAGCCATTTGGATGCCTTGTCCCAGAGTGAAAAAGGGAACAAGAGCAGCCTATAGACATCCAGGTGGACTCCATTGGACTTCACTGTGTCACAAATCCTCAAGAAGGTGGTCAAGTGTTGATTCGGGTCTTCTTGAGCACCTCCTCCAAATGAGCAATTATTCTGCACAAGAGTGATGAGTTGAGGTTTTAGCTCGAAATTGTTGGCATGTATGGTGGGCTTCTGAATGCTACTTCCACAGTTACCTGGGTTTGGATTGACGTAAGAGCCTAACACTCTTCTATCCTCCCCAGCATGATTTGCTCTACCTCCTCCCCCATGGTTATTAGCCTCTTCTTCATGTTGGTTTTCCATGTTGCCTTCCATGTTTAGTTCAAAGTGTTCCTCCTCCTCTTCAACACCGATTGCACGTTTTTCTCTTGCTTCCCTCCTTAATTTAAGGAGGGTCCTCTCTGGTTCAGAATCGAAGGAAGTTGAAGCCCCGCTTCTTCTCCCTGTCATACAACCAACAAGTACAAGCAAGTAACAATATGTGCAGCAGGAACTGAAGCGCCAGAAACTACCTCTTTAAGGGCCAGACACCCCACAGAATGAAGGAGCATCCACCTCCCAAAATAAAGGTTGTTGAGTCCTAATATTAACTTTGTGATAACTCTGCTATTAGAAATCTATTTTTAGAGGGCAACGGCACCATAAACCTGATGCAGGTGGAAACTGTCTCTCAACAAATTTCCTTCAGCAAGTGTACCAAATTTGTCGTCAAGTAAAAACTCACAATAGAGTGAGGTCGAATCCCACAGGGAATGATTGATCAAGCAACTTTAATTAGAAGAATGTTCTAGTTGAGCGAATTCAGAATTTAGGTTGAGATTTGCAGAAAACAAAATGGCGGGAATGTAAATAACAGAAAAAATAAATGCTAGAATTAAAGGGCTGAAAGTAAATGACTGAAAGTAAATTGCAGAATTGTAAATGGGAATGGGGTGTTTGCTCATGAAAGTAAACGCAGAAATTAAAGAGAATGGGTGAGATCATAATTGGGGAGTTCATTGGGCGCAGGATATGTTGCAATTCTCTGGATCAAGTTCATTTTCATCTCTTCCTCAATCAATGCACTCATTGATCTCCTTGGCAATCTTAATTAATTGAATTACAATTTCTTGCAATTCAATCTCTCAAATCTTGATCAATAGCCAATTTCTTGGTTAATTGCTCATGAGAAGAGATGAAGTGTGGTCACTGATTATACCACATGCATTTCCCAAATCAAGTATTGAGAGGATTATAGTCACATATCCATCCAAACCCAATTTGGTCCAGCATGAGAAAGTATTTGTAGCTTGATCTCTTCATTCCTCTTTCAAGGCTTAGAAGAGATCCAAGTTTGAATAGCTTCTTTTCCAAGATAACTACCCAATGGGATGAAGATCGAAAGCTTTCAAGTAAAATCAAGAGAAAAGAAAGAAGAAGAATAATGAAAAAGTTGTATTGATCCATCAACTTACAACAGAGCTCCCTAACCCAATGAAAGGGGTTTAGTTGTTCATAACTCTAGAAAATGAAAACAAAGATGGAGAATACATCATGGAACTAGAAGAGCAGAGTAAAATACAGAGAGTAGTGCTATTTTCCAACCTCCAGAACTCCCTTAAATAATTCAAAGCTACTCCTATATATACTATTCTTCTCAGCTTCTAGTTGGCTCTTCAAGTCTTGGGCCTTTGGATCTTGAGTTTGAAACAGTTCTCTTCTTCATTTGGGCTTGGTTTTACTTACAAAGAGAAAGTGTGAGGTGGGCAGAGACATTAGCTCAGGATGTTAGGGGTGTTATCGTTTATTGAAAGTATGAGTTCGAGAACGTTCGTGACACTCAACATTGTCACTAACGTTGGAGTGTGCCCCTATGTCTCACGTTAGAGTCCCACGTTAACTAGGTTAACGTGGCTTTTAACGTGGCCATTCTTAGCCATCCCCAACGTTAGTGACAATGTTGAGTGTCACCAACATTGGCTCATCTTTCACTCATCAACGTTAGCTTCCACGTTAACTAAGTTAACGTGAAAGTTAACGTGGCTCCTTGGGGGTTTTATGGGTGCTTCCAACGTTAGTGACAATGTTGGGTGTCACTAACGTTGTCGACCTCCCTTGCCTCTTACGTTAGCTCCCACGTTAACCAAGTTAACGTGGGAGTTAACGTGGTACATTGCACCTTAGGCCAACGTTAGTGACAATGTTGAGTGTCACTAACGTTGGCTTCCTTCCCCTTTTAATGTTAGAGGCCACGTTAACTAAGTTTACGTGGACTCTAACGTGGCCACTTATGATCATTGGCCAACGTTAGTGATAATGTTAAGTGTCACTAACATTGGCTCAAAGTCCCTTCTTCACGTTAGAGTTCACGTTAAATTAGTTAACGTGACTCTTAACGTGGGCAATGATGGCTTCGAGAGCGTTATTGGCAATCACTTTTTGCATTAACTTTGCAAGTTACATCCCATTCCACGTTAGTGGTAACATTAATTAGATTAACGTGACCGCTAAGTGGTTCTTCTTTGCTTCCTTTGGTCCTGAAATCAAGCAATAGAGTGCATCAAAGTTCTAGTCCAAGTCATGGGTAATGCAACATACAATTTCTTATTAAACTCATGCAAAATCCTCATGAAATCATGTAAAATTCATAATGTCTGCTTGAATCAAGGTGTAAGTGAATATCTACCCAAAACTAGCTTATTTCCTAAGGAAATGCATGAAACTACCTTAAAAACAGTAAAGAAAAGGTCAGTGAAACTGGCCAAGATGCCCTGGCATCAAGTCTCAAAGGATGCAATTAAGAAAGTGACCAAGTTGATAAAGGCTTGAAACCTAAAGGAGAAAAACCTAAGTTGCTATGTATGAAACCACATAAACCAGGAATGCTACTTCTATTTTATCTTCTTGTTCTTTCATTTCATTCTTCTTATGCTTCAGTACTTGCTTAGGGACAAGCAAGCTTTAAGTTTGGTGTTGTGATGCCAGGGCATCTAGGCCAGTTTCACTGACCTTTTCTTGACTGTTTTAGGGTAGTTTCATGCATTTTCTTAGTGAATAAGGCAACTATTGCGAACTTTGCATGATTTTATGAGAATTTTGCTAGAATTGCATGATAAATTGATGATGCACAATCTCATGACTTTGGCTAGAGCTTTGATGCACTTTAATTGCTTGATTTCAGGGCAAAAGAAGCAAGAAAGAACCACGTTAGTATTCACGTTAACCTAGTTAACGTGAACACTAACGTGGAATGGTGAAAAGCTTGCAACGTTAATGAGAAAAGTGATCACCAATAACGCCTGCGAAGCCATCCAAAGCTCACGTTACTTGCCACGTTAACCAAGTTAACGTGGTAGTTAACGTAGAAGAAAAAGGAACTCCAACGTTAAGAGAAAATGTGAGCACCAATAACATTTTCCTCCAACGTTAGTGGTATAAGAGCCACGTTAACTTAGTTAATGTGAGTTCCAACGTAGAGAATTTGGCATTTGGAGCGTTAGTGACAAAGGTGAGTGTCATTAATGCTCTCAAAGGTGAATCAAACCTAGGTTAAGAGTCACATTAGCTATAATAACGTGGACTCTAACGTAGGAACAAAGGGGCACTAAGCAACGTTAATGGGAAAAGTGATTCCCATTAACATTCGCGAAGGGGTATAAGCCAACGTTATTGGGAAAAGTGAGTCCCAATAACGTTGGCCAAAAATTGAAAAGGCAACGTTAGTGGTCACGTTAAGGCCACTAACGTTGGATTTAACGTGGATATATGAGGTTGGAACGTTAGTGGAAAAAATGAATGCCACTAACGTTCTCGAACCCACAGTGGAACTCAACGTTAAATCTTACTAAATACCCAAGCCTAATTCATATTTCTCTGCAAGTTGGGCCCACTAAAGATGAGAACTGCTTCAACTCAAGATCCAGAGCCCACATCCAAGACTTGAAGGACTCACTAGAAGATCAAGAGGAGTAGTATATGTAGGAGTAGTTTTGAACTAGAGAGAAGCTTGGCACTTTTGGGAACTACTCTCTATAGATTTACTTTTCTGCACTTTTAGCATGGATTCTTCTTCTCTGCCACTTTTCATTTCTAGAGCTATGAACAACTAAACCACTTTCATTGGGTTAGGGAGCTCTGTTGTAATTTGATGGATCAATTATAGTTTTCATTCTTCTTCTTCTTTCTTTACTCTTGATCTTACTAGAAAGCTTTCGATCTTAATTCAATTGGTTAGTTATCTTGGAAAAGAAACTCTCCATAATTGGATCTCCTTTGAGCCTTGAAAAGGGATGAGGAGATCATGCTAGAAATGCTTTCTCATGTTGGACCAAATTGGGGTTTGGACGGATATAGTGACATGTAATCCTCCCAATACTTTGATTTGGAAATACATGTGTTATAATCAGTGACCACACTTCATCTTTTCCCATGAGCAATTAAATCAAGGAATTAGGATCCAATCACTTAAGATTGCCATGGAGAACAATGAATGCATTAATTGAGGAAGAGATGAGAATGAACTTGATCCGGAGAATGCAACATCTCCTAAACCCAATGATGACCCCATTTCTGATCTTACCCATTCTCTTTACTTTCTGCCATTTAATTTCATGCTCATTACCCCAAATCCCCATTTAATATTCCGCACTTTAATTTCTGTTATTTACTTTCCAGTCATTTAAATTTATGCATCTCAATCTAAATTATGTTTAGCTCAACTAGCAGATTCTTCTAACTAAAGTTGCTTGACCAATCAATCCTTGTGGTATTCGACCTCACTCTATTGTGAGTTTTACTTGACGACAATTCGGTATACTTGCCGAAGGGAAATTTGTTGAGAGACAAGTTTTCATGCATCAGCAGCTATAGCTATACCCTCAGAACCACTAGAAGCACTACTGTCACTATGTATAAAACCATTCGCGAGCACAGGTCCGTTCGTATATATTGGAGCTACCTCGTGTTCTGGTAGTGCCGGCTCATCAGGCTGTGGAAAGACAGGAATGGGCTCAGGGGGAAAGTCTCATCTGGTGGAATCAGAGGTACATAGTCACTAGCTAACTCGGGCTCATCAGGAATGACAGGCTCAGGTGCCGACTCATTTAAGGGTTGAGCTGGTATAGGGTGTCCGAGACCATCGGGAAAAGGATGTCCAGGTGTGTTAGGGTGTAGCCAGGATAAGGGAAAGTCGTAGGGAGCGTCAGCATCAAAAAGTGGACTATACAAAGGATGTTGGAAGGGACGATTTTGTAACGCGTAACATCTCATACGAGGTTCCGCATTCAAAATGTAGTAACCATAGTACACTAGATCCTCGAAAATGTATAGGTCTTCGACTTCATAGAATATCACGCCCGTCTCCATCCGGAGGGGAAGAGAGAGGTGGGGGTAAGAACTGGGGAGTTCTTAGTAGGGTCGGGGTTATTAGTTACATTCATTTATCCGGTGGCGATTTGCACACGATAATAGAATACAATGAAGCAGTAAACAGAAAATAAAGATAGATAGAGAAATGAGGGAAAACAGAAAACAGAACACGAATAGAAGCATACAAGAAAATAAAACACAAACACAGAGAATATAATACAAACAAAGAAAGCATACATTCATACAACAATCATAACAGAGGAATTGCACAACCAAGTATGATGCATGTCTAGCCCTAGTGCAGGTATTGAGCTCATTTGTCGGTTTCTACCCACTCCCGACGTAACCCGAAGCAGCTGAAAAGGGTATGGTTTTTCAATCAGACGTATGTGTCATATCCTCTATAAGCAGACTCTGCCTTATAGGTGGCGACATTCCAGTCGTGTATGAAATCATATCATCTATAAGCAATCCTTGCCTTACAGGTGCGGCATTCTATCCGTATATGAATTAATATCTTCTGCAAGTGATCCCAGGTTATCAGTTGCAGGTACAGCTCTCAATAGTTGTATAGAACTGGAAAACGTTTTGTGGTCGTACCACTATTTATCTGACTACCTCAATGCAGCAGATGAACAGACAAATAATTCTTGAGTTGCCGTAATGCAACAAATGAATAAATAAACATCTCTTGGGTTGCCTCAAGCAACAAATGACCTTTCAATAGGTCCTCTGCTTTTAATCATACTACTCTTTTCTCTTTGTCTCTTTACTCTGCTCTGATTACTCTGTTCTTTGTGTTTCTCTATACTCTGTTTTAGTTTCTCTTTTCTCTATATCTTTTTACTCTGCTCTGAATATTCTTTTCTATGCACTTCTTTACTTTATTCTGCTTTCTCTGTTTAACGTATGTATTTAAAGCTTATGTAAATTTTGGTATGAATAGTTAGCCTATCCCAAGTATAGGTTCATTAAGTATATACTGAAACAGTTTAACTTTTCATATAATACCTAGCCCTAGCCGCAACTCAAGGACTAACTATGTTGCCCTAGTTCGTTCACTAATCTGTGTCTGTTTTTCTATTATTAAAACTTTCCAAACTTTTCTTTGGTTTTTATCTTTTCTTTAACTTTTTATCTTTCCTTTATCTTTGCCTCACTAACATGTTAGTACCAGTCCCTAAGTGTCATATGAAGGTCATTATGAGATTCTACGCTTAAGGTTGTCTTTCTAAAGCTTTTACAGAAAACTGCCTTTTCCGCCTTATTTTATTATTTTTATTAAAATATTATTTTTAATAAAATATTATTATTTAATATTTTATTATTATTTATTATTTTATCATTAACTTTTCGAAAATTACCCCACTTTAACTTTTAACCTTTAAAATTTACTTTTTACCACCCATAACTTTTAATATTTCTACTTTAACCATCCTAACTTTCAGAAATTACCAAATAACCACCTAAACACCAAAAATTTTACTTCCTTGCCCTTTTCAAGATCTAAGGCTTGTTCTTCCATGTTCTTCATCACACTCAAAGTGTTCTTTATGTTCTTCACAAATTCTTCAAATTCTTTCTCTGTTTTTACCCCTTTTTCAGTCTTTTCAGCAATCGATTTTTACTATAATTCATAATAAATTTTCAGCCACTAAAACCCCATCTTTTCTACATGATTTTAACACAACTTGAACCCCAAATTAGGGCCAAGGGTTTCGTTTTCCAGCTGCACTCAAGAACACAAATTCATGGCTTGAATTTCATCGAATTTCATCAAATTTTCATCAAATTTTCAACAAGAATCACTCATATAAATCATCAATGTCAAGCACAGCCAAACCATATCATAATCACAAAAATCAAACACAATAAATCAAGATTAATTTCATCAAACTGGTGGACGAAATTGTGATTGCCCTCTTTGTATTTGCATGAGATTTATTTAATGGCTCTTTGGCATATGTGATCACAACTACGTTCAACTAACCAGCAAGTGTACTGGGTCATCCACGTAATAAACCTTACGTGAGTAAGGGTCGATCCCACAGAGATTGTTGGTATGAAGCAAGCTATGGTCACCTTGCAAATCTCAGTCAGGCAGATTCAAGGATAATTGGATTATTAGTTTAAATTTGATTAATGGAATAAATAGAAAATAAAAAGGGATAGAAATACTTATGTAAATTAATAGTGAGGATTTCAGATAAGTGTATGAAGATGCTGTGCTCCTCTTGAATCTCTACTTTCCTATTACATTCATCCAATCCTTCTTACTCCATTCCACGGCAAGCTGTATGTAGGGCATCACCGTTGTCAATGGCTACATCCCATCCTCTCAGTGAAAACGTTCCTATGCTCTGTCACAGCACGGCTAATCATCTGTCGGTTCTCAATCAGGTTGGAATAGAATCCCTTGATTCTTTTGCGCTTGTCATCACGCCCAGCCTTCAGTAGTTTGAAGCTCGTCACAGTCATTCAATCCCAGAATCCTACTCGGAATACCATAGACAAGGTTTAGACTTTCCGGATCCTCATGAATGCCGCCATCTATCTAGCTTATACCACGAAGATTCTGTTGGAGAATCTAAGAGATATGTGACCGGCCTAGAGTAGAACGGAAGTGGTTGTCAGTCACGCGCGTTCATAGGTGAGAATGATGATGAGTGTCACGGATCATCACATTCATCAAAGTTAAGTGTAACGTATATCTTGGAATAAGGATAGAAGAGAATTGAATAGAAAGTAATAATAATTGTATTGAAACTTGAGGTACAGTAGAGCTCCACACCCTTAATCTATGGTGTGCAGAAAGTCCACTGTTGAAAATACATAAGTGAAAGGTTCAGGCATGGCTGAATGGCCAGCCCTCTCCATGATCAAGAGACCGAATGATCAAAGACTACAAAGTCAAAATATTAAACTGTCAAAAGATGTCTAATACAATAGTAACTTATCCTATTTATACTGGACTAGCTACTAGGGTTTACATGAGTAAGTAATTGAGGTATAAATCTACTTCCGGGGCCCACTTGGTGTATGTATGGGCTGAGCTTGATCTATCCACGAGCTGAGGCTTTTCTTGGAGTTGAACTCCAAGTTATAACGTGTTTTGGGCGTTCAACTCCGGATCATGACGTTTTTCTGGCGTTTAACTCCAGACAGCAACATGTACTCGGCGTTCAACGCCAAGTTACGTCGTCAATTTCCGAATAAAGTATGGACTATTATATATTTCTGGAAAGATCTGGATGTCTACTTTCCAACGCCGTTGAGAGCGCGCCATTTGGAGTTCCGTAGCTTCAGAAAATCTATTTCGAGTGCAGGGAGGTCAGATTCCAACAGCATCAGCAGTCCTTTTGTCAGCCTTTTTCAGAGTTTTGCTCAAGTCCCTCAATTTCAGCCAGAAATTACCTGAAATAACAGAAAAACACACAAACTCATAGTAAAGTCTAGAAATGTGAATTTAACATAAAAACTAATGAAAACATCCCTAAAAGTAGCTTGAACTTACTAAAAACTACCTAAAAACAATGCCAAAAAGCGTATAAATTATCCGCTCATCAGAGGGGAAGAAATTTTCGAAAATAAATTTAAAAAGATTTTAAAAACATTTTGAAAAATTGAAGAATGATTTTCGAAAAACATGATTGGGAAAGAGATAAAGTGTTTTTTTTGAAAAAGATTTTGAAATTAGAAATAAAAAAGATATGATTGAAAACTTATTTTTAAAAAGAGTTAGATGAGCAGGACTTGTAGCTTTTTGCTTCTGAATAGTTTTGGCATCTCACTTTTTCCTTTGAAGTTTAGAATGATTGGCTTCTCTAGGAACTTAGAATTTCGGATAGTGTTATTGACTTTCCTAGTTAAGCATGTTGAGTCTTGAACACAGCTACTTATGAGTCTTGGTCGTGGCCCTAAGCATTTTGTTTTCCAGTATTACCACCGGATACATAAATGCCACAGACGACTGGGTAAACCTTTTCAGATTATGACTCAGCTTTGCTAGAGTCCCCAATTAGTGGTGTCTAGAGCTCTTAAGCACACTCTTTTTGCTTTGGATCACGACTTTAACCACTTAGTCTCAAGCTTTTCACTTGGACCTTCATGACACAAGCACATGGTTAGGGACAGCTTGATTTAGCCGCTTAGGCCCGGATTTAATTTCCTTGGGCCCTCCTATCCATTGATGCTCAAAGCCTTGGATCCTTTTTACCCTTGCCTTTTGGTTTTAAGGGCTATTGGCTTTTTCTGCTTGCTTTTTCTTTTTCTTTCTATTTTTTTTCGCAAGCTTTTCTTTTTTCTTTTTTTTTCAGATTTTTCATTTAAGAGAGGTGAAGGATTAATGGATTTTATTCATAGCTTTAAGATATGGTTACTACATACTAATGATCATGAAGTAGAGACACAATATAAATAAACACAACATTAAAAACCAAAAAACAGAAAGAAATAAGAACAAGGAATGAACCCACCTTTAGTGGCGTCTTCTTCTCGAAGGTCCAATAATGTCCTTAAGTTCTTCTATGTCCCTTCCTTGCCTTTGTTGCTCCTCCCTCATTGCTCTTTGATCTTCTCTTATCTCATGGAGAATGATGGAGTGCTCATGATGTTCCACACTTAATTGTTCAACATTGTGGCTCAAATCTTCTAAGGAAGTGTTGAGTTGTTCCCAATAGTTGTTGGGAGGAAAGTGCATC
>NC_029775.3:44227653-44229457 GCF_000817695.3 Arachis duranensis | reverse complement strand
ATCATGGGCAAGTGAAACGCCAACCTCACATTTTCCGGACTAAAATCTAAGTATTTCCCCCGAACCATTGTGAGATAATTCTTTGGATTCGGGTTCATACTTTGATCATGGTTCCTAGTGATCCATGCATTGGCATAGAACTCTTGAACCATTAAGATTCCGACTTGTTGCATGGGGTTGGTTAAGACTTCCCAACCTCTTGTTCAGATCTCATGTCGGATCTCCGGATACTCATTCTTCTTGAGCTTGAAAGGGACCTCAGGGATCACCTTCTTCTTTGCCACAACATCATAGAAGTGGTCTTGATGGCTCTTGGAGATGAATCTTTCCATCTCCCATGACTCAGAGGTGGAAGCTTTTGTCTTCCCTTTTCTTTTTCTAGAGGATTCTCCGGCCTTAGGTGCCATTGATGGTAGTAGAAAACAAAAAAGATTGTGCTTTGACCACACTAAACTAAAAATATTGCTCGTCCTCTAGCAATAGAAGAAAGAAGAGAAGAAGAAGAAGAAGAAGAAGAGAATATGGTAGAGAGAGAGAGATGTAGGTTCGGCCAAGGGGAAGAAGAGGGGGTTGTGTTGTATGAAAATGAAGTAGAATGGAAGGGTATATATAGGGAGAGGGGGTAGTGTGTATTCGGCCATTTAGGGTGGGAATGGGTGGGAAAATGGTTTTGAATTTTTTAAGGTAGGTGGGGTTTATGGGGAAGAGTGGATGGATGTGAGTGGTGAAGGGGGTGATTGGGAAGAGGGATTGAGGTGATTGGTGAAGAGTGTTGGGAAGTATGACATGGGGAATACAAATCACAAAAATAGGATTAGGAGGTAAGGTGGGAATATAGTAGGTGGGGATCCTGTGGGGTCCACAGATCCTGAGGTGATCCTGTAGGGTCCACAGATCCTGAGGTGATCCTGTGGGGTCCACAGATCATGAGGTGTCAAGAAATTCCATCCCTGCACCAAATAGGCATGTAAAATGCCTTTGCACACCATTCTTCCATTTTCACGCCATGTGGTGCACATTCTGGGCGTTCAACGCCCATGTAAAGCATGTTTCTGGCGTTGAACGCCAGTTTCATGCTTGTTACTGGCGTTCAGCGCCAGTTTTTCTTCTCTAGGCACATTCCTGGCGTTCAGCGCCAGAATGTTGCTTGTTTCTAGCGTTCAGCGCCAGAATGATGCTCTGTTCTGGCATTGAACGCCGGCCAGATGCATGTTACTGGCGTTGAACGCCAGTCTGTGCTTCCTCTAGGATGTGATTTTTTTCTTCTGCTGTTTTTTATTCTGTTTTTAATTTTTATGATTTTTTCGTGACTCCTCATGATCATGTACCTAATAAAACACAAAATAAAAATAATATAAAATAAATATTGGATAAAATTGGGTTGCCTCCTAACAAACGCTTCTTTAATGTCAATAGCTTGACAGTGGCTCTCATGGAGCCACAAGGTGATCAGGTCAATGTTGTATCGTCCCAACACCAAACTTAGAGTTTGGATATGGGATCTTATCATCAAACTTAGAGTTTGGTTGTGGCCTCCCAACACCAAACTTAGAGTTTGACTGTGGGAGATCTTCTTGACTCTGAACTGAGAGAAGCTCTTCATGCTTACTCTCTTTTGTCACAGAGGGATGGCCATGTGCCTTAAACACAAGGTAGTCCCCATTCAATTGAAGGACTAATTCACCTCTGTTGACATCTATCACAGCTTCTGCTGTGGCTAGGAAAGGTCTTCCAAGGATGATGCATTCATCCTCTTCCTTCCTAGTGTCTAAGATTATGAAATCAGCAGGGATGTAAAGGCCTT
>NC_029775.3:44226008-44226688 GCF_000817695.3 Arachis duranensis | reverse complement strand
TGTAGAATGGTCCAATGACATTTTCGAAAATTCAGATAGACCATAATAGAATAAATCTAATATGGTCCATTCTGAAAACATGTCAGATGGACATCTTTTGGTCAGCTGCTTGTATCTTTCCCAAGCTTCATAGAGAGATTCACCATCTTTTTGTTTGAAGGTTTGAACATCCACTCTTAGCTTGCTCAGCTTTTGAGGAGGAAAGAATTTATCCGAGAAGGCTGTGACCAACTTATTCCAGGAGTCCAGGCTATCCTTGGGTTGTGAATCCAACCATATTCTAGCTCTGTCTCTTACAGTAAAAGGGAAAAGCATGAGCCTGTAGACTTCAGGATCAACTCCATTTGTCTTTACAGTCTCACAGATCTGCAAGAACTCAGTTAGAAACTGGTAAGGATCTTCAGATGGAAGTCCATAAAACTTGCAGTTTTGTTGCATCAAGGCAACTAGCTGAGGTTTCAGCTCAAAGTTATTGGCTCCAATGGCAGTAATGGAGATGCTTCTTCCATCAAATTTGGACATTGGCTTTGTGAAGTCACCAAGCATTCTCCTTGCATTATTATTATTTTCGGCTGTCATCTCCTTCTCTTGCTCTAATTTTTCTGAAAGGTTACCTTTAGATTGTTGTAACTTAGCTTCTCTTAATTTTCTCTTCAGAGTCCTTTCAGGTTCTGGATCAA
>NC_029775.3:44223892-44226003 GCF_000817695.3 Arachis duranensis | reverse complement strand
CTCATATGAAAGAGAAGAAAACAAGAAAAGAAAGAGGAATCCTCTATGTCACAGTATAGAGATTCCTTTATGTTAGTAGAAAAAGAAAGGGGGGAAGAAAGTAGAAGAGGGGATTCGGATTTTTAGGTGAAGATAGGTGAAGAGAAGTGTTAGTAATTAAATAATTAAATAGAATAAGAAAAGAGATGGAGAATTTCGAAAAAAATTTTGAAAAATGTGTTAGTAATTTTCGAAAATTAGAGATAAGATAAGATTAAAATTTAAAATTTAAAACAATTAAAAAGAATTTTTGAAAAAGAGAGAAGTATTTTTGAAAATTAGAGAGGGATAGGTGGTTAGTTGGTTTTGAAAAAGATAAGAAACAAACAAAAAGTCAAAGAGTTAGTTGAAAAAGATATTAAAATCAAATTTGAAAAGATAAGAAGATAAGAGGTTAGAAAAGATATTTTGAAATCAAATTTTGAGAAAGATAAAATTTTTGAAAAAGATAAGATAAAAGATAAAAAGATATATTTGAAAAAGATTTAATTTTTAAAAAGACTTAACTAACAAGAAACTACAAGATAAGATTCTAGAACTTAAAGATTGGACCTTTCTTAACAAGAAGATAACAAACTTCAAATTTTTGAACCAATCACATTAATTGTTAGCTAATTTTCGAAAATTAGATGTAAAGATAAGAAAAAGATTTTGAAAATATTTTGAAAAAGATTTTTGAAATTTTTGAAAAATAAAAAAAATGAAAAAGATATAATTTTTGAAAAAGATTTTGAAAAGATAAGATTTTTTTTAAAATTGAAATTTTGACTTGACTTGTAAGAAAGAACTAAATTTAAAAAAATTTTGACCAAGTCAACCCAAAATTTCGAAAATTTGGAGGGAAATAAGGAAAATATATGTTTTTTTTATTTTTGAATATTTAAAAATGAGAGAGAAAAACACAAATATGACCCAAAACATAAAAATTTTGGATCAAAACACATGATGCATGCAAGAACACTATGAATGTCAAGATGAACACCAAGAACACTTTGAAGATCATGATGAACATCAAGAACATATTTTTGAAAATTTTTTGATGCAAAGAAAACATGCAAGACACCAAACTTAGAAATCTTTAATGCATGGACTTTAACAAACGAAAAATGCACATGAAAAACAACAAACAACACAAAACAAGAAAACATCAAGATCAAACAAGAGGACTTATCAAGAACAACTTGAAGATCATGAAGAACAATATGAATGCATGGAATTTTCGAAAAAATGCAAGAACAATTTTTAAAGCATGCAATTGACACCAAACTTAAAAATTGACTCAAGACTCAAACAAGAAACACAAAATATTTTTTGTTTTTATGATTTTCTAAAATTTTTTTTTGGATTTTTATTAATTTTTTCGAAAATAAAGTTTGGAAAAACACAAAAGAAAAGAAAATTTTGAAAAAAAAAGATTTTTGAAAATTTTTGAAAAGAAAATTACCTAATCTGAGCAACAAGATGAACCATCAGTTGTTCATACTCGAACAATCCCCGGCAACGGCGCCAAAAACTTGGTGGACGAAATTGTGATTGCCCTCTTTGTATTTGCATGAGATTTATTTAATGGATCTTTGGCATATGTGATCACAACTACGTTCAACTAACCAGCAAGTGTACTGGGTCGTCCAAGTAATAAACCTTACGTGAGTTAGGGTCGATCCCACAGAGATTGTTGGTATGAAGCAAGCTATGGTCACCTTGCAAATCTCAGTCAGGCAGATTCAAGGATAATTAGATTATTAGTTTAAATTTGATTAATGGAATAAATAGAAAATAAAAAGGGATAGAAATACGTATGTAAATTAATAGTGAGGATTTCAGATAAGTGTATGAAGATGTTATGCTCCTCTTGAATCTCTACTTTCCTAATACATTCATCCAATCCTTCTTACTCCTTTCCATGGCAAGCTGTATGTAGGGCATCACCGTTGTCAATGGCTACATCCCATCCTCTCAGTGAAAACGTTCCTATGCTCTGTCACAGCACGGCTAATCATCTGTCGGTTCTCAATCAGGTTGGAATAGAATCCCTTGATTCTTTTGCGCTTGTCATCACGCCCAGCCTTCAG
>NC_029775.3:44209760-44223786 GCF_000817695.3 Arachis duranensis | reverse complement strand
GAAGATTCTGTTGGGGAATCTAAGAGATATGCGCCCGGCCTAGAGTAGAATGGAAGTGGTTGTTAGTCACGCGCGTTCATAGGTGAGAATGATGATGAGTGTCACGGATCATCACATTCATCAAAGTTAAGTGTAACGTATATCTTGGAATAAGGATAGAAGAGAATTGAATAGAAAGTAATAATAATTGTATTGAAACTTGAGGTACAGTAGAGCTCTACACCCTTAATCTATGGTGTGCAGAAACTCCACTGTTGAAAATACATAAGTGAAAGGTTCAGGCATGGCCGAATGGCTAGCCCTCTCCATGATCAAGAGACCGAATGATCAAAGACTACAAAGTCAAAAGATTAAACTGTCAAAAGATGTCTAATACAATAGTAACTTATCCTATTTATACTGGACTAGCTACTAGGGTTTACATGAGTAAGTAATTGATGTATAAATCCACTTCCGGGGCCCACTTGGTGTATGTTTGGGCTGAGATTGATCTATCCACGAGCTGAGGCTTTTCTTGGAGTTGAACTCCAAGTTATAACGTGTTTTGGGCGTTCAACTACGGATCATGACGTTTTTCTGGCGTTTAACTCCAGACAGCAGCATGTACTCGGCGTTCAACACCAAGTTACGTCATCAATTTCCGAATAAAGTATGAACTATTATATATTGCTGGAAAGCTCTGGATGTCTACTTTCCAACGCAGTTGAGAGCGCGCCATTTGGAGTTCTGTAGCTCCAGAAAATCTATTTCGAGTGCAGGGAGGTCAGATTCCAATAGCATCAGCAGTCCTTTTGTCAGCCTTTTTCAGAGTTTTGCTCAAGTCCCTCAATTTCGGCCAGAAATTACCTGAAATCACAGAAAAACACACAAACTCATAGTAAAGTCCAGAAATGTGAATTTAACATAAAAACTAATGAAAACATCCCTAAAAGTAGCTTGAACTTACTAAAAACTACCTAAAAACAATGCCAAAAAGCGTATAAATTATCCGCTCATCACAAACCCTACCTGGTTTTGCTGCTTCTAATTCGGTTATACTTTCAAGTGGTCCTTAAGCACTTTTTCCTCCTAAATCACATCAAGAATAACTTTAAATCCAAAAACTCTCAACTAACCAAAACTCACTCAGCACGTTAGGAAGGGATTTCTCACCTTAGAGTTGCTGGAAATGAATGTTTCTCGGCCCTCAAGTCAAGTTAAGCATGATTCTTAAGGTAGAACATCAAGAAAACACATGTTTAAACATGTTTCCTTGAAACCGAATCAAAAGGTAGATGGTGCAGCCAACTCACCTTGATTCCAGCCTTTATAAGTCATATGATCATGTAGAGAAAAAAGAGAGGATCATTTTGGTCGGATTGGGATTGGAGTTTTAGTTCAGTAGAAATCAAGCTTTGAAGATTTGGAACTAAGAACTTTTCTCTCTTTTTCTCTCTTGAAAATTTCGGCCACAAAGTGAAAATGAACCAGCCTTGGGGGTTTTGGGGGTCTAGGGTAAGTTGTGATTGGTTGGCTTGGAGGTGGATTAAAATAATATTAAAATATCTCAGGTGTATAACTACTAAAACTAGATGTATCGGAACACTTGTAAAACCATCTCTAAAAATTATTTTCTGAGCTACTAGCATAAATGACACTAGTAACATATTTATTATGAGAATAGAACATGTATGATGAGGCCTTAGCATTGCTAAATTCATCAGAGAGTGCTGGTGCTAAGCTGCACTAGTTAACTGTGAACCCGGTTAAACCAATTTTTTGTTTTTAACTAAAACTGACCAGGTAACCTTATAATATGATTCAAGAAGCTTCTAATACTCATATAATGATAATATTATCCTATTATCTCTCTTCGCTCATGAATCGAGTCTGGTTCATCAAACTGAGACTATTTACGGAAACCAGAATCAAAACTCTTAACCGATACAGTTCAATAACTAAGTTCTTCGTGACTGCATTATCGAGCTTGCCTTAGAAAAGGTTCCAGGTTAAAGATGAGATAATGACAATAAGGATTGAGATACTTGATGATATATCAGAGGTGTTCCCTTTACTGATCTTCCAGAGAAATTCGTACTTTTAGAAAAGATCTCACGTACTCGAAAATTAGGGTTGTTACAAACACCAAACTTAAAATGCAATCATATGTCAATTTATTTGAACTAAAACTAAACAAATGAAATTGTTATATGTTAAGTACAATCACCAAGCCAATAATCTGTCATGAATAAGGATCTCTTGGTGATGTATTAACAAAATCAGTTAATAAAAGAGAGCATTAGAAACAAGGGAATGACTAAAACAAAGAGAACTAAAATTGTCCAACAAAGAAGAAAAATAACACTGCAAAGGGCATTATGATTATGCAAACAAGTGGTGTTGCTGGATGATTTACATAGAAAATAAGTGGCACACTAAACTTAGAATCTTAGTTTGACACTTTCATTTTAGAATTGATGCAATCATCCATAAGGATTGAAAATAAATTGTTGCAGGGCAGCACCAAACTTAGAATGTAATCATATGCCAATTTATTGAAATTTAAACAAAGCAAAGAAAAAAAATAAACTAAGCAAAGAAATGACATGTTACCTAAGGTTGGGTTGCCTCCCAACAACCGGCCCTCAAGGGGGGAGATGAACCAGCTAGTGTCCCCTGTCTTGGCCTCTCCTCAGCAAGCTTCCTTTTGATAATGGCTTGATTGAGCTTGCTTGTTGGATTAGGGGTAGGATTGGTACCCTTGTTAGTTGCCTTCACTTCTTGGATATCAAGCTCAGTTTCAGGTTCAATTTCCTCCACCACCTCATTCTTCATTGAAAGTTTGCTTGACACAGATGCCTCTTCTTCTTACTTTTCCACTTCATCCTTCACATCCATCAAGTGGTCTTCATCTTCCTTGCTTAGCGGTTTTGAGTGTTTTCTGTGTTCTTCAAGTGTTCATCCATCTTTTGGAAGAGAATTTCTTATTTTCTCTAGGATTGTTCTTGCCTTTCCAATAGTTCTCTGGACTTTTGAAGGAGATCCTAAGCTACTAGCTCAAAAGATAAAGGTTGAGAGAAATTTTGTGGATATGGATGTATTGTGGTGAGATTGTTTTAAGTGTTGTGGAATGAATCTTGTGGGTTATGAAATGAGTTTTGTGACTGTTGAGATGAATTTTCTGTGTAATAGAATGAATTTTGTGGTTGGTGAGATTAGTTGAATGGATCTTGAGGGAGGCTTTATATTGAGGCAAAATCAAGTGATGAAAAATTTTTAAGTGGAAAACTAGGAGGTGAGGTTGGACAATTTAGCATGAATGATTTAAAGGTTTGCTAAAGTGATTATGGCTCTTGATTAATGGAGTATGACATGCCAATTGCTTTCTGGTTTTGATCCTCCCATCCACAATGTGAATCATTGTAGAATTCAATAGGATGTAGATCACTTTGTGGTATTGGGGGGCAATCTTGCATGAATTTATTGAAAGCATAATCAAGAGATGATGTCTCTTGCTGAATGTCATATGGAGCATTAGAATTCCCTTCTTAGCCATAGTTTGTATTAGTGTCATAACAGTATGATTCACTTTGTGGCTCTGGGAGGAAATTCCTTTCACTTGATTGTTCACACTATTGTTGATATGCACAGACACCATGAGGATAATGATATAAGTCATTTTGTGGTTCTGGACAGTATCTCATGTGCTTTGTTTGATTAATTTGTGGCTCTGGAGAAAATCTCCATCGATTGGAATGCATAGAATTTGCAATTTCTTGGTGATACTCCTAGCCACCATTAGAATAATGACTTGAATCATTTTGTGGTGGTGGGAAGTATCCCATATGACTCTCTGGCTCATCTTGTGGTTTTGAAGCATATCTCCATGGATTGGAGTGCTCAGAATTTGCATTTTCTTGGTGATATTCCCAGCCACCATTAGAATAGTCAATTGGTGATGGTGGGTAATATCCTATAAAATTTGTTTGATCATAAGATGAGTTGAACTCCATTTGAGTTTTGTAAAACACAATCACCAAAGAAACTGAAATTCATGTCTCAGATGAAATTTGCTTAATGAGGCAAAAATACAAACACCTTGGTTTCAATTTAAACCAGGAAATTAAAAGAACAAGAATAAAGAAAATGCTTAATCTAGACTTCTCACCCACTTAATCATTGTCGATCTAAATCAATCCCCAGCAATGACACTAAAAAAACTTGATGGGTGAAAATTAGCTTTCCACACATACTCACTGGCAAGTGTACCAGGTCGCATCAAGTAGTAATAACTCATAAGAGTGAGGTCGATCCCACAGAGATTGATGGATCAAGCAACTTTAGTGAGTGATTAGTTTAGTCAAGCTAACATTGTTGAATTGAGTGAAATTCAAGCAGCAGAATGTAAATGACAAGGAATTTAAAGTTGTAGAATTTAAATGGGTAGAAAACTTAAAGAGCAAGGAATGTAAATTGACAAATTCTTAAAGAACAAGAAAGGTAGATTGCAGCAAATGTAAAGGGGATTAGGTGCAGAAAATTTAAAGAAAGCAGAAAATCAAAAAATTGAAGAGATATTGAGAAGAAGTGATAGGAAATTTAAAGTGCAAGAAAATTTAATTCAGATTACAATAAGCTCAATTGAAGAATTGCAGAATGTAAAACTGCAGAAGAGGAAAATTTAAGCAGAGGATTCTAGAAATTGAGATTTGGATAAACTGAATTCAATACTGAAATGTAAAAGTGCAGAAAAATAAAAGTGTTTCAAGGCGAGTCTTCTATTCTACTCCTACTCCTACTGCTCTCTAGCAGAGCCAGCCCTCCCTCTAATGAAATGAGACTGATGCCTTTATATAGCTTTACAAAGTAAAAAATTGAAATTCAAATTGAAAACAAATTACAATTTAAATGAAATTCCTAATCTAACTATTTCTTGTGCCTTTGAGTGATGTCCATGAATTTTTCTTGCTTTGGTATGTCAATGGGCTTTTCAAAATTGGCCTTGAATGAATGGGTTAGGAATGGCTTGGTTCAAGTGAGTCAGGATGTGTTGGTGCACTCCCAGTGTAGTGCTCCACTTGGTTGTGTGAGCATAACGCTCACTTTCCCTTGGCCAAGCATGCTTTTAGTGTAGCGCTCACTAAGTGAGTGTTGCACTCAATATTTGAGCACTATGTCTTGTGTTGAGTGTGTCCCCCTCTTCGAACCTTGGCCAGCACATGTTTGGTGCCTTGGTGTGTGCTTTGGGGGCCTTAAAGATGCCTATCACTTGTGCTTCAATTTTGTGCCAAATATAAATTGTTATATATCGTTGGAGAGATCTGAATGTCAGCTTTCCAACGCGACTGGAAGTGCATCAATTGGACATCTGTAGCTCACGTTATGGACCTTTGAAGAAGGCATGGTCATGTTGTCACAAGGCTTAAAGAAAAGCCCGAAAATGCTCACTTTAGTGAGCACATTCTCAAGTTGTAGCTCGATACTATCTTGTCAGGGACTCGTAAGAACTCATGTAGAATAAAGGGTCATACTTCCGTTCCACTCCAGATTCATAAGGATGGAGAATGAAAATGCATCACAGAATGGAATCAAACATATATTAAAGTAGAAAATTAATGATATTAATCCATGGGAATGAGCAGAGATCTTATCCTTAACTCAGGAGGTGTAGTTGCTCATGCTTAATGATGAGTCCATATTTGATGATATATTTTGGGTATAATTGGATGGATTTCATCACATAAACTCAAACTTATTCACTAAAATAGCATACTTTTGCGTTTGATCCCAAATTTGATCCTAAATGTGAAAGCACGCAATTTTGTGCTTAAATTGAGCAATTTAATCCCACTTTTATTCCATTCGATGCCATGATATGTTTGTTGAGTGATTTCAGGTCCTAGAGGCAAGAATGGTTTGGTAGAAGTGGAAGAAAGCATGCAAAAAGGGGGAAAGCATGAAGAAAACAAAGGAGAAAAGCTCAGCCATGCGTGCGTACGCACAAGGATGCATGCTTACGCACAAGAAGGATTCAGCTAGTGTGCGTACGCATAGGAGGAAATTTTTCAAAGTGTGCGGACACACACGCCTATGCGTCCGCACAGGTCCCAGCGCGTGCCTTCATTAAAAATGCATGTGCACTCGCGATTCGGGGCTCCTTTTGGCCCATTTCTGAAGGCTTAAGGCTGGTTCAAGAGGCTATATTAAGGGAGAAACAACACATTAGCTTGGAGAGCCATCTTAGATTAGGAAAAAACAAATAGTATGACTAGTGTAGTGTAGTTTTAGGTTTTGTAGCATTTTGTACTTCAAGTTCTAAATTTTGGATTCTAGCAATTTACTTTGTAAGTATTTCTTTAATTGTCTCTTTGAATTACTACACTTGTTCTATACTTTCTTCTATTTTACTTTCTTTTATCAATATATGCTTGGTTTTGCAATTTTGAGTTCTAGTTGTTTAATTTGATGTTTGATGGCTTTTATATGTTTATTTGAGTTGCCTTTATTGATTTTGATCATTTATGATTCATAGCTTTTACCATTTTTCCAATTTTGGCATGTTTTGTGAATATGCATACTAGGTGTTTGATGAAATTTTAACCCTAGCTATGGGGTAGATTTTCACCCCTTGGCTTGGGAAATAAGTCTATGGAGTACTAGAGCCATAATGTCCAACATTTCCACTAACGCTAGCTTTTTACTAAGGTAATTAGTAAGTTAGTTAGGATTTGTGGATTAATAACAATTATGCTCACTTAACTTATCCTTTGATGTTAAGGGTTGACTTAGTGAGATTAATCCATCATAATTATCATAGTTATGGTTATGGCAAGGAAGGGATTCCATAACTCATCCCAAGCCAAGGCTTGTTTTATGTCTTGAACCACTTTTCATTCACTTTATAGTTTTACTTGTTTTTATTACACACATAGTCCTTTTATTCCTTTATTGCTTTATTAATTGCAATTTTGTCTTGTTCTTTAGTTCCTTTATGTTACTTGCTTTCAATCATTGAAACCCCCTTTGCTTCTCACAACAAAATTATGCACTTGTTGTCACTAGTTGCTAGGGAGAACGACGCGGGAGTCTAAATACTCTCGGTTTACATTTGCTTTGAATTGTGACATATTTAGAATTGAATTTGATATTGGTCAATTGTTGGACTTGGAACTATACTTACAACACCAATCTTATTTTGAGATAAATTCCGAACCCGCTCTAGGCTTCTTATCACTTTACAAAGAAAACAGGTTAAGAAGGTATAATGTAATGTGCCTATACTTCTGCCCTCCTTGGAGGCATAATCCTCAGGAAGAAGAAAGTCCCTTATTTACAATTAAAACTCTAAGATTAAACCTAAAAGATATTATTTTTAATTAAAAATTACAAAATAAAAATAAAATAAGCTAAGAAATGCTAAAATCTACTTTGGGGCCCACATGTTGAGTGTTTAGGCTGAGCTTGACATCCAACTTAGATGAGTAAGCACTGAATACCCACTAGGGGGTGTCCACACTGTCTTGTGCTCCCTTGGTGACGTTGAACACAAATTTTAGGCGTTCAATGCTATCCTTGGTCCATCTGGGGCGTTGAACACCAGAAAGGGGATAAGTTGGGAATTCAACGCCCGTTTTGGGCAATGATTTCGAAAGAATAGTATAAATTATTATATATTGCTGGAAAGTCTTGGAAGTTAGCTTTCCAATGCCATTAAGAACGCATGAATTGGACCTTTGTAGTTCAAAATATGATCGTTAGAATGCATAGAGGTCAGGATCTGACAGCATCTGCTATCCTTTCTTTGCCTCTGAATCAGACTTTGCCAAAACTTCCCAATTTCACCCAAAAATCCCCTAAAATCATAAGAAAAGTAAAAAAAAAACTCAAAGTAGCATCCAAAATGTGATTTTTGCACTAAAACATAATAAAACTTGATAAAATATAACTAAAAACACACTAAAATGTTGTGAAAAAGGGTATGAGAAATCCTGTCATCAGAATTGAGCTACAGCTTGAGAATACATCATCTAAACTGCAAATTACCTGGGCTAATTAGATATGTGACATAAAATCTGGGTAGCTTTGGGTGATTGAGGTTTCTGTGGCCTTAAGGCTAGAATACTGAGCTTCATTCTCCGATCCGAAAGATCTAACCTTGTTTGTGACACTTTAAGTAGGATCAAGAGAGATTGAATTGCGTGAGCCTCATCCTCGTTTTGATTAAATGACCACTAACCCTGACATTTGATATGGATTAGAGGAGATTAATTGACCACTGACCCTAACGTTAATCACTTATAGCTTTGCCACAGAATGAATCATTCATTGTTAATATAGTCAGTAAGAAGTACTAATCCGGAAGGATAAATATCTCCAGAGCCTTAATCGTTTTCTCATTATTGTTTTACACCGATTCTTTACTGCTTTCTCTATTTCCTTGTTTTATGCGCCTACTGATGAGAAGTCATCTTATGCTAGCTTTTCAAGCATTTTTCACTTGTTTCATTAGGTTTTATGCACTTTTTTGCATTATAAGTGATTTCGAGTGGAATTGCATGGTTTTGTTAAATCAATCAACCATCGTTTATTTGACACTAAATCATGAGGTTTAGGCTAAAATTAATTCGTTTTTGAATGATTTATAAACCTTGTGAATTTGGTGATACTTTGATTGGTTGTTTTGATTACTTGTAGGTGAAGAAAAGAAAAAGACAAGGAAAGCGTGGCTTAAGGAAGCACAAAGTGTGGCACTCCAAAGAAACAAAAGCGTGGCTCACCCAAGGAAGGAAGGGCACAGCACTCACTAAAGTGAGCGTAGCGCTCTCTATTTGAGCGCTAATCCAAGCCAAAGAAGCAAAGGCAAGGAATGATGTGCTCTCTTACATAACTGAGGGCTACAAGGAACCAAGGAAACAAGGCAACAAACATAGCACTCGGTTAACTCACTTAACTTTATCGGGCTCCACCTCAAATAAATTCAAGGTGCAATGTTTGCTAGTGAAGCCATAAAGTTTCAAACCCATGGACCAAGAGAAGGAATGAGCGCTACTTGCAAGGAAAATAAGCCAACATGGCTTCATTAGGAATCGAACTTGGGAGCTTACACTTAAGGAAGGAGCGCTTGGGCAAAGAAGATTAGGCAAAATGGTTTGGCAAGGATTCAAACCAAGGAGCTTGAAGAGCGCTACCTTTGGTTGTTTCCCAAATGCTTCCACCAAGGCTCAAAAGTGAGCCTCATTCCACAACAAAGGAGCGCTCATTTCACTCCATTCACTGAGCGCTATGGAGTGTTTCACGGACAAGGAGTTGGAGCGCAACAAATTAGAAGGAAACAAGGCTTGGTGCGTGCAAGAATTGGCAAGCCAAAAGGCAATGGAGCGCTGCGCTGTCCTTGTCAACTGAGCGCTATGAGGCTGCCCAAGGGAAGGTTTGTCACGCTACAAAGAAGGCTGGGCCAAGGAAATAAGGGGGAGTGCTGCGCTCAATTAGTTAACCGAGCACTCTACTGGGAGCAGCACCCATGGTCTAAATTCAATTAAAATTCTATTTAAATTCAATCCTTCACCAAATTAAGAGGCCCACTCTAAATTCTGAAATTCAAAAAAATAGGAAGTGTATAAATAGAAGTTAGTTTGATTTAGAGAGGACCTTTTCGACATTTTGACATTTTCATTTTTTTTTATTTTTGAGCTCATTTTAGATTTTAGCTTTGGGTTTGGGAATTGGGATTGAGAATTAAATTCTCTTCCTCTTTGTTCTTACTTCTCACTCTTCACTCTTTGTTTTGAATCATGGATTGAGAATTGAAGGAATTCTGTTTCATTCTTGATCTGAGATCTCTCTTTGTTTACTTTTTGCATAATTTCAAGGAATTGTGATTTGGATCTAAGTTTCCTTTATTGCTTTCATTTCTATTTCTTCTGCAATTATTCTCTGTTGGATCAAGGAAGGAATTGAGATCTAGACTTGTTTTCCAGTCTCATTTAATCCCTGTGATCTTCAACTTCTCTTTTAGATTTTTTAATTAAGTTGAATTCACTTTCTGTATTGCTTATTCAAGCAATTTTCCTTTTATGTTTGAGATCTACTACATTTCAATTCATCTTTTACTTCTTTGTTGATTGATATTTACATTTCCTTTTTTAATTCCTGAGATCCCAGCCCCCAAAGCCCTTTATTATTCAAGCAATTTACATTTCTTGCACTCTAAGCTTCAGCTATTTACATTTCTTGCAATCTAAGCTTCTGTTATTTACATTACTTGCACTTTAAGATTCAGCTCCTTTACTTCCTTTGCCCTTTGATTTACTGTTAACTCCCCCTCTCCCTTTAAATTTCATTTAATTTAGCTTTTGTTGAGTACAAATCACTCAAATCAACACTTGTTTGCTTGATTAAATCAACCACCTAACTAAAATTTCTCAATCCTTCAATCCTTGTGGGATCGACCTCACTCATGTGAGTTATTATTACTTGATGCGACCTGGTACACTTGCCGGTGAGTTTTGTGTTGGATCATTTTCCACACATCAAGTTTTTGGCACCTTTGCCGGGGATTGATCTAGATTGACAATGATTAAGTAAGGTGGTGGTCTAGATTAAGCACTTTTTCTTTGTTTATGTTCATTTCCTTTATTTTTTTACCATCATACTAACTATTTGAGACTTTGTCTCTACTAACTCTCACTGCACTCAAACTACAGAGTGCTCTTTTGTTTCTTGTTGTCGTGGTTTTATGACAGAAGCTAGGAGAGAGGTATCCACCTCTGGCGATCATGACGAAAGAACCCTTAGAAGACTGAGAAGGGAAGCCAGAGGAAAGGGAGTCATTGGAGGAGAAACTTCTGAAGAAGAATATCAAGAAATAGAGGAGAATCCAACAAATCCACCAGTAGGAGTGGCCAACAACAATGGCCAACCACAGAGGAGAGTCTTGGCTTCATATACATTTGCTAATCCTAGACATTGTGGGAGTAGCATCCTTACCCCAAATGTCAATGCAAATAACTTTGAATTGAAGCCACAACTCATCACTTTGGTACAAAACAATTGTTCCTATGGAGGAGGACCACTTGAAGATCCAAACCAACATTTATCCACTTTTCTGAGGATTTGTGATACTGTCAAAAACAATGGAGTGCATCCTGACATTTACAAGCTTTTGTTATTTCTATTTTCCCTCAGAGACAAAGCTACTCAATAGTTGGAGTCATTTTCAAGAGATAGCATCAATAATTGGGAAGATTGGTGCACGAAAGTGTGATCATCAATGGCGCCATCAACATGGTACGCTCAATTGCAATCTCAACTCTTTATCACAACTTTGCACAACTAACCAGCAAGTGCACTGGGTCGTCCAAGTAATAAACCTTACGTGAGTAAGGGTCGATCCCACGGAGATTGTTGGTATGAAGCAAGCTATGGTCATGTTATAAATCTCAGTCAGGCGGATTCAAATGGTTATGGAGGATTAATGATTAAAAGATAAATAAAACATAAAATAAAGATAGAGATACTTATGTAATTCATTGGTGAGAATTTCAGATAAGCGTATGGAGATGCTTTGTCCCTTCCGTCTCTCTGCTTTCCTACTGTCTTCATCCAATCCTTCTTACTCCATTCCATGGCAAACTGTATGTTGGGCATCACCATTGTCAATGGCTACAGTCCCGTCCTCTCAGTGAAAATGTTCAACGCGCTCTGTCACAGCACGGCTATTCATCTGTCGGTTCTCGATCATGTTGGAATAGATCCAGTGATTCTTTTGCGTCTATCACTAACGCCCCACAATCATGAGTTTGAAGCTCGTCATAGTCATTCAATCCCTGAATCCTACTCAGAATACCACAGACAAGGTTTAGACCTTCCGGATTCTCAAGAATGGCTGCCAATGGATTCTAGCTTATACCACGAAGATTTTGATTAAGGAATCCATGAGATATCCACTCAATCTAAGGTAGAACGGAGGTGGTTGTCAGGCACACATTCATAGGTGAGAATGATGATGAGTGTCACGGATCATCACATTCATCAAGTTGAGGAACAAGTGATATCTTAGAACAAGAATAAGCTGAATTGAATAGAAGAACAATAGTAATTTCATTAATACTCGAGGTACAGCAGAGCTCCACACCTTAATCTATGGTGTGTAGAAACTCCATCGTTGAAAATACATAAGTGATAATGGTGATCATTGGCTTCGGCCCCAGAAAGGGAACCAGAAGAACCAAGATGAAAATACAATAGCAAAAGTTCTTATTTATAGAGAACTAGTAGCTTAGGGTTTACAAAAATGAGTAAATGACATAAAAATCCACTTCCGGGCCCACTTGGTGTGTGCCTGGGCTGAGCATTGAAGCTTCTATGTGTAGAGACTTTTCTTGGAGTTACACGCCAGCTTTTGTGCCAGTTTGGACGTTTAACTCCCACTTCTGTGCCAGTTCCGGCGTTAAACGCCAAAATTCTTGAGCTGACTCGGAACGCCTGTTTGGGCCATCAAATCTCGGACAAAGTATAGACTATTATATATTGCTGGAAATCCTAGGATGTCTACTTTCAAACGCAATTTAGAACGTGCCAATTGGGCTTTTGTAGCTCTAGAAAATCCACTTTGAATGCAGGGAGGTCAGAATCCAACAGCATCTGCAGTCCTTTTTCAGCCTCTGAATCAGATTTTTGCTCAGGTCCCTCAATTTCAGCCAGAAAATACCTGAAATCACAGAAAAACACACAAACTCATAGTAAAGTCCAGAAAAGTGAATTTTAAATAAAAACTAATAAAAATATAATAAAAACTCACTGAAACATACTAAAAACATACTAAAAACAATGCCAAAAAGCGTATAAATTATCCGCTCATCACAACACCAAACTTAAATTGTTGCTTGTCCCCAAGCAACTGAAAATCAATAGGATAAAAAGAAGATAATATACAATGAATTCCAAAAACATCTATGAAGATCAGTATTAATTAGATGAGCGGGGCTTTTAGCTTTTTGCCTCTGAACAGTTTTGGCATCTCACTTTATCCTTTGAAGTTCAGAATGATTGGCTTCTATAGGAACTCAGAATCCGGATAGTGTTATTGATTCTCTTATTTAAGTATGATGATTCTTGAACATAGCTACTTTAGGAGTCTTGGCCGTGGCCCAAAGCACTCTGTTTTCCAGTATTACCACCGGATACATCCATGCCACAGACACATAACTGGGTGAACCTTTTCAGATTGTGACTCAGCTTTGCTAGAGTCCCCAATTAGAGGTGTCCAAGGTTCTTAAGCACACTCTTTTTGATTTGGATCACGACTTTAACTGCTCAGTCTCAAGTTTTCACTTGACACCTTCACGCCACAAGCACATGATTAGGGACAGCTTGGTTTAGCCGCTTAGGCCAGGATGTTATTCCTGTAGGCCCTCCTATCCATTAATGCTCAAAGACTTGGATCCTTTTTATTACCCTTGCCTTTTGGTTTAAAGGGCTATTGGCTTTTTCTGCTTGCTCTTTTTTTTTTTGAATTCACTGCTTTTTCTTGCATCAAGAATCATTTTTAAGATTTTTCAGATCCTCAGTAACATGTCTCCTTTTTCATCATTCTTTCAAGAGCCAACAATTTTAACATTCATGAACAACAAATTCAAAAGACATATGCACTATTCAAGCATACATTCAGAAATCAAAAGTATTGCCACCACATCAAAATAATTAATCTGTTATAAAATTCAAAATTCATGCAATTCTTCTCTTTTTCAATTAAGAACATTTTTCATTTAAGAAAGGTGATGGATTCATAGGACATTCATAACTTTAAGGCATAGACACTAAGACACTAATGATCATAAGACACAAACATAAATAAAACATAAGGCATAATTTTTGAAAAACAGAAAAATAAAGAACAAAGAGATTAAAGAACGGGTCCACCTTAGTGATGGCAGCTTGTTCTTCCTCTTGAAGATCTTATGGAGTTCTTGAGCTCCTCAATGTCTCTTCCTTGCCTTTGTTGCTCCTCTCTCATGATTCTTTGATCTTATCTAATTTCATGGAGGAG
>NC_029775.3:44208388-44209472 GCF_000817695.3 Arachis duranensis | reverse complement strand
TTGCTTTTTACCGTTTCTCCTCGATTTCCGTTCGGGCTCTGTGAAGGCATTATTTATTTGCCCCTTTCCTCATTTTCTTCGTTTATTCTGTTCCCTTTCCATTTTCTGAGTTTTTGCCACCTCTCCTTCGAGCGCCGCTCCTTCTTTGTTCTTTTTCTCCGATTCTTTCTGTGCGTTTTTCCGGGGTTTCCTCTGCGCCGCCGTTTTCGTTCTCCTTGCATCGGAGCTCGTCGTCTTCTTCCTTTCTTCCAGGTTTGTTCTCGTCTTCATTTTCTTTGCGCACATATGCTTCTGTTTCTTTTTCTTCTATGCCTGGGTTGCCCCGAAAAGAGGCGCTGCCATTGCTTTGGTTGTTTGTATGTGGGGGGGCTCTTTTCTCTTGGTATTTCGTTTTCGGGTTTCTGTATTTTCTTCTAAAAGAACTTGGTTTTCTCGCCTTGCTGAATGGGTTTTCGCTGTCTGCCTTTATGTGATTTTTGCCTTGCTTGTTGTATTCTTCTTTGTAGGCAAGATTTTTATGTCTCGAAAGGTTCTTCAGGCGATGTCGACCAAGATTCTGAGTGGTCTTGGTTGGGTAGATCCTGTTCCCCTAAGAGTCCCTTCTGTGGTAGATTCTGAGTATTTAGCTAGGTTCCGTAGGCAATGTAGCATATGTGAAGATAGAGAATCTGAGAGGGATTATGAGTTAGTAGCCCCGGATTCTGAGGAGAGAGTGTGCTTCCCGCCTTTAGATAGTTCCGAGAAGCTCTTCTTTTATGCTTATGACTGTTTCTTCTCTAAGCTAAATGTCCGACTTCCTTTTACCGACCTGGAGTCCGAGGTGTTGTGGTCTTGTAACCTCGCCCCTACGCAGCTCCATCCGAATTCTTGGGCGTTTTTAAAGCTGTTTCAACTTTTGTGTCAGTTTCTGGGTGTCTCTCCCTCTATTTCCCTTTTTTCCTATTTGTTTGTGTTGACGAAGCCGGGGTCGGGCGGAGGGAAGGTGTCTTGGGTCTCTTTTAGGGCTAACCAGGGGAGGAAGTTCTGTACCCTGTATGATGAGTCTTTTCACGATTTTAAGAACTTTTATTTCAAGGTCCGGGCT
>NC_029775.3:44189537-44190271 GCF_000817695.3 Arachis duranensis | reverse complement strand
TCGGACGTCTTGGTGAGGCCCGAGGTGGGGGTCAGGGACCCGAGCTTGATATGTGGAGTGGTTGGTGGTTGTACCTGCAATGACACTCCGATGCTTAAGTTAGCATGGGTCCAAGCAGATATTGAGTAGAATTAGAGTATGAGTTATACCTGGGTGCTCCAGTGTATTTATAGTAGTTGGTCGTGATCTTCCCTGGATAAGATATTCTTATCTTATCTTATCTTTTGGGAGTTTTATCCCTATCTTTGTGGAACCGCCTTTCTTTAGGCCTTTTCGGCCTTTAGGTTTTGGGCTTCGTTCCTTCTGATGGGCCTTCTTAGCTTATTTGTCCGAGGTCCGACCTCAGGCGTGGGCCTTGGGACGAGGTCGGACCTTCTATGAACTTTCCGAGTTTGGGGAACTCGGTCAGGGTATGAACAAGTGGGATATCTTGTTTGCTCCATTTTCTTCTTAGTGATGGGCTTGTCCTCATCAATGAGGATGTCTCCCTCTATGTTAATTCCAACTGAATTACAGAGGTGACAAATGAGATGAGGGAAGGCTAACCTTGCCAAGGTAGAGGACTTGTCCGCCACCTTATAAAGTTCTTGGGATATAACCTCATGAACTTCTACTTCCTCTCCAATAATGATGCTATGAATCATAATAGCCCGGTCTATAGTAGCTTCGGACCGGTTACTAGTGGGAATGATTGAGCGTTGGATAAACTCCAACCATCCCCTAGCCACGGGCTT
>NC_029775.3:44186997-44189386 GCF_000817695.3 Arachis duranensis | reverse complement strand
TTCTAGTGTAAGGGTGTTCATCTCCTTGCATCATGGGTAAGTTGAATGCCAACCTTACATTTTTCGGACTAAAATCTAAGCATTTCCCCCGAACCATTGTAAGCCAATTCTTTGGGTCTGGGTTCACACTTTGATCATGGCTCTTGGTGATCCATGCATTAGCATAGAACTCTTGAACCATTAAGATTCTGACTTGTTGAATGGGGTTGGTAAGAACTTCCTAACCTCTTCTTCAGATCTCATGTTGGATCTCCGGATATTCACTCTTTTTGAGTTTGAAAGGGACCTTGGGGATCACCTTCTTCGTGGCCACAACTTTATAGAAGTGGTCTTGATGCACCCTTGAGATGAATCTCTCCATCTCCCATGACTCGGAGGTGGAAGCTTTTGCCTTCCCTTTCCTCTTTCTAGAGGTTTCTCCGGCCTTAGGTGCCATAAAGGTTATGGAAAAATGAAAAGCAACGGTTTTACCACACCAAACTTAGAAGGTTTGCTCGTCCTCGAGCAAAAGAGGAAAGAAAAGAGTAGAAGAAGAGGAAATAGAGGAGATGGAGGGGGGCTTTGTGTTTCGGCCAATGGAGAGAAGTAGTGTTTAGGTTGTGTGAAAATGAAGGGGTGAAGATGGTTTATATAGGGGTGGAGAGGGGGGTATAGTTCGGCCATTATGGGTGGGTTTAGGAGGGAAAGTGGTTTGAATTTGAATGGTGAGGTAGGTGGGGTTTTATGAAGGATGGATGTGAGTGGTGAAGAGAATGGTGGGATTTGATAGGTGAGGGATTTTTGGGGAAGAGGTATTGAGGTGATTGGTGAATAGGTGAAGAAGAGAGAGAGTGGTGGGGTAGGTGGGGATCCTGTGGGGTCCACAGATCCTGAGGTGTCAACGATAACTCATCCCTGCACCAAGTGGCATGCAAAAATGCCCCTTCTGCCAATCCTGGCGTTAAATGCCAGACTGGTGCCCTTTTCTGGCATTTAACACCAGCTTCTTGCCTATTCCTAGCGTTAAACGCTAGTCTGGTGCCCCTTTCTGGCGTTAAACGTCCAGAATGGTGCCAGACTCGGTGTTAAACGCCCATTTTGCTGTCTTCACTGGCGTTTAAACGCCAGCAAGTTTTCCTCCAGGGTGTGCTATTTTTCTTTCTATTTTTCATTCTATTTTTGCTTTTTCAATTGATTTTGTGACTTCACATGATCATCAACCTACAGAAAACATAAAATAACAAAAGGAAAATATAACATTGGGTTGCCTCCCAACAAGCACTTCTTTAAGGTCAGTAGCTTGACAGTGGGCCCTCATGGAGCCTCACAGATGTTCAGAGCAATGTTGGAACTTCCCAACACCAAACTTAGAGTTTGACTGTGGGGGTTCAACACCAAACTTAGAATTTGGTTGTGGCCTCCCAACACCAAACTTAGAGTTTGACTGTGGGGGCTCTGTTTGACTCTGTTTTGAGAGAAGCTCTTCATGCTTCCTCTCCATGGTTACAGAGGGATATCCTTGAGCCTTAAACACAAAGGATTCTTCATTCACTTGAATGATCAATTCTCCTCTGTCAACATCAATCACAGCCTTTGCTGTGGTTAAGAAGGGTCTGCCAAGGATGATGGATTCATTCATGCACTTCCCAGTCTCTAGGACTATGAAATCAGCAGGGATGTAATGGTCTTCAATCTTTACCAGAACATCGTCTAAAAGTCCATAAGCTTGTTTTCTTGAATTGTCTGCCATCTCTAGTGAGATTCTTGCAGCTTGTACCTCAAAAATCCCTAGCTTCTCCATTACAGAGAGAGGCATAAGGTTTATGCTTGACCCTAGGTCACATAGAGCCTTCTTGAAGGTCATGGTGCCTAATGTACAAGGTATTGAGAACTTCCCAGGGTCCTATTTCTTTTGAGGTAATCTCTACCTAGTCAAGTCATCCAGTTCTTTAGTGAGCAAAGGGGGTTCGTCCTCCCAAGTCTCATTACCGAATAACTTGTCATTTAGCTTCATGATTTCTCCAAGGTACTTAGCAACTTGCTCTTAAGTGACATCTTCGTCCTCTTCAGAGGAAGAATACTCATCAGAGCTTATGAATGGCAGAAGTAAATCCAATGGAATCTCTATGGTCTCAGTGTGAGCCTCAGATTCCCATGGTTCCTCATTAGGGAACTCATTGGAGGCCAGTGGACGTCCATTGAGGTCTTCCTCAATGACGATCATTGCCTCTTCCTCCTCTCCAAATTCGGCCATGTTGATGGCCTTACACTCTCCTTTTGGATTCTCTTCTGTATTGCTTGGGAGAGTGCTAGGAGGGAGTTCAGTAATTTTCTTGCTCAGTTGACCCACTTGTGCCTCCAAGTTTCTAATGGAGGACCTTGTTGTGGTTTTGATTAGATCAGAGACCAT
>NC_029775.3:44185090-44186894 GCF_000817695.3 Arachis duranensis | reverse complement strand
AAGCTTCTTCTTCAGATGAAGCTTCCTTAGTACTACCTGGTGCATTTTGCATTCCAGACAAACTTTGAGAAATTATATTGACTTGTTGAGTCAATATTTTGTTCTGAGCCAATATGGCATTCAGAGTATCAATCTCAAGAACTCCTTTCTTTTGATTCGTCCCATTGTTCACAGGATTCCTTTCAGAAGTGTACATGAATTGGTTATTTGCAACCATTTCAATTAGTTCTTGAGCTTCTGCAGGCGTCTTATTCAGATGAAGAGATCCTTCTGCAGAGCTGTCCAATGACATCTTGGACAGTTCAGACAGACCATTATAGAAGATACATATGATGCTCCATTCAGAAATCATGTCAGAAGGACACTTTCTGATCAATTGTTTGTATCTTTCCCAAGCTTCATAGAGGGATTCACCTTCCTTCTGTCTGAAGGTTTGGACTTCCACTCTAAGCTTACTCAATTTTTGAAATGGAAAGAACTTTGCCAAGAAGGCATTGACTAGCTTTTTCCAAGAGTTCAGGCTTTCTTTAGGTTTTGAATCCAACCATATCCTAGCTCTGTCTCTTACAGCAAAAGGGAATAGCATAAGTCTGTAGACATCAGAGTTAACCCCATTGGTTTTGACAGTGTCACAGATTTGCAAGAATTCAGATAAGAACTGATGAGGATCTTCCAATGGAAGTCCATGAAACTTGCAATTCTGTGCATTAGATAAACTAATTGAGGCTTAAGCTCAAAGTTGTTTGCTCCAATGGCAGGGATAGAGATGCTTCTCCCATAAAAATCGGGAGTAGGTGCAGTAAAGTCACCCAGCACCTTCCTTGCATTGTTGGCATTGTTGTTGTTTTTGGCTGCCATGTCTTCTTCTTGTTTGAAGATTTCTGTTAGGTCCTCTACAGAGAGTAGTGCTTTAGCTTCTCTTAGCTTTCACTTCAAGATCCTTTCAGGTTCAGGGTCAGCCTCAACAAGAATGCTTTTGTCTTTGCTCCTCATCATATGAAAGAGAAGAGAACAAGAAAATATGGAATCCTCTATGTCACAGTATAGAGATTTCTTGAAATGTCAGAGGAAAAGAAGAATAGAAGGAGGAGGTAGAAGAAGGAGAATTCGAACTTATCAAGAGAGATAGAGTTCGAATTGTTGATAGTGGAAGAGTGTTAGTCCTTAAATAGAAGGATGTGAGAAAAGGGGAAGAACTTTCGAAAATAAAATAAAAGATTTTAAAATGATTAAAAGAAATTTTGAAAATTTGATGAATGATTTTCGAAAATTGAAGTTGGGAAAGAAATAAACTGATTTTGAAAAAGATTTTGAAATTAGAACTCAAAAAGATATGATTGAAAACTATTTTGAAAAAGATGTGATTAAAAAGATATGATTGAAAAACAATTTAAAAAGATTTGATTTTAAAATTAATGACTTGGTGGTGGACGAAATTGTGATCACTATTCTTTGAGTTGCATTCATCAACTTGGTGCTGTAGTTTCACGTAATTGTAAAATTATGGAATTTGAAATTGGCACGAGTGGACACAACTCCGTTCAACTAACCAGCAAGTGTACTGGGTCGTCCAAGTAATAAACCTTACGTGAGTAAGGGTCGATCCCACAGAGATTGTTGGTATGAAGCAAGCTATGGTCACCTTGTAAATCTCAGTTAGGCAGATTAAATTGGTTTATGGGTTTTCGAAAATAGAAATAAGAAAATAAATAATAAAAAGGATAGAGTACTCATGCAGCCTCATTGGTGGGAATTTCAGATAAGCGAATGAAGATACTGTATGGCTCAAGGACGCCTGCTCTCC
>NC_029775.3:44184205-44184768 GCF_000817695.3 Arachis duranensis | reverse complement strand
GAATTGCATTAATACTTGAGGTACAGTAGAGCTCCACACCCTTAATCTATGGTGTGCGGAAACTCCACCATCGAAAATACATAAGTAAAAGGTTCAGGCATGGCCGAATGGCCAGCCCCCTTGTGGTCACAAGACCGAATGATCAAAGACCTAAAGTGATCAAAGATATCTAATACAATAGACAAATGTTCTATTTATAATAAACTAGCTCCTAGGGTTTACATGAGTAAGTAATTGATGCATAAATCCACTTCCGGGGCCCACTTGGTGTATGCTTGGGCTGAGGTTGATTAATCCACGAGCTGAGGCTTCTCTTGGAGTTGAACTCCGAGTTATGACATGTTTTGGGCGTTCAACTCCGGATCATGACGTTTTTCTGGCGTTTAACTCCAGACAGCAGCATGTACTTGGTGTTCAACGCCAAGTTACGTCGTCAATTTCCGAATAAAGTATGGACTATTATATATTGCTGGAAAGCTCTCGATGTCTACTTTCCAACGCCATTGAGAGCGCGCCAATTGGAGTTCTGTAGCTCCAGAAAATCTATTTCGAGTGCAGGGAGG
>NC_029775.3:44183457-44183774 GCF_000817695.3 Arachis duranensis | reverse complement strand
CTTCTCTAGGAACTTAGAATTTCGGATAGTGTTATTGATTCTCCTAGTTAAGTATGTTGATTCTTGAACACAGCTACTTATGAGTCTTGGCCGTGTCCCTAAGCACTTTGTTTTCCAGTATTACCACCGGATACACAAATGCCACAGACACATGACTGGGTGAACCTTTTCAGATTGTGACTCAGCTTTGCTAGAGTCCCCAGTTAGTGGTGTCCAGAGCTCTTAAGCACACTCTATTACTTTGGATCACGACTTTAACCACTCAGTCTCAAGCTTTTCACTTGGACCTTCATGACACAAGCACATGGTTAGGGACA
>NC_029775.3:44183120-44183356 GCF_000817695.3 Arachis duranensis | reverse complement strand
TGCTCAAAGCCTTGGATCCTTTTTACCCTTGCCTTTTGGTTTTAAGGGCTATTGGCTTTTTCTACTGCTCCTTCTTTTTCTTTCTATATTTTTTTTTTGCCATTTTTTTTCGCAAGCTTCCTTTTTCACTGCTTTTTCTTCCTTCAAGAATCAACTTCATGATTTTTTTCAAATCATCAATAACATTTCTCTTTGTTCATCATTCTTTCAAGAGCCAACAATTTTAACACTCATAA
>NC_029775.3:44180391-44181552 GCF_000817695.3 Arachis duranensis | reverse complement strand
TGACTTGTCTGCCAATTGTAATAAGAACAAGGCAGGTTGTACCTCAATGATCCCCAGCTTCTCCATTACAGAGAGTGGCATAAGATTTATCCCTGACCCTAGATCACATAGAGCCTTTTCAAAGCTCATGGTGCCTATGGTGCAAGGTATTAAGAACTTGCCAGGTTCTTGTTTCTTTTGAGGTAGAGTTTTCTGAATCCAAGTATCAAGTTTACTAATGAGCAAGGGAGGTTCACTTTTCCAAGTCTCATTACCAAACAACTTAGCATTCAGCTTCATGATAGCTCCTAAATATTGAGCAACTTGCTCTCCAATCACATCTTCATCCTCTTCAGAGGAAGAATAATCTTCAGAGCTCATGAATGGCAGAAGGAGATTTAATGGAATCTTTATGGTCTCTGTATGAGCCTCAGATTCCTTTGGATCCGTAATAGGAAACTCCTTCTTGCTTGAAGGACGTCCCAGGAGGTCTTCCTCACTAGGATTTTCGTCCTTCTCCTCCCTAGTGCATTCGGCCATGTTGACTAAGTCAATGGCTTTGCACTCTCCTTTTGGATTCTCTTTTGTATTGCTTGGGAGAATACTGGGAGGAGTTTCAATAACTTTCTTACTCAGCTGGCCCACTTGTGCCTCCAGATTTCTGATGGAAGATCTTGTTTCATTCATGAAACTGAAAGTGGCCTTTGACAGATCAGAGACTTATATTGGCTAGATTAGAAGTGTTTTGTTCAGAATTCTCTGTCTGTTGCTGAGAAGATGATGGATATGGCTTACTATTGCTTAGCCTATTGCGTCCACCATTGTTAAAGCCTTGTTGAGGCTTTTGTTGATCCTTCCAGGAGAAATTTGGATGATTTCTCCATGATGGGTTATAGGTGTTTCCATAAGGTTCGCCCATGTAATTAACCTCTGCCATGGCAGGGTTCTCAGGATCATAAGCTTCTTCAGAAGCTGCCTCTCTAGTACTGTTGGATGCATGTTGCAATCCATTCAGATTTTGAGAGATCATGTTGACCTGTTGAGTCAACATTTTGTTCTGAGCCAATATGGCATTCAGAGCATCAATTTCAAGAACTCCTTTCTTCAGAGGTATCCCATTATTCACGGAATTCCTCTCAGAAGTGTACATGAATTGGTTGTTTGCAACCATGTCAATGAGTT
>NC_029775.3:44179500-44179824 GCF_000817695.3 Arachis duranensis | reverse complement strand
AACTTGGATGTTGGCTTTGTGAAGTCACCAAGCATTCTCCTTGCATTATTATTATTATTATTATTATTATTTTCGGCTGCCATCTCCTTCTCTTGTTCGAAAATTTCTGAAAGGTTGCCTTTAGAATAATTTAATTTAGCTTCTCTTAATTTTCTCTTCAGAGTCCTTTCAGGTTCTGGATCAACTTCAACAAGAGTGCCTTTTTCCCTGTTCCTGCTCATATGAAAGAGAAGAAAACAAGAGAAGAAAGAGGAATCCTCTATGTCACAGTATAGAGATTCCTTTATGTTAGTAGAAGAAGAAGGGGGTAGAAGAATGAAGAAG
>NC_029775.3:44177808-44179269 GCF_000817695.3 Arachis duranensis | reverse complement strand
AACAAACAAAAAGTCAAAAAGTTAGTTGAAAAAGATATTAAAATCAAAATTTAAAAAGATAAAAGTTAGTTAGTTGATTGAAAAAGATTTGAAATCAAATTTTGAAAAAGATAAGAAGATAAGAAGTTAGATAAGATATTTTGAAATCAAATTTTGAAAAAGATAAAATTTTTGAAAAAGATAAGATAAAAAAAATAAAAAAAAATAAAAAGATTTAATTTTAAAAATTGATTTAACTAACAAGAAACTACAAGATAAGATTCTAGACTTTAAAGATTGAACCTTTCTTAACAAGAAAGTAACAAACTTCAAATTTTTGAATCAATCACATTACTTGTTAGCTAATAAAGATAAGAAAAAGATTTTTGAAAATATTTTGAAAAATAATTTTGAAAATTTCAAAAATGATAAAAAAAATGAAAAAGATATGATTTTTGAAAAAGATTTTAAAAAGATAAGATTTTTAAAATTGAAATTTTGACTTGACTTGTAAGAAACAACTAATTTTAAAAATTTTTGACCAAGTCAACCCAAAATTTCGAAATTTTGGAGGGAAATAAGGAAAAGATATTTTTTTGATTTTTGAATTTTTAAAGAAAAACACAAAAATGACCCAAAACATGAAAATTTTGGATCAAGACACAAGATGCATGCAAGAATGCTATGAATGTCAAGATGAACACCAAGAACACTTTGAAGATCATGATGAACATCAAGAACATAATTTTGAAAAATTTTTGATGCAAAGAAAACATGCAAGACACCAAACTTAGAAATCTTTAATGCATCGAAAATATGAATGCAAAAGTGCACATGAAAAACAACAAAAGACACAAAACAAGAAATCATCAAGATCAAACAAGAAGACTTGTCAAGAACAACTTGAAGATCATGAAGAACACTATGAATGCATGAAATTTTCGAAAAAATGCAAGAAAAATTTAAAAACATGCAATTGACACCAAACTTAAAAATTGACTCAAGACTCAAACAAGAAACACAAAATATTTTTGATTTTTATGATTTTCTAAATTTTTTTGTATTTTTATTTTAAATTTTTTTTTCGAAAAACATTTTTGGAAAAACGAAAAATAAAAGAAAAATTTTGAAAAAGATTTTTGAAAAGAAAATTACCTAATCTGAGCAACAAGATGAACCGTCAGTTGTCCATACTCGAACAATCCCCGGCAATGGCGCCAAAAACTTGGTGGACGAAATTGTGATCACTATTCTTTGAGTTGCATTCATCAACTTGGTGCTGTAGTTGCACGTAATTGTAAAATTATGGAATTTGAAATTGGCACGAGTGGACACAACTCCGTTCAACTAACCAACAAGTGTACTGGGTCGTCCAAGTAATAAACCTTACGTGAGTAAGGGTCGATTCCACAGAGATTGTTGGTATGAAGCAAGCTATGGTCACCTTGTAAATCTCAGTTAGGCAGATTAAATTGGTTTATG
>NC_029775.3:44175808-44176341 GCF_000817695.3 Arachis duranensis | reverse complement strand
AATTAAAAACAAAATCTTCCCTCTTGTGCTATCCTGGCGTTAAACGCCCAGAATGGTATCCATTCTAGTGTTTAACGCCCAAAATGCTACCCTTTTGGGCGTTAAACGCCCAACGAGGTATCCTGGCTGGCGTTTAAATGCCAGTTTTCCTTCCTCACTGGGCATTTTGAACGCCCAGCTTTTTTTGTGTAATTCCTCTGCTGTATGTTCTGAATCTTCAATTCTCTGTATTATTGACTTGAAAAGACACAAATTAAAAAAAAATGTTGAATTTTTAATGATGAGGAATAATCAAAATGCCACTAAGATCAAATAAACAATGCATGCAAGAACACCAAACTTAGAAGTTTGTATACTATTGACACTAACAAATTGAGAATGCATATGAGAAACAAGAAAACACTCAAGACAAGAGAATTTAAAGATCAGAGCAAGGAAATCATCAAGAACAACTTGAAGATCAATGAAGAACATAATGCATGTAATTTTAAAAAATTAGAAGAATAAAGACATGCAATTGACACCAAACTTAA
>NC_029775.3:44153724-44175480 GCF_000817695.3 Arachis duranensis | reverse complement strand
GTACGCTCAATTGCAATCTCAACTCTTTATCACAACTTCGCACAACTAACCAACAAGTGCACTGGGTCGTCCAAGTAATAAACCTTACGCGAGTAAGGGTCGATCCTATGGAGATTGTTGGTATGAAGCAAGCTATGGTCATCTTATAAATTTCAGTCAGGCGGATTCAAATGCTTATGGAGGATTAATGATTAAAAGATAAATAAAACATAAAATAAAGATAGAGATACTTATGTAATTCATTTGTGAGAATTTCATATAAGCGTATGGAGATGCTTTGTCCCTTCCGTCTTTCTGCTTTCCTACTGTCTTCATCCAATCCTTCTTACTCCTTTCCATGGCAAGCTGTATGTTGGGCATCACCATTGTTAATGGCTACAGTCCCGTCCTCTCAGTGAAAATGTTCAACTCGCTCTGTCACAGCACGACTATTCATCTGTCGGTTCTCGATCATGTCAGAATAGAATCCAGTGATTCTTTTGCGTCTGTCACAAACGCCCCACAATCACGAGTTTGAAGCTTGTCATAGTCATTCAATCCCTGAATCCTACTCAGAATACCACAGACAAGGTTTAGACCTTCCGGATTCTCAAGAATGGCTGCCAATGGATTCTAGCTTATACCACGAAGATTTTGATTAAGGAATCCAAGAGATATCCACTCAATCTAAGGTAGAATGGAGGTGGTTGTCAGGCACACGTTCATAGGTGAGAATGATGATGAGTGTCACGGATCATCACATTCATCAAGTTGAGGAACAAGTGATATCTTAGAATAAGAATAAGCTGAATTGAATAGAAGAACAATAGTAATTTCATTAATACTCGAGGTACAGCAGAGCTCCACACCATAATCTATGGTGTGTAGAAACTCCACTGTTGAAAATACATAAGTAATAATGGTGGTCATTGGCTTCGGCCCCAGAGAGGGAACCAGAAGAACCAAGATGAAAATACAATAGCAAAAGGTCTTATTTATAGAGAACTAGTAGCTTAGGGTTTACATAAATGAGTAAATGACATAAAAATCCACTTCCGGGCCCACTTGATTTGTGATTGGGCTGAGCATTGAAGCTTCTATGTTTAGAGACTTTTCTTGGAGTTAAACGCCAGCTTTTGTGCCAGTTTGGGCGTTTAACTCCCACTTTTGTGCCAGTTCCGGCGTTAAACGCCAAAATTCTTGAGCTGACTTGGAACGCCTGTTTGAGCCATGAAATCTCGAACAAAGTATCAACTATTATATATTGCTGGAAAGCCCAGGATGTCTACTTTCCAACTCACTTAAGAGTGCGCCAATTGGGCTTCTGTAGCTCCAGAAAATTCACTTCAAATGTAGGGAGGTCAGAATCCAACAGCATCTAGTCCTTTTTAGCCTCTGAATCAGATTTTTGCTCAGGTCCCTCGATTTCAGCCAAAAAATACCTAAAATCACAGAAAAACACACAAACTCATAGTAAAGTCTAGAAAAGTGAATTTTAAATAAAAACTAATAAAAATATAATAAAAACTAACTAAAACATACTAAAAACAATGCCAAAAAGCGTATAAATTATCCGCTCATCAAAGATCTAGTGAACAAGTTCTTAGCTAAGTTCTATCCTGCCCAAAGGATCATTAGACTTAAAATAGAGGTCCAAACATTTACTCAGATGGATGGGGAGTCATTCTATGAGGCTTGGGAGAGATACAAGACCCTGATCAGAAAGTGCCTCCCTGAAATGTTCAATGAATGGGACAAACTTCAGAATTTTTATGAAGGCTTAACTCTAAAGGCTCAAAAAGCACTAGATCACTCAGCAGGAGGCTCCTTACAATTGATGAAATCTGCAGAGGAGGCCCAGAATCTCATTGATATGGTGGCAAACAATCAATACTTCTTTTCTCATCAAAGACAACGCCAACCATCACAAAGGAAAGGAGAGCTAGAGTTGGAAGGAGTGGACTCAATCCTAGCTCAAAACAAATGATGCAGCCGCAAATTCAGCAACAGTTTCAGCAAATGGATAAGAGGATTGATAACCTCCAAGTTGCAGCAGTGAATACAAGCCAACCATCAACCACATGGGGACAGAATGAAGAGAACCAAGAAGATCAGCAGCAGGAACAGATTCAATATGTTCACAACCAAGGCTCAGGCCAAAATAAAGTCTATGGTGACACGTACAACCCATCTTGGAAGAACCACCCCAACCTTAGATGTGGAGATAACCACAATCAAAATCAGCAGCCATGGCAAAGACATTCAAACCAAAACAACTCAAGAAACACCAGCAACCACAACCAGCAAAACACAAACTATAATCCATATAGAAAACCCCAAAATAACTACCCGAATTCCAGCTACTATCCACCCAATAACACAACCATTAACCAAAACAACCATCAGCCACTTTCAATACTTCACAACAAGCCACAAGCATCACAAGACACTCAGAGAATCTCCAACTTGGAGATATTGATGGAAAAAATGATGAAACAGCAAGAGCTAACAAACAAGAACAATGAAGCTTCCATACAAAATATAGAAAGGCAGATTGGGCAGCTTTCCATGCAAGCTATGATTTTTGAAACAGGTCATCTGTGCGTGCGCACAAAACTGCATTTTTTGCTACCTGTGCGGCCGCACAAGCTTGTGCGTCTGAACACGCCTTGACATGCCCTCTGGTCGTAGCGCCAGCACAGCTTGTGCGTGCACACCGCTCTGTTTTCTGTGAGTTTTGCGGCCGCACAGACGTATGTGTCTGCACACCAATTGGTAACCCTCTGGTGGGAGCGATGGCACAGCTTGTGTGCGTAAACCCCTTCTCTTTTAGCTTCTGTGCGTGCGCACGGACCTGTGTGCACACGCACACATGACCCTACCCTATGTTCAAAAAAAAAGAAATCTTATGTACGTGCACACACCCTTGTGCGCACGCACACTTCTTAATCCCTCTTCTGCCAGGAGCGATCGCATAGAGTGTGCGAGCGCACATCTTCCTTCTTTCTCATAGTGTGTGTACTGTGCGTACGCACACCCATGTTTTCTCACTATTATGCTTCTTTTCTCTTATTCTCGTCTCTCTACTTCTTCTCTTCTTTTCTCTTCCTCTTTCTTATTCTCCTTCCACCCTATTTTTTGCTTACACTTGTTAAGTTTTGTTCATATTTCATTTTTTATTCTAGTAATTTTATTAGTTTTGGGTTACTTGATTGTATGTTAAGTCAATAAATTGCAAGTGTTGTTCAATGCTTAATTGGATTGATTGTTGCTTGAAGTTTCCACCAATGCACTTATACTTTACCTTAATTTACTAGTACCTAGTGGGTTTGGATACTTATGTTTTGATTTTACCACTAGGATAAATTATATAAGTGCATTGAATTAAGTGATTTGAGTTGAAATTACTTGTTCATCATGATTTGCATATCAAATTCATCACATGTCTGGTACTTGTTCCTTGTTAATGGTTTGCATTTGTTTGAGTGACTTAACTTGATTTTTATCAAGCTCATCACTTTTTGTAATAAGTACCTTCCCATGTGACTTTTTCATTATGTTTCATGATGAAGAAGGAGTTTCTGTTCATTATGGGATTGGTTGTTGTTTATTGTGCTATTTTATATCAATCTTGCACTTTCACTTGCACAATTTCAATATCCAATATCAAATACTCAATTCACTTTTGTGGGTACCTAGGGTTGCTTGTGCCTTAAGTTTTGCTTATTCTTTACTTGCAACCTAGCCTATTTAATTGAGGACCATATCATTTCTTTTGATTATGTGGTTTACGTTTCGCTTAGCCAATGTGTTGTGTTCTGAATTGTGTGCGCATTTAGAATATACACATTGCTTTTTATCATACCACACACATCTTACTTTTCCTCAATTGTTGTTTATTTGTTTACAAAGCAACCGGAGCCCCCAGAGCCCACCAGCTAAAGGTGGAGCCTCATAGTCCTTCATCCCCTAGATCATGTGCATGCACTGAGGACCATGCACAATTTAAGTGTGGGGGAGAATCGCCAACTTCAAGAGAGGTAAAATCCTTTTCTTAGACACTTTGCAGTATTCTTTTTGTTCTTTTCCTTCAATTTTTGCAATTTTTGTTCTTATTTGCACTTTATTTGGGTTGCTTGTATATATTTCTTTAATGCTTATAGTATTATGGTAGTAAATACTGGCATGTTGCATGTTAGATGGAATAATTTTGGTAAAACAACAAGAAATTTTCATGAAATCCTTTTTAGGGCATGCCATTGATTGAATTGAGAAATTGTTTCTCAACTTGCTTGAGGTATTCTTTTCATTGAACATAGGAAAAAAGCTAGAACAACATACCTCGTGAGATTTGAGCCTTAATTGTATGGTTGCACATCTTCAACCATAAAGATTGTTCTTGTGTGATTATACTCCTTTTATGATTGTAATCTTTGATTTGCATGAATCTATACATCCATTATTTTGTGTATGTATGCATGTATATGATTGAGGCCATTGTTTCAAAGAGCTCACTTACCCAAATAGCCTACCATTTATCTTCCATTGTTAGCCAACTTTGAGCCTATGCTAAACCCAGTTGTTCATAATATTAGCACATTACAAGCCTTAAAGCGGAAAACAATAAATATCCCTTGTTTGGATCTTTGATTAGCATAGGCTAGTGAGTGCGTTTATCATTCAAGTTTGGAAAGTTTGAGAACATTGGTTAGGATAAAAGGGTGTTTTTATATTTTTTGTCAAAATATTGGGAATTTGGTACATACTCATGTATGAATTATGTTAAACCATATGCACTGATGCTCTTGTATATATTTTAGTTTGAAAAAAATTAGAAAAGAAAAGAAAAAGAAAAGTAATAAAAAAGGGGACAAAATGCCCCAAAGTGAAGTCATTAAAAATCAATGCTTACGTGTGAAAAAGAGAATACATGAGTGTGTGAAAAAGTGAAGAATGGGTAGTTAGGTTAGCTTTGAATTGTATAGGTTGTCATAGGTTAGGTGGGAAGCTTAGGTTAATCAAAGATTCAAATTCCATCCCACTTGACCATATGCATCCTACCTTGACCCTAGCCCCATTACAACCCATGGATAAGTCCTCTTGATATTTGTATGCATGCACTAAGTAATTGTTGATTGTTAGATGACTTGCAAATCTTCGAGAAACATGATTAAAGGAGAATTGAGTGATTAATCTCTAAACACTAAGTGAATTGAGTGAATGCACATCCGGTGAGGGGTTTGATCACTCAATTCTATGTTCTTGTACCTTAGATTGTATCATCTTGCAAGTTGTTTATTTGTTACTCTTTTGGAAATCTCAATTCAATTCTTTGGGCATTGATCATAGTGCATTAATTCTTTGACTTGGCCCTAAGGTTTGTTTTGGATTAATTGGAATCTCTTGTTTGTATTGTGCCAAACTAAATATGAACCATCGTGTACATATATATAGATAGCATTTAGTGGGGTTGTATGCATGTAGTTAGTTGTATTGAATAAATTGTTTTTTCCTTTTTTTCCTTCTCCTTTGACTGTGATTACCATGAGGACATGCTATTATTTAAGTGTGAGAGAATTGATGAATCCATATTTGACGATATATTTTAGTTTGATTTGAGTGGATTTCATCACATAAACCCATATTTATTCACGTAAATAGCATGCTTTGGTGTTTTCTCCCTAAATTGTGTCTAATTATGAAAATATGCTATTTTGAGCTTAAATTAGTGATTTTAATCCCACTTTTATGCCATTCGATGCAATGACATCTTTGTTGAATGATTTTAGGTCCTAGAGGCAAGTTTGGCAAGGCAAAAGTGGACTGAAGCATGTACAAAGGGAGAAAACATGAAGAAAACAAAGGAGAAGCATACATTAGAGTGTGCGTATGCACAAGAACTACAAAGCCATGTGTGCGTACGCACAACATCCCATGCGTACGCACAAGAGAAAAATCAGCATGTGTGCGTGCGCACATACCTGTGCGTACGCACAGGTCTCAGCACGTGACTCATTTAATAGAAATCGCTGGGGGCGATTTTCGGGCCTCCAGAGCCCAGTTTTTGGATTTTCTGAAGCTGATTCTTCCTATATCTAACAAGGCCTCACTCCATGTGAAAGGTGGGGAAAAATTAGGGTTAGTTTAATATTATGTAGGTTATTTTCTAGAGAGAGAAGCTCCCCCTTCTCTCTAGAAATTAAATCTCTTAGTTTATTTTCTTTGTAATTTTCTTTTTTTTAATTCTTGTCTTCTTATAGTTTCCTCTACCTTTATTTTATTGTCTTATTTCCCTTTCGTTATCTTGTTAATCTCTCATTTTCCTTGCTTTTTATTTTATGAATATTTTTGTTATTTCAATTTACATTTAATACAATTTATGTTTTCATGTCATTTATTGCTTTATTGAGTTGCTACCTTTATTTTCCTTGCTTTTGATAGTTGTAGCATTTACTTTTTCTTGTCATTTACTATGCTTTCTTTTCATACCCACCAAGTGTTTAATAAAATGCTTGGTTGGGTTTTTACATAGTTATTCTCACTCTTGGTTGGGAAATTGTGTGGTTTGGGTGAACTTGAGTAGTGGATGTCCATTCCACATTATGTGAGGGTTGTTAATTAACTTGGTTTCCACTAATGCTAGTCTTTCACTAAGTTAATTAGTGAGTTAGCTAGGACTTGTGGATTGAGGTTAATTATGTCCTTTTGACTTATTCTCGATGTAGGGTTGACTAATCGGGATTAATCCACACACAATTACCATGTTTGTGGTCCACAACTAGGATAGCAAGCCCTAATTATCCAATCCTCACCAAGAGCTCTTTAATTGCATTGCTTTTACTTGCTTTCCGTTTAATTCCATGCATGCTTGTTTTACCTTCTTGCTATTTACATTCCTTGTCTCTCTTGCTATCATCCAATCTCCATCCTCCCATAGCCAATTACATGACACTTAATTGTAACTCCTAGGGAAGACGACCCGGGACTTAAAACTCCTGGTTATTTGGTTTGAATTTTGACATCCTTTGGATTAACATTTGATTATGAGAATTCGTTGTTGGTTTGGACTATGCTACTAAAAAGTTGATTCTTGTTTTGATTGATTCTAAATCGGCAAGAATTCTCGTTATCAGCCACCTTGATGAAGGCTCCCCATAAGTCCAACTTTAGAACAATAAATAAAGTGCTAGGTGGGAGACACCCCCCATGGTAAAATCTTTTCATTTTTTCTTTTGTAAATATTGGTAAAAATTAGTTTAATTTCAAGTTTTGTTTAGTTTGATGAGTCTAATTGGTAGTTTAGTGAGTTAAATAAGGTTTTAAGGTGTTTTGGTAGCTGTTTGGAGGTTTGGAATGCTTAGTTTGGTGCAAAAACATCGAAAATTTTGAAAAACAGAGCACCAACCCACGCGTACGCGTACACCATGCGTACGCGTAACCCAAGTATTTTCGACCATCCACACGTACGCGTGCCCAACAAGTACGCGTGGATGCAAAAGTTTAATCCCTCCATACGTTGACCCGAGAGTTGTGCAAAGGTTGGGCTAGCATTGTGCCTCTAGCACAAACCAACCCACGCATACGCGTGACCCACGCGTACGCGTCGCCGCTCCAAATAACACACCACACGTATGCGTCGCTCCCATTTCACCATCACCACGCTTACGCGTCCACTACGTGCACGAGTGGATAGCTTTATTCCACCATCTTCTTTTCTTCTCCTTTTTGCATCTCTTTCCTTCCTCTCTCTTCTTTTCTTTTCTTCCCATTCTTTTACCATCATCCAACACTACCAAACAACAACTATAACCATTCTTTTTAGTTAGTTAAATTTTCATTTCATTTTCTCTTTCCCATTATAAGTGTTGGATTATTAATTTTGTTTACTATACATTGCTGCTTATTATTAATTGAATGCTATTCTAGCATAATTGTTTTTGATATTCATTGTTAGTTTATTATTGAGGTTATAATTCATCACTTGGTTTTGAATTTTTTATGCTTAACTTTTGTGAGTACCAAGTGAATGTGACTTTGCCTTCAAGCATGTTAAACCTTTTGAATTGCATGATTTGGCCACCATGTGATTTGAATCTTATTCTTTGATTAGGCAATTTCTTGATGGATGTTGTGCATTTATCTTAATGCATTGTGTTTCTTGATCATATGCATCCATATCTTTTTGCTTTAATGCTTTCATGCTTCTTTATTGCTTGTTTGGTTGTTTCAACCCACGAGTTAAAAGCATTTCAAGCCCACTAGAATAAGTGAAGTACATGCTTCTTTTGTGACATAGCTTCTTATGCTAGTATATGTTCTAGACCACATGCATCTCAGAACCCACACACGTTTTTCATCAATGTCACATTAATTCACTCACCTCATTCTAGTGGTTTTTACCTCATTCCAACAATGTATGCTTCCTTGCTTTTGCATTTATCTTTCTCACTATCCTGCCTTCTAATTTCAGGATAAAGCATTACAAGCAAAAATGGAAGCGAGCGGTAGAACACGTAGCAACTGGTTAACCTACCAGCTAAAGGTAGTAACTTGGAGAGTCACCATACCCATTGCTCATCTTAGGATGCACCGAGGACGGTGCAAACTTTTAAGTGTGGAGAGGTTGTCCAACCAATCGGCATTTTTGGGTGACAAGTTTCTAATCCCAACACTTTTGCATTTTATTTTTTTAGGTCTTTTAGGTTTTTTAGTTGCATATATATAATAAGCTTAGTTGATACAATGAAATCCTCCAAGAAAAATATTCTTAATAAGGCATTGACATCCCAATTGATTTGAGTAAAAAATTTTCATAGAACTTGCTTAAATTATATATATATTGTGGATCATGTCTTTGAGCTAAGAACACACAACCTTGTGAGTTTTGAGCCTAATAGTGTGGTTACATCTTATAACCACTTATTTTCCTTCTTGTGTGCAATTGTTCTCTTCCTATGATTGTAATCTTTGATTTGTTTGATTCTCTATGTCCATTATTCCTTGTATTCATGCATTTATATGATTGAGGCCATCATTTCATTAGCTCGCTTACCCAAATAGCCTACCTTTTATCAACCATTGTTAACCAATTTTGAGCCTATACTTAACCCAATCCAATTGTTCTTTATTCTAGCACATTACAAGCCTAAAGTGAAAAACAACAAAAGTCCCTTGGGGAGATTTGGGAGCATTGGTTGGGATAAAAGGGTGTTTTGTATTTCTATATTTGGGAATTAGGTGCATGCTCATGTATTAACCAAATATTATACCTTATGCATTGATGCTCTTGTATATAGTTTCAAAGAAAAAAATGAGAAAAATGAAAGAAAAGAAAAAAGAAAAGAAAAGAAAAAAATGGAAAAAGAAAGAAAAAAAAGGCAAAATAATAAAAAAGGGGGGACAAAATGCCCCAAAGTAAAGTCCAATAAGAATCAATGCATATGTATTGTGAAATGAAAAGAAAATGCATGAGTATGTGAAAAAGTGAGGAATGGGTAGTTAGCTTAGCACTTAATTGTATAGGTTGTCATAAGTTAGGTGGGAAGCTTAGGTTAATCAAAGATTCAAATTTCAAGCTCACTTGACTAAATGCATCCTACCTTGACCCTAGCCCCATTACAGCCTAAAGAAAAGACCTCATGATAATTGTATGCATGCATGGAATAATTGTTGATTGTTAGATGAAAAACAAATTGTGGAAAGCATGATTAGGGGAGAATTGAGAGAATTAACCCTAAACAATTGAGTGACTAGAGCGGATACACATCCGGTGAGGGTTCGATTGCTCAATTACATGTTTTAACCTATGATCATCTCTTCATGCAAGTTTGTAAAAATATTTAATAACTCAATGCAATTGTTGATTGGATTTGCTACTCCCTAAGCCCTTATGCTTATATATGTTCTCTTGGAAATTGATTTATTTTGACCAAGTAGTTGCATTCATCTAGATAGTTGCATGTAGATAGGTTGCACTTAGTTAGTTTACATTGAATAAATATTGATACCCTTTGTTTCCTTCTTAATTTTAGCATGAGGACATGCTATGGTTTATGTGTGGGGAGGTTGATAAACCCCATTTTTAGGATTTATATTGTGCTTAGTTTAGGAGACTTTATCACCTTTTACACACATTTATCCAGTGAAATAGCATTGTTTTGTATATTCTCCTTTATTTATGCTTAAGTGTGAAAATATGCTTTTTAGGCCTTTAATTGGTTAATTTTGATTCCACTAGATGCCTTGATATTTTTGTTAGTGAATTCAGGATGGAAAGGCTATGAATGGATCAAATGGATGAAGAGGAAAAACATGCAAGTGGAGAGCTCATGAAGAAACAAGGATTTGGGATGCTAAAATCGACACGCATGTGCAACAGACGCGTGCACGTGGAAAGTGACGTCGCAAGGCGACGCATACGCTTACATCGCGCGTACGCGTGGAAGCAAAAAGCCAAGAGATGCGTACGCGTACATGGCGCGTACGCGTCGATGCTCGCACGTGACTCACTTAAAGGCAAAATGTTGGGGGCAAATTATGGGCTTCCTAGGCCCAGATCCAACTAATTTCAGAGGCTATTTAAGGCAGAATTCAAGGGGAAGTCAACACATTAGAATCACTTCACACATTAGGACATAGTTTAGTTAGAGAAGTAGTTAGAGTTATTTTCTATAGAGCGAAGCTCTCTCTTCTCTCAAGAATTAGGATTAGATTAGGGTTATAGCTCTATTCTCTTAGATCTAGATCTATTTCTTCTCTTGCTTCAATTTTCCTTTTGCTTTATGAATTCTCTTATAGTTCTACATTCTTCTCAATGCAATTGGTAAGTTCTTTGTTGTTTCACAATTGTTTTGCCTTTCTATTGTTAATCTCTTGCTTTTGTAGTTGTAGATCTCTCTTTAATTCTTGTAATTCATGTTGTTTACCTTTATTGCCTTCTATGTGTTTGATGAAATGCTTCTTTTAGTTATGAATTAGATTTTGTTCATCTTGGATTTGGTTGAATAATTAGTGACTCTTGAGTTGTCAAACTCCTTTGTTGATTGATACTTAGAAGTTGCTAATTGACTTGAACGCCACTAGAGCTAGTCATTCATTATGAGTTGGCTAGGACTTGTGGACTCGAGTTAATTCATCCACTTGACCTTCCTCTATTGTTAGAGTTAACTAAGTGGGAGCAATGAACAATTCTCATCACAATTGATAAGGACAACTAGGATAGGATTTCTAGTTCACATACCTTGCCAAGAGCTTTCTTAATTGTTAGTTTATTTCCTTTGCAATTTACAATTCTTGTCTCTTATTCCAAAAACCCCTAAACACACCTCTAACCAATAATAAGAACACTTTATTGCAATTCCTAGGGAGAATGACCCGAGGTTTAAATACTTCGGTTATTAGATTTATTAGGGGTTTGTACTTGTGACAATTAAATTTTTGTATCAAAGGATTATTGTTGGTTTAGAAACTATACTTGCAACGAGATTTCATTTGTGAAATTCTTTACCACACAAAAATCCGATCATCACTCATCACTTTGGCTATGAGTGTGGTTACAACTATGTTATACGAAATGGAAATTTCAATGACAACGTTCATCCAGGATGGGACAATCAAAAGTGGGGGGAGCCATATGCATTTGACCAATCCTCTTGGCAATAACCTCCACCAATACACTATGAACAAGAGCCATTCCATGATGCATACCAGTCCAATAGCTATGGTGGACCTCCTTGTGGCTACTAACAACTACCACCATATGCCTATGAGCCATATCCTTAATATAGCCCTCAACCACCACACTCGCAAGCCCCCTACCACCAAACACCTTCACATGACCCTCATCCTTATCCATCATACCAACTATCATATGAGCCATATGAACCATACATAGAACCACTACAATTCTATCACAATACTCCCAAGAACCACCACCTCCAATGTATGTGAACTTTCAATCACAATATGAATCTTCCTTTCCACCACAACCCTCCATAGGGGAATGTCCATATCCATCACTCCGAGAGCAATATGATCCTAATTATGTTAGCCAAGAGGAATAAGAGCCACAGGATCATTTTATGGAAGCATTGCATCGACATCAAGCAACCATCCATCAAATGGAGCAAGAGGAAAGCCAGAAAGCACATGAAGCTCTCATGGCTAGCATTGTCAAAATGAGAGCCACCATCGACTCATGGGACTCATGCAACAAACAAAGCATTTCCATGGATGAATGTGGAGAGTCAACCAAAGAGCGGAGCATGAAAGATATCGTGGAATCTAAACTTCAGAACAAGGGACCGGAGTGTGTCGTGCAACAAGTGGAAAAGATGGAGAGTGTTGAACCGCCACATCCTTATCATGATGAACCACCTTCCTATCATGAGCCCTTTCTCCCAACCAATGAACCCTCCTATCCACCTCAAGACCCAATAGATGACTCTCTCACGTTACTATTCTAATGGCAAAGCGAGATGAAGAGGGCGACACTAGAATTCATGGCTTCCTTGACCGAGCTAGTAAGTCGATTAGCTTCCCAATGTTTAGACACTCGAGGAACTCCCATGGCCCCATGCGGAGAATCTAATAGGGAACATAGCATGAAGGAGAGATTAAAAAATTTGGTGGATAATGAAGAATATGACTTTGTATTGGAACAATTGGAGGAAGCCATAATTGTTGAAGAGGAAGAAGTGGTCGAAGACTTAGGAGATGATGAACCTCCATGGGAGTCTAGAGTTGTAGAGTATTCCTCCAAGAAGCTTGAAATTAAATATTGAGGAGGGTAGTACACAACTTCCAAAGCATATTCCATATGAAGAATTGGACAGGATAGAGCAAGAATTGAGTTCCCTTGGTAATGAAGATCAAGCATCAAACCCTCTTGGTGAAGAATCCTTTAAACTTGATGAACCTTCTCCTGGTGACTTTGAAAGTGTTGTGGAGGTAGACTTCTCTCATCCTCCCACTATTTGGGTGAGGGAAAAGAGTTAGATAAAATTGATGAGCAAAGGATTGAAATTGAGAGATCTTGCGAAGAGGTGGAAGTCCTTAGAAAAAGAAGGACGGGAGTTGAATATGCTTTGTCACGATCATTGGAAGCTTCTCTACCTAGGTTTCCATCTAATCCTTCATTTGAGTAGGTGAAACTTATTTCTATTAACTTTATTGTCCCACTTGAATATGGTTTACTTGAAACGGATGGTCAACTTAGGGTGCTTTGTGGGGTGAAGTGTAAGAGAAGGATGTTTAGTAGTTGGAGTTGCAGATCAAGACTCATCAAGGTTGAGATTTCAAGAGTTAGATACAAGGGTTGGACTAGTGCTCAATTGGATGGGTCTAGAAGGAGAGTTTGGTACTTTATTGAGAATTCGTCTTGCCTACCACCCGGATGGAACCATGATGATCAACTTGAAGACGGGTGTGAAAACAAAGTATGGGATCCCGTATCACACAAAGAGGATCAATTTTGGGAGCTCATGGTTTGTGAAGAACTCCATAAAAGCTTGGAGCTATTAGTTTTGAATGATGGAGCCTATTCGAGAATCAAGCATTAGTAGATGTTCAAGGATGGATTCAAGCACAAGCCACCTTGATGAGAGCTCCCCATAAGTTGAACTTAAGGACAATAAATAAAAGTGCCAGGTGGGAGACAGCCCACCATGGTAAGGTATTTTCATTCTTTTTCCTTTTTGTAAAATTAGTAAAATTAGTTTAATTTCATGTTTTGATTGGTTATTTGAGTTTATTTGGGAGTCTAGTATGTTAAATAAGGTTTTATAGTGTTTTGGTAGTTGTTTGGAGGTTTGGAATGCTTGGTTTGGTGCAAGAAGTTGGAAAAATTTTGAAAAATAGAGCACCATGCCACGCGTATGCGTCACCCATGCGTACGTGATGAGCGGATAATTTATACGCTTTTTGGCACTATTTTTAGGTAGTTTTTAGTATGTTTTGGTTACTTTTTAGTATATTTTTATTAGTTTTTATGCAAAAATCATATTTCTGGCCTTTACTATGAGTTTGTGTCTTTTTCTGTGATTTTAGGTATTTTCTGGCTGAAATTAAGGAACCTGAGCAAAAATCTATTTCAGAGGCTGAGAAAAGACTGCAGATGCTGTTGGATTCTGACCCTCCTGCACTCGAAGTGGATTTTCTGGAGCTATAAAAGTCCAATTGCTTGAGATTTGATGGCTCAAACTGGCGTCCAAACGCCCATTAGATACCCTTTTCTAGCGTAAAACGCCAGAACTGGCACTAGAACTGGAGTTAAACGCCTAAATTGGCACCCAAGTTGGCGTTTAACTCCAAGGATGGCCTATGCACATGAAGGATTCAAAACTCAGCCCAAACACACACCAAGTGGGCCCCGGAAGTGGATTTCTACACTATCTACTCATTTTCTATAAACCTAGGTTACTAGTTTAGTAAATAGCACTTTTGACTATTGTATTTCATCTTTTTTGGAATAGCTTTTTGATCACTTGAGATCATTTTGCATGTTTAGGGGAGGCTGGCCATTCGGCCATGCCTAGACCTTCTTCTCTTATGTATTTTCTATGGTGGAGTTTCTACACCTCATAGATTAAGGTGAGGAGCTCTGCTGTTCTTCATGAATTAATGCAAGTACTATTGTTTTTCTTTCAATTCACGCCTACTTCTTCTCCAAGATATACTCTCGTACTTAATTCAGTTAATTTAGAATAAATCGGTGACCCATGACAATCACCCATTATCTTCGTTACTCACTTAGCCAAGATCTGCATGCCTGACAACCACAAGCGGTCTACATGATGTTCAATGTAGTCATTGGACGACAGCCAGAGTATATTCTCTTGGGTCTCTGATCCGCGATTCGCATTGTCTCTCCTGATAACAGAGCATCCGAATCTGAGATTAGAACCTTCATGGTATAGGCTAGAAACAATTGGCAGCATTCTTGAGATCCGGAAAGTCTAAACCTTGTCTGTGGTATTCCGAGTAGGATCTAGGACGGGATGACTATGACGAACTTGAAACTCACCACTCTTGTGCGCAGTGACAGTGTGCAAAAGGATCAAGGGATCCTATTCCAACACAAGTGAGAACCGACAGATGATTAGCCCTGCGGTAGCTGTGCCTGGTATTTTTCATCCGAGACGAGAAATCCGACAGTTGATTAGCCATACAAAAACTGTAGCCGGACCATTTTCACTGAGAGGATCATACAGCTTGCCATGGAAGGGAGGACGCATGATTGGAAGAAGACAATAGGAAAGCAGAGGTTCAGAAGCAATAAAGCATCTCCAAACGCTTATCTGAAATTCCCACCAATGAATTACATAAGTATCTCTATGTTATTTTCTGTTTTATTTATCTTTTAATTATCAAAACCTCATAACCATTTGAATCCGCCTGACTGAGATTTACAAGATGACCATAGCTTGCTTCAAGCTGTCAATCTCCGTAGGATCGACCCTTACTCACGTATGGTATTACTTGGACGACTCAGTGCACTTGCTGGTTAGATATGTGGAGTTGTGAAAAGTGTGATCACAATTTCGTGCACCAGTACGCATGACTCCAAGGTTTTTAACCATCCACATATATGCCTTGCCCACGCGTACGCGTGACAAGTAAGTTTTTCATGCTCTCATACAAATTCCGGAGAGTTGCGTGCATTTTGTGCTGGAATTGTGCCTCTAGCATAAAATCCACCCACGCGTACGCGTCGCCCCTCTTTCACCTCACTTCGCTTACGCGTCACCCCACGCGTACGCGTGGGCACCCTGTTCCATCCACCCCCATTTCTTCTCTTATTTCCATTTCTTTCCTTCTTCTCTCTTCTCTTCTTTTCTTTTCTTCCCTCAACCATCATCCAACACCACCAATCACCATCTATTACCATTTCTTTTAGTTAGTTATTTGGTTAGTTAGCTATTTAGTTAGTGGGATTTATGTTTATTTTTCTGTTTTTCATGATAAGTGTTGGATTATTAATTTTGTTGCTGCTGATTATTGATAAGATGTTATTTTGACATCATTGTTGTTCATTTTCATTGTGGATATTCTTTATTGAGGTTATACTTTGTTACTTGGTTTTGAATTTTTCATGCTTAACCTTTTTGAATACCAAGTACATGTGACATTGCCTTTTAGCTTTTAAATCTTTTGAATTGCATGTTTCAGTTAGCATGTGATTTGATTTCATTATCTATGGTGACATTGCCTTATTCACATCACCTATTTCATGCATTGAGATTTTGGAATTGTGGAATTGCATCGAAAGCATACCTAATGGCATATTTTTTATCTTTGTAAAGCTTTGTGGGCCATGCTTGTTATGTGATTGAGTTTAATTTATATCTTCTTTTTCCTAAGTTCTATAGAACCCATGTGTTCCACCTCTATGTCACTTAAGTGTTGCAAACAAACTTCAATATGTGTCATTGTTTGATGTATGAGTTTAATATTTCATTTGGTTCACTAAGTTTACTTACATATCAATCAATGTCCATTCATTATCCAATTTCACAATTGCTTGATTTTTGCTTGAGTGCTTTTATGCTTCTTCACTACTTGTTTGGTTGACTTAACCTACAAGTCATCTTTGAAGTATTTTAGGCGCACTAGAATGAGTGAAGTGCATTATTCTTTTGTGTAATTGTGACATAGCTCTCTATGCTAGTGTGTGTTCTAAACCGCATGCAACCTAGAACTCACACACTACTCTTCCTTGATGTCACACTAATTCACTCACTCCATTCTAGTGGTTCCTACCTCATTCCAACAATTTACGCTTCCTTGCTTTTGTATTTTCTCATTTTACGGTGTTATTTTGTATTTTTCATGAATGATACACCATAAGAAAAAATGGAAGCGAGAAAAATAACACATAGCAACTGGTTGATCCATTAGCTAAAGGTGGCAATCGGAAAAGTTGAATGCACGAAATTGTGATCTCAATGGCGCCAACAACTTGGTACGCACAATTGTAATCTCAACTCTTTTTCACAACTTTGCACAACTAACCAGCAAGTGCAATGGGTCGTCCATGTAATAAACCTTACATGAGTAAGGGTCGATCCCACGGAGATTATCGGCTTGAAGCAAGCTATGGTCATCTTGTAAATCTCAGTCAGGTGGATTCAAATAGTTATAGAGTTTTGATAATTAAAAGATAAATAAGCATAAAATAAAGATAGAGATACTTATGTAATTCATTGATGGGAATTTCAGATAAGCGTATGGATATGCATTGTTCCTTCTGAATCTCTGCTTTCCTATTACCTTCATCCAATCCTTCATACTCCTTTTTATGGAAAGTTGTATGTTGGGTGTCACCGTTGTCAATGGCTACTTCCCATCCTCTCAATGAAAATGGTCCTCTACGGTTTCTGTACAGCTAATCAACTGTCAGATTTCTCATCTCGGATAAAAAATACCATGCACAGATATCGTATGGCTAATCAGCTGTTGGTTCTCAATCGTGTAGGAATAGGAGTTACTATCCTTTTGCATCTGTCACTATGCCCTACAGTCGCAAGTTTGAAGCTCGTCACAGTCATCCCATCCCAGATCCTACCCGGAATACCACAGACAAGGTTTAGACTTTCCAGATCTCAAGAATGCTGCCAATGGATTCTAGCCTAAACCACGAAGATTCTAATCTCGGATTCAGATGCCCCATTGTCAGAGGGGAGTCGATGTGAATCGTTGATTAGAAACCTAAGAGATATACATTCAAGCTTGTTTTCATGTAGAACGGAAGTGGTTCTCAATCACGCATTCATAAGTGAGAATGGTGATGAGTGTCACATAATCATCACATTCATCATCTTCTTGTGTGTGAATGAATATCTTAGAATAAGAATAAGCTTGAATTCAATAGAAGAGCAATAGTACTTTACATTAATACTCGAGGAACAGCAGAGCTCCACACCTTAATCTATGGTGTGTAGAAACTCCGCCGTTGAAATTACATAAGTGATAATGGTGTTCATTGGCTTTGGCCCCAGAGGGGGAACCAGAATAACCAAGACGACTAATACAATAGTAAAAAGTCATATTTATAATGAACTCGTAACCTAGGGTATACATAAATAAGTAAATGATGCAGAAATCCACTTCTGGGGCCCACTTGGTGTTTGCTTGGGCTAAGCATTGAAGCTTTCATGAGTAGAGACTTCTCTTGGAGTTAAATGCCAGTTTGCAACCTTTTTGAGCGTTTAACTCTATCTTGTAACCTGTTTCTGGCGTTTAACGCCAGAATAGGGCAGGAAGTTGGCGTTTGAACGCCAGTTTACGTTATCAAAACTCGGGCAAAGTATGGACTATTATATATTGCTGGAAAGCCCTAGATGTCTACTTTCCAACACAATTGAGAATGTGCCATTTGGGTTTTTGTAGTTTCAGAATGAAATCACAGAAAAACACACAAACTCATAGTAAAGTCCAGAAATGTGAATTTTGCTTAAAAACTAATAAAAATATACTAAAAACTAACTAAATCATACTAAAAACTATGTAAAAACAATGCCAAAAAGCGTCTAAATAATCCGCTCATCACAACACCAAACTTAAATTGTTGCTTGTCCCTAAGCAACTGAAAACAAAATAGAATAAAAAGAAGAGAATATACAATGAATCTCACAATATCAATGAAACTTAGTCCCATTTAGATGAGCAGGGCTAGTAGCTTTTTGCTTCTGAATAGTTTTGGCATCTCACTTTATCCTTTGAAATTCATAAACATTGGCATCTATAGGAACTCGGAATTTTAGATAGTGTTATTGATTCTCCTAGTTTAATATGTTGATTCTTGAACACAACTACTTTATGAGTCTTGGCCGTGGCCCTAAGCACTTTGTTTTCTAGTATTACCACCGGATACATAAATGCCACAGACACATAACTAGATGAACCTTTTCAGATTGTGACTTAGCTTTGCTAAAGTCCCCAGTTAGAGGTGTCCAGAGTTCTTAAGCACACTCTTTTTACTTTGGATCACGTCTTTAACCACTCAGTCTCAAGTTTTTCACTTGGACCTTCATGACACAAGCACATGGTTAGGGACAGCTTGATTTAGCCGCTTAGGCCTGGATTTTATTTCCTTGGGCCCTCCTATCCATTAATGCTCAACGCTTTGGTTCCTTTTTACCCTTGCCTTTTGATTAAAAGGGCTATTAGCTTTTTCTGCTTGCTTTTTTTTCTTTCTTTCTTTCTTTTTCGTTGCTTTTTCTTGCTTCAAGAATCAATTTCATGATTTTTCAGATTAACAATGTTCATCATTCTTTCAAGAGCCAACAATTTTAACATTCATAAACTTCACTATCAAAAATATGCATTGTTCAAGCATTCATTCATAAAACAAAAAGTATTGCCAACACATCAAAATAATTAAACAAATTTCAAGATAAAATTTGAGATTCAAGTACTTCTTGTTCTTTTGTAAATAAGCACATTTTTCATTTAAGAGAGGTAAATGATTGATGGAATTATTCATAGCTTCAAGACATAGACACTAGACACTAATGATCATGTAATGAAGACACAAACATAGACAAACATAAAGCATCAAATTCAAAAAACAGATAAATAAGAACAGGAAAATTAAAGAACGGGTCCACCTTAGTGATGGCGGCTAGTTCTTCCTCTTGAAGATCCAATGGAATGCCTAAGCTCCTCTATGTCTCTTCCTTGCCTTTGTTGCTCCACCCTCAAAGCTCTTTGATCTTCTCTAATCTCATGTAGAATGATGGAGTGCTCTTGGTGCTCCACCCTTAGTTGGTCTATGTTGTGTGGAGGAAAATGTATCCCTTTAGGCATCTTGATGAATAGATTTTTGATGGTTTAGAATTTCACTAATGAAATCTCGTTGTAAAGTATAGTTTCTAAACTAACAATAATCCTTTCATACAAAAAGTTGTTTGTCACTAAAACAAACCCCTAAATTTATAAACCGAAGTATTCAAACCTCGGGTCGTTCTCCCTAGGAATTGTAATGAAGTGTTTTGTTATTGGTTTGAGTTGTTTTGTGGTTTTGATAAGAGGCATGAAAGTAAATGGCAATGAAAATAAACTAACAACTATAAAAGGCTCTTGGCAAGGTATGAAAATTAGAAGTCCTATCCTAGTTATCCTTCTCAATTGTGATGAGAATTGTTCATTGCTACCACTTAGTTAACCCTTACTAAATAAAGGAAAGTCAAGTGGATGAATTGACTTGAGCCACAAGTCCTAGCCAACTCCCAAGGAAAGACTAGCTTTAGTGCACTCCAAACCAATTAGCAATCTCTCCAATTACCAATCAACAAAGGAATTAGATAAATCAAGTGTCACTAATTACTCTACCTAGGCCAAGAGGAACAAAATCTATACTATAACTAGAAGAGGCATTTCAACAAACACGTAAAAGGCAATAAAAGTAAACAACATAAATTGCAAGAATTAAAGAGAGATCTAACAACAAAGGCAAGAGATCAACAATAGAAAAGCAAAGAAGAACAATTATTATGAATTACCTCTTATTGAATTGAAAGAAAATGGAAGGAACAATAGTAGATCTACAACAAAATGCACGAACAACATAAAGGAAATTACAATAAAAGAATGGAAGAAAAATGAATGTAACAACAAGGAATTGACAAGATAGAAGTAGAAGAAGATGAATGAAAACCTAGATCTAAGAACTAAACATAATCCTAATCCTAATCCTAGAGAGAAGTAAGAGCTTCTCTCTCTAGAAACTACTTCTAAACTAATCCTAATGTGTGGAAATGAACTAATGGTAACTAACTTCTAAAGTATGAAAGTCTCTTCATTCCACCTTCAATCCATGGCTTAAATAGCATCAGAAATGAGTTGGATTGGGCCCACAAGGCTTCTAAAATCGCTGGCCACGTTTTGCTTTAAGTGAACCAGGTGGCAGCAATGGCGCGTGCGCGTACTATACACGTGCGCGCCACCATACGTGTAGCAACTATGGCAAATCTTATATCGTTTCGAATCCCCAGATGTTAGCTTTCTAACCCAACTAAAACCGCATCATTTGGACCTTTGTAGCTCAAGTTATAGTTGTTTAAGTGCAAAGAGGTCGGCTTGACAGCTTTCCGGTTCTTTCATTTCTTCATGAGTTCTCCAACTTTTCATGCTTCTTTCTTCATTCCCTTGATCCAATCTTTGCCTCCTAAACCTTAAATCACTTAACAAACATATCAAGGCATCTAATGAAATCAAGGTGAATTAGATTTAGCTATTTTAAGTCCTAAAAAGCATGTTTTCACTCTTAAGCACAATTAAAGGAAAAGTTATAAAACCATGCTATTTCAATGAATAAATGTGGGTAAAAGGTTATAAAATCCCCTAAATCAAGCACAAGGTAAATCCTACAAATGGGGTTTATCAACCTCCCCACACTTAAACCAAGCATGTCCTCATGCTTAAACCAAGAATGAAGTAAAGGGTATGGCATTTATTCAATGGAACTAACTAAATGCAATCTACCTATATGCAACTATCTAAATGAATGGAATTGCTTGGTCAAAATAAATCAATTCCCAAGAAGCATATACGCATAAGGGCTAAGGACTAGCAAGTCTAATCCAAAATTGAATTGAGCTATTAAATATTTTTACAAACTTGCATGAAGAGTGATGATTGTAGGTGGAAACATGTAGTCGAGCATCGAACCCTCACCGGATGTGTTTACACTCTATTCGCTCAAGTGTTTAGGGTTGATTCACTCAATTCTCTCCTAATCATGCTTCCTAAGATTTGTTTTTCTTCTAACAATCAACA
>NC_029775.3:44151102-44153655 GCF_000817695.3 Arachis duranensis | reverse complement strand
CTTTTCTTTGGTTGTAATGGGGCTAGGGTCAAGGTATGATGCATATATGGTTAAGTGAGCTCGAAATTTGAATCTTTGATAAGCTTAAACTTCCCACCTAACCTATGACATCCTATACAATTAAGTTCTAAGCTAACTACCCATTTTTCACTTTTTTCACATACTCATGCATCCCTTTTCATTTCACAACACTTATGCATTGATTTTATTGAGCTACACTTTGCTTAGGGGCATTTTATCCCCTTTTTATTTCCTTCTTTTTCTTCTTTTTCTTTCTTTTTCTATATATTTTTTTCTTTCCCATATTGTTTTTTTTTCTTTTCTTTTTTTCCTTTGTTTTTCTCATTTTTTTTCTTTCTATATACAAGAGCATCAATGCATAAGGTTTTACATTTGATCAAATACATGAGTATGTACCCAATTCCCAATAATTTCAATAAAAATACAAAACTACCTTTTTATTCACCCAATGTCCCAAGATTCTCACACTTGAATGATGCTCACACACACTAGCCTAAGCTAATCAAAGATCCAAATAAGGACATTTATTGTTTTCCGCTTTAAGGCTTGTAATGTGCTAAATTAAAGAACCAAGTGGGTTAATCGTAGGCTCAAAATTGGCTAACAAAGGAAGATAAAAGGTAAGGCCATTTGGTTAAGTGAGCTAATGAAATGATGGCCTCAATCATATAAATGCATGAATACATAAAATAATGGACATAAAGAATCAAACAAATCAAAGATTACAATTATAGAAAGAGAATAATGCACACAAGAAGGAAAATAAGTGGTTATAAGATGTAACCACACCATTAGGCTCAAATCTCACAAGCTTATGTTCTTAGCTCAAAAAAACATGATCCACAAGATATATAATTCAAGCAAGTTTAATGAAAAGTTTTCACTCAAATCAATTGGTGCCCTATAGATAGAATTCTTGAAAAATTTCATTATTTTGACTAAGCCTATTGTGTATATATATGCAAAAATAAGAAAATGCAAGTAAAAACCATAAAATCCTAGAATGAAATGCAAAAGTGTTAGGATTAGAAATTTGTCACCCAAAATCGCCGACCGGTCGGACGACCTCCCCACACTTAAAAGTTTGCACCGTCCTCGGTGCACTCAAAGATGAGCAAGGGGGTACGGCGACTCTCCGGATTGCTACGTGTTCTTAGTCTTGCTTCCGTTATTGCTTGTGGTGCATTCAACATAAAAAAAACAAAAATATAACACCATAAGAGGAGAAGATATAAAAGCAAGGAAGCATACATTGTTGGAATGAGGTACTAATCACTAGAATTGAGCGAGTGAATTAGTGTGACATTAATGACAAATAAGTGTGTGAATTCTAAATTGCGCGGTTTAGAACACACATTAGCCTAAAAGTTATGTCACAAAAGAAGCATGCACTTCACTTATCCTAGTGTGCTTGAGATGCTTTAAGTAAACTTGTAAGGTAAAACAAGCATTAAAGAAGCATGAAAGCATTCAAGCTAAAACATATGGATGCATATGATCATGAAACACAATGCATTAAGGTAAATGCACAACATCATTTATCAAGAGGTTGCCTAATCAAGGAAAAGGATTCAAATCACATGATGGCTAGCTACAACATGCAATTCAAGAAGAGTTACAAGCTCGAAGGCAATTCTCATCACTTGGTATTTTTCAAAAGGTAAGCATGAAAAACTCAAAACCAAGTAGTAAAATATAACCTCAATCATAGAATCCAACAAAGATTATCTAAAATCATTCATGCTAAAATAGCATTTAGGCAATAAGGGGCAACAATGTGGAGTAAACAAAGTCAATAATCCAACACTTATAATGAAAAGAGAGAAAATAAAATGAAAACTAACTAATCAACCAACTAAAATAAATGGTTATCCATGGTGTTTGGAAGTGTTGGATGAGGGATTGGAGGAGGGAAGAAGAAAGGAGAAGGAAAAGAAATGGAAAGAGGAGAAGAAAAGAAATGGATGGAAGAAAGGGCATCCACGCGCACGCAAGCATGACGCGCGCGCGTCGATGGCTTATTTCGAGAGTGGCGCGTACGCGTCATGTGCGCGAGCGCGCAAATAGGTTTGTGCCTCAGGCCCAATTTCCGCACAGTGCAGGCCTAACTCTCGGGTCAAGGTATGGAAGGTGAAACTTCTCAATCCACGCGTACGCGTGCATGGCGCGCTCGCGTGGATGGTCCAAAACGCTTGATGCATGCGTACGCACGCAGTGCGCGTACGCGTGGATGGTGCTCTGTTTTTTCAAAAAAAAATTTTTCTATGCTTTTTTTTTGCACCAATCCAAGCATTCCAAACCTCCAAACAACTACCAAAGCAACATAAAACCTTATTTAACATACTAAAATACCAATTAGACTCATTAAAACAATCAAAACAATAAATTAAACTAATTCTACCAATATGTACAAAAGAGAAAATGAAAGGATTTTACCATGGTGGGGTGTCTCCCACCTAGCACTTTTGTTTATTGTCCTTAAGTTGGACTTATGGGGAGCTCCTCTCAAGGTGGCTTGTGCTTGTACTCATC
>NC_029775.3:44149752-44150249 GCF_000817695.3 Arachis duranensis | reverse complement strand
CACAGTTAAGCGCGAATAAACATCTTAGATAAGAACAAGCGTGTTTGAATGGAAAACAAAGGAATTGTATTAAATCATCGAGACGCTGCAGAGCTCCTCACCCCCAACAATGGAGTTTAGAGACTCATGCCGTCACAAAGTATGTAATTCAGATATGAAAATGTCATGAGGTACAAGAAATGTCTGTAAAAGTTGTTTAAATAGTAAACTAGTAACCTAGGTTTACAAAAAATGAATAAACTAAGATAATTGGTGCAGAAATCCACTTCTGGGACCCACTTGGTGTGTGCTGGGGCTGAGACTAAAGCTTTCCACGTGTAAAGGCCTTTCTTGGCGTTAAACTCCAGGTTATGACGTGTTTTGGGCGTTCAACTCCAGATCATGACGTTTTTCTGGCGTTTAACTCCAGACAGCAGCATGTACTTGGCGTTCAATGCAAGGTTATGTCATCAATTTCCGAATAAAGTACGGACTATTATATATTGCTGGAAAGCCCT
>NC_029775.3:44147074-44148990 GCF_000817695.3 Arachis duranensis | reverse complement strand
AATTTTATTTATTAAGAACTCGAAAAATATAATTTACTTCTTTATTCTAAAAGAAAATCTACTACTTTATTCATGCCTGATGATGATGAGAAAAATAAATTATAGCTTAATTGGAAATAAAATCAAAATAGACATCCTAATTACTACTAAATATCTTCTAAGGTTAATTTCTAAAAGGAATAATCTCTACTAAGTTGGAACAGAGAAATTGGAACTCAGCAACCTGTTGTTTTGAGGAGTGGATGCTCCTCTGACTCTTTGGGGTGTGGTTCAAGGATTAATTTTTTTGGCACTTTACCTCCCTTAGGTCACGCCCTTGCTCCTCCTGTTCCTTGAGCAGTTTGCAAATCATGCTACCTTGATTATTCTGTTCTTTCTTTATTTGATCCATAGCTTCTTGCAATCTGGAAATAGAAGCCTCAAGCTGTTCCCAATATTCGAATTGGGGCAGTTCTGGGAGGGCTTCTTGTGCTCTCCTCTTGGCAGAATCCTCTTGTTGTTGTTGCCTGACCATTGATATTCCAGTGATGGGCTTTTCAATTAGGATATATTCAGTTATTCCCATCTTTACTCCAGCATCTTTGCAAAGCATAGAAATTAGGCTTGGATAAGCCAATTTGGCGTCCTTAGAATTCCTATTTGCTATTTTATATAGCTCACAGGAAATCAGCTGATGGACTTCCACTTCTTTTCCCAACATGATGCAGTGAATCATCAATGCTCTTTTAACAGTGACTTCAGAGCGGTTGCTGGTGGGCAATATAGAACGCCCAATAAAGTCCAGCCAGCCTCTAGCAACTGGTTTGATGCCCTACAAAATCCAGCCAACCTCTGGCTACTGGTTTCAGATCTTCCCTTTTGAGTTGAACTGGGATGCCAGTAGTGCTGGTAGTCCACTTGGCTCAAGGGATGCATATGTCCTCCAGAACCTTGTCCAGCCCTTTATTGACCCTCATCATTCTCCTATTAAAGGAGTCTGGGTCATCTTTCAGTTGAGGAAGCTTAAATATCTCCCTGATCTTATCAGAGTTGGTATGGATGATCTTTCCTCTGACTACAGTCTTATGGTCAAAGAGAGCAGCTCCAATGATTCTTTGCCTTTCTGTCTGCCATAGATTAGCATAGAATTCCTGAACCATATTCTTCCCCACTTTCGTTTCAGGATTGGCCAGAATTTCCCAATTCCTGTTTCGAATTTGCTCTTGGATCTCCGGATATTCATCTTCTTTCAGATCAAATCTGACTTCCGGGATCACTGATCTGTGACTCATTATCTTGTAGTAATGGTCTGAATGTTCTTTAGTTAAGAACTTCCCTTGATTCCAAAGTGGCTTTGGATTGCTTTCTTTCTTTCCTCTTGGGGCAGTTTGCTTTCCTTTAGGAGCCATGATCTTAAGTGGGTATGTTTTTGTGATCACGGATAAAACACACCAAACTTAGAGCTTTGCTTGTCCTCAAGCAAAAGAGAAGAAAGAAGAGGGATAGAAGGAGAGCAAGTGTTGGAAGGTGATGGTGAGAGGGGCGCCGAACACAATATATATAGGGAGGGGGGTGGGAAATTTTCAAAAAAAATAAGAAAGAGATAAGATAGAAGATATGATTTTAAAAGATATGATCAGAAAAAGATATAACTTTGCAAGGAAAAAGATATGAATTATAATTTAAAAGATAGAGTTGAATTTTAATTTTGAAAAAGATTTTTTTTTTTTAAAAGAAATTATTGATGTGTTGGAAACAAATTTGAAAAGATGATGGTTTGGATTGGAAACCCAATTGGCTTTATGGATTAAGATATATTTAAAACATTTGCAACATTGGATTTTAGAAATTAGGATAAAAAACTTTTGGAATTGAAAGTGATAATTTAAAATATGTTTATGCAAGAAATCATGAATTGAAACATAAAAATTTGAAAA
>NC_029775.3:44146460-44146900 GCF_000817695.3 Arachis duranensis | reverse complement strand
TGCTTCTCCTGGGCGTTCAACGCCCATTTGGTGCTTCTTTCTGGCGTTGAACGCCAGGAAGTCCTTCATCACTGGGCGTTTTTCTGAATGCCCAGGAAGCTAGCAGACTGGCGTTAAACGCCCAGAAGGTGCATCTTTCTGGCGTTTAACGCCCAGAAGATGCTCCTTTCTGGCGTTTAACGCCCAGAAGGCTACCCTTACTAGCGTTAAACGCCCAGTGGGTGCTTCTTTTGGGCGTTTAACGCCCAAAGCATTTCTTACTGGCTTTTTCATGCCAGTGAGCTTCCAAATTTCCCTGTAACTCTGTGACTTCAACCAATTTGCTATTTCACCTTTGAAGATACTTAGACTTAAACCTATAAAGAAAGAAAATTTATTTAATTAGTAATTAAACTTTGTAAATGGCTGGGTTGCCTCCCAGCAAGCGCTTCTTTAATGTC
>NC_029775.3:44145753-44146173 GCF_000817695.3 Arachis duranensis | reverse complement strand
AAAGACTCTGGATGACAATTTCTTATCATGCCATCTTTTTTCTTTCTCTTTGTAAATTTTTGCATTCTCGAAAGCATTGAGTCTAAATTCCTCTAGCTCATTTAACTGGAGTAATCGTCTTTCTCCAGCTAACTTGGCATCAAGGTTCAGGAATCTGGTTGCCCAGTAGACCTTGTGTTCCAGTTCCACTGGCAAGTGACACGCCTTTCCATACACAAGCTGGTATGGAGAGGTCCCTATGGGGGTCTTGAACGCTGTTCTGTATGCCCACAGAGCATCATCCAAGCTTCTTGCCCAATCCCTTCTACGGTTAATTACAGTCCGTTCCAGGATTCTTTTGAGTTCTCTATTTGAGACTTCAGCTTGCCTATTAGTCTGTGGGTGATATGGAGTAGCTACCCTGTGGCTAACTCCATAACG
>NC_029775.3:44143973-44145672 GCF_000817695.3 Arachis duranensis | reverse complement strand
GTAAAGCTGTTTATTACAGAAATGAGTGCCCCCATCACTGATTAACACTCTAGGGATACCAAATCTGCTGAAGATATGTTTCTGGAGGAATTTTAACACTGTTTTAGTGTCATTAGTGGGTGTTGCAATAGCTTCCACCCATTTGGATACATAATCTACTGCCACCAGAATATAAGTGTTTGAGTATGATGGTGGGAAAGGTCCCATGAAGTCAATGCCCCATACATCAAACAACTCAATCTCCAAGATTCCTTGTTGAGGCATGGCATAACTGTGAGGCAGGTTGCCTGATCTTTGGCAACTATCACAGTTAAGCATAAACGCTCGGGAATCTTTATAGAGAGTAGGCCAGTAGAAGCCACTTTGGAGGACTCTTGTGGTTGTTCGTTCACTTCCAAAATGTCCTCCATACTGTGATCCATGGCAATGCCAAAGGATCTTCTGTGCTTCTTCTTTAGACACACATCTACGGATTACTCCGTCTGCACATCTCTTAAAGAGATATGGTTCATCCCAAAGATAGTACTTTGCATCCGTGATTAATTTCTTTGATTGCACCCTACTGTACTCTTTGGGTATGAATCTTACTGCCTTGTAGTTTGCAATATCTGCAAACCATGGCACTTCCTGGATGGCAAACAGGTGCTCATCCGGAAAGGTTTCAGAGATCTCAGTGAGAGGAGGGGACGCCCCTTTCACTAGTTCTATTCGGGACAGGTGATCTGCCACTTGATTCTCTGTCCCTTTTCTGTCTCTTATTTCTATATCAAACTCCTGCAGAAGCAACACCCATCTGATGAGTCTGGGTTTTAAATCCTGCTTTGTGAGTAGATATTTAAGAGCAGCATGATCAGTGTACATAATCACTTTTGATCCTACTAAATAGGATCTGAATTTGTCAATGGCGTAAACCACTGCTAGTAGCTCTTTTTCTGTGGTTGTGTAATTCTTCTGTGCATAATTTAGAACACGGCTGGCATAGTAAATGACATGCAGCAGCTTGTCATGCCTTTGTCCCAACACTGCGCCAATGGCATGATCACTGGCATCACACATCAATTCAAATGGTAATGTCCAATCTGGTGCAGAGATGATTGCTGCAGTAACCAATTTAGCTTTCAGAGTCTCAAATGCCTGCAGACACTCTTTATCAAAGATAAATGGCATGTCAGCAGCTAGCAGGTTACTTAGAGGTTTGGCGATTTTTGAAAAATCCTTTATAAACCTCCTATAGAATCCTGCATGCCCCAGAAAGCTTCTGATTGCCTTAACATTGGCAGGTGGTGGTAATTTTTCAATTACCTCTACCTTAGCTTGATCCACCTCTATTCCTCTGTTCGAGAACTTGTTGCTAAGGACAATCCCTTCAGTCACCATAAAGTGACATTTTTCCCAGTTTAAAACCAGGTTAGTCTCTTGGCATCTTTTCAAAACAAGTGCTAAATGGTTAAGGCAGGAGCTGAATGAGTCTCCAAATACTGAAAAGTCATCCATGAAGACTTCCAGAAATTTCTCCACCATATCAGAGAAAATTGAAAGCATGCACCTCTGAAAGGTTGCAGGTGCATTGCATAGGCCAAATGGCATCCGTCTGTATGCAAATACTCCAGATGGGCAGGTGAATGCCGTTTTCTCCTGATCATGGGGATCTACTGCAATTTGATTATAACCTGAATATCCATCCAGGAAGCAGTAGTAT
>NC_029775.3:44142227-44143221 GCF_000817695.3 Arachis duranensis | reverse complement strand
TGATAGTAGATGCAGGTATTAGATTGATACTTGCCCCAAGGTCACATAAAGCTTGCTTGGTACAAACACCTTCTAATGTGCATGGTATCATAAAGCTCCCAGGATCTTTAAGCTTCTCAGGTAAGCTTTTTAGAATGACTGCACTGCATTCTTCAGTGAGGTAAATTTTTTCAGTTTCCCGCCAATCCTTCCTATGACTTAAGATCTCTTTCATGAACTTAGCATAAGAGGGTATTTGCTCAAGTGCTTCTGCAAACGGAATCTTTATTTCAAGAGTCCTGAGATAGTCTGCAAAGCGGGCAAATTGCTTATCCTGTTCCGCTTGGTGGAGTTTTTGAGGATAAGGCATTTTGGCTTTGTATTCCTCAACGTTAGTTGCTGCAGGTTTATTACCTATAGAAGTGGGTTGGGAAGCCTTTTTAGAAGTGTTGTCATTAGCACTCGTATGTGACTGATCATCCACTGGTATTTGAATGCCAGGTGTGGACGCTGGAGTGACGTTAGACGCCACCTCCTTGTTTGTTACTGGCGTTTGAACGCCAGAACCATGTGCCTTTTGGGCGTTCAACGCCAGATCCATGCTTGTTTCTGGCGTTGAACGCCAGAAATGAACATGGTCTGGGTGTTCAGCGCCAGCTTTATTCCTCTCTGGGCTCTGACTGTCCTCAGAGGGATTTTGAGTAACCAATTGCTCATCTCTTGGTTTCCTGCTGCTTTGAAGTGAGGTATTTAATGTTTTCCCACTTCTTAATTGAACTGCTTGGCATTCTTCTGCTATTTGTTTTGACAGTTGCTTTTCTGTCTGTTTTAATTGCACTTCCATATTCTTGTTAGCCATTCTTGTTTCCTGTAATATTTCCTTGAATTCGGCTAGTTGCTGAGTTAGAAAGTCCAATTGCTGATTAATTTCATTAGCCTGATCCACTGGACTGAGTTCTGCAGTTACTGTTTTAGCTTCTTCTTTCATGGAAGATTCACTGCTTAGGTACAGATG
>NC_029775.3:44137569-44137804 GCF_000817695.3 Arachis duranensis | reverse complement strand
TCATTGAGAATGAGATTTGGATTAGGAGAGTGTGAATAGGATTAAAAGAAAAGGTAGGTGGGGATCCTGTGGGGTCCACAGGTCCTGAGGTGGGGATCCTGTGGGGTCCACAGGTCCCGAGGTGAAAAGAAATACCATTCCTTCACCCTATAGACGTGTAAATTGCCTTCATGCACCATTCTGGCGTTCAAACGCCCATTGGTGCATGTTCTGGGCGTTAAACGCCCATGTGATG
>NC_029775.3:44136657-44137469 GCF_000817695.3 Arachis duranensis | reverse complement strand
AATTAGAGGTGTCCAGGGTTCTTAAGCACACTCTTTTTGCCTTGGATCACAATTTTATTTCTTTCTTTTCTCTCTTTTTTTTTGTTTTTTGTTTTTTTTTTTTGAATAGAAATGCTTTTTCTTGCTTCAAGAATCATTGTAATGATTTTTCAGATCCTCAGTAACATGTCTCCTTTTTTATCATTCTTTCATTTTACTAAAAACTAACTGAAACATGCTAAAATCTACATGAAATTACCCCCAAAAAGCGTATAAAATATCCGCTCATCAGTCGTCCAAGTAATAAACCTTACGCGAGTAAGGGTCGATCCCACGGAAATTGTTAGTATGAAGCAAGCTATGGTCCTCTTGTAAATCTTAGTCAGGCAAACTCAAATGGATGTATGATGATGAACGAAATAAACATAAAGGTAAAGATAGAGATACTTATGTAATTCATTGGTAGGAACTTCAGATAAGCGCATGAAGATGCCTTCCCTTCCGTCTCTCTACTTTCCTACTGTCTTCATCCAATCCTTCTTACTCCTTTCCATGGCAAGCTCATGTAGGGTTTCACCATTGTCAGTGGCTACCTCCCATCCTCTCAGTGAAAACGTCGCCTATGCTCTGTCACAGCATGGGTAATCAGCTGTCAGCTCTCAGTCAGACCGGAATAGAATCCATCGATTCTTTTGCGTCTGTCACTAACGCCCCGCCTGCTAGGAGTTTGAAGCACGTCACAGTCATTCAATCATCGAATCCTACTCAGAATACCACAGACAAGGTTAGACCTTCCGGATTCTCTTGAATGCCGCCATCAGTTCCAGCCTATA
>NC_029775.3:44132991-44133683 GCF_000817695.3 Arachis duranensis | reverse complement strand
TAAAATCCAAGTATTTCCCCCGAACCATAGTAAGATAGTTCTTTGGATCCGGGTTCACACTTTGATCGTGGTTCTTGGTGATCCATGCATTGGTATAGAACTCTTGAACCATCAAGATTCCGACTTGTTGAATGGGGTTGGTAAGGACTTCCCAACCTCTTCTTCGGATCTCATGTCGGATCTCCGGATATTCACTCTTTTTGAGTGAAAAAGGGACCTCAGGGATCACCTTTTTCAAGGCCACAACTTCATAGAAGTGGTCTTGATGCACCCTTGAGATGAATCTCTCCATCTCCCATGACTCGGAGGTGGAAGCCTTTGCTTTCCCTTTCCTCTTTCTAGAGGTTTCTCCGGCCTTGGATGCCATAAATGGTTATGGAAAAACAAAAAGCAATGCTTTTACCACACCAAACTTAAAATGTTTGCTCGTCCTCGAGCAAAAGAATAAAGAAGAGAGTAGAAGAAGAAGAAATGAGGGGAAAAGAAATGGCTTTGTATTCGGCCAAAGGGTAGAGAGATATTGTTTAAGGGGTGTGAAAATGAAGGAGTGAAGGAGGGTTTATATAGGAGAGGGAGAGAGGGATGGGTGGGTTTGGGTGGGAAAGTGGTTTGAATTTAAATGGTGAGGTAGGTGGGGTTTTATGAAGGATGGATGTGAGTGGTGAAGAGAAAGATGGGATTTGATAGGTGAA
>NC_029775.3:44132332-44132863 GCF_000817695.3 Arachis duranensis | reverse complement strand
GAGGTGTCAAGGAAAAGTCATCCCTGCACCAAATGGCAAACAAAATCACGTTTTTAGCCATTTCTGGCGTTAAACGCCGGGGTGGTGCCCATTTCTGGCGTTTAACGCCAGCTTCTTGCCCCTTTCTGGCGTTTAACGCCAGTCTGCTGCCCCTTTCTGACGTTAAACGCCCAGAATGGTGCCAGACTGGGCGTTAAACGCCCAACAGCTATCCTTACTGGCGTTTGAACGCCAGTAGGTGCGTCCTCCATGGTGTGCTATTTTTCTTCCTGTTTTTCATTCTGTTTTTGCTTTTTTCATTGATTTTGTGACTCCTCATGATCATCAACCTACAAAAAAGAGAAAATAACAAAATAAAATAGATAAAATATAACATTGGGTTGCCTCCCAACAAGCGCTTCTTTAATGTCAGTAGCTTGACAGAGGACTCTTATGGAGCCTCACAGATACTCAGAGCAATGTTGGAACCTCCCAACACCAAACTTAGAGTTTGAATGTGGGGGTTCAACACCAAACTTAGAGTTTGGTTGT
>NC_029775.3:44131426-44132019 GCF_000817695.3 Arachis duranensis | reverse complement strand
TTTTTACAGCTTGTACCTCAGAGATCCCTAACTTCTCCATTACAGAGAGAGGCATGAGGTTTACACTTGACCCTAAGTCACCCAAGGCCTTCTTGAAGGTCATGGTGCCTATGGTACAAGGTATTGAAAACTTCCCAGGATCCTGCCTCTTTTGAGGCAGTTTCTGCTTAGACAAGTCATCCAGTTCCATGGTGAGCAAAGGGGATTCATCCTCCTAAGTCTCATTTCCAAATAACTTGTCATTCAGCTTCATGATTGCTCCAAGGTATTTAGCAACTTGCTCTTCAGTGACATACTCATCCTCTTCAGAGGAAGAATACTCATCAGAGCTCATGAATGGCAGAAGTAAGTCTAGTGGAATCTCTATGGTCTCATTTTGAGCCTCAGATTCCCATGGTTCCTCATTGGGGAACTCATTAGAGGCCAGTGGACGCCTAGTGAGGCCTTCCTCAGTGGCGTTCACTGCCTCTTCTCCCTCCCAGAATTCGGCCATGTTGATGGCCTTGCACTCTCCTTTTGGATTTTCTTCTGTATTGCTTGGAAGAGTACTAGGAGGGAGTTCAGTAATTTTCTTGCTCAGCTGACCCACTTGT
>NC_029775.3:44130690-44131097 GCF_000817695.3 Arachis duranensis | reverse complement strand
GTAGGCGTCTTCTTCAGATGAAGAGATCCTCCAGCAGAGCTATCCAAAGACATCTTGGATAGTTCAGAGAGACCATCATAGAAAATACCTATGATGCTCCATTCAGAAAGCATATCAGAAGGACACTTTCTGATTAATTGTTTGTATCTTTCCCAAGCTTTATAGAGGGATTCTCCTTCCTTCTATCTGAAGGTTTGGACTTCCACTCTAAGCTTACTCAATTTTTGAGGTGGAAAGAACTTTGCCAAGAAGGCATTGACTAGCTTTTCCCAAGAGTCCAGGCTTTCTTTAGGTTGAGAGTCCAACCATGTTCTAGCTCTGTCTCTTACAGCAAAAGGGAATAGCATAAGTCTGTCGACCTCAGGGTCAACCCCATTAGTCTTGACAGTGTCACAGATTTGCAAGAA
>NC_029775.3:44127480-44127790 GCF_000817695.3 Arachis duranensis | reverse complement strand
TGAAGCATTTTCGTGTAGAGACTCTTCTTGGAGTTAAACGCCAGCTTTGGTGCCAGTTTGGGCGTTTAACTCCCATTTGGGTGCCAGTTCCGGCGTTTAACGCTGGGATTTCTGAGGGTGACTTTGAACGCCGTTTTGGGCCATCAAATCTTGAGCAAAGTATGGACTATTATATATTGCTGTAAAGCCCAGGATGTCTACTTTCCAACGCCGTTGAGAGCGTACCAATTGGACTTCTGTAGCTCCAAAAAATCCATTCCGAGTGCAGGGAGGTCAGGATCCAACAACATCAGCAGTCCTTTTTCAGCCT
>NC_029775.3:44113027-44127416 GCF_000817695.3 Arachis duranensis | reverse complement strand
TTTTGCTCAGGTCCCTCAATTTCAGCCAGAAAATACCTGAAATCACAGAAAAATACACAAACTCATAGTAAAGTCCAGAAAAGTGAATTTTAACTAAAAACTAATAAAAATATACTAAAAACTAACTATATCATACCAAAAACATACTAAAAATAATGCCAAAAAGCGTACAAATTATCCGCTCATCATTGATCATCATTATTAGTCCATCCGGGTGGTGAGTAAGGTGAATTCTCTATATAGTGGCCAACAATCCTCCTAGACCCATCTATTTGAGCACTATTCCAACCTTTATATCTCATGTTTGATGCATCAACCATAATGAGCCTTGATTTGCAATGCCAACCACGAAACATCTTTCGCTTACACTTCATCCCACAAAGCATCCTAAGTTGACCATCCGTTTCAAGCAAGCCATACTTAAGTGGGACAATAAAGCTAATAGAAATGAATTTTACCCACTCAAGTGAAGGAGTAGATGGCAACCTAGGCAAAGATGCTTCCAACGATCTTGACAAAGCGTATTCCACTCCCATCCTTCTATTTCTAAGGACTTTCACCTCCTCACAAAATCTCTTAATCTCAATTCTTTGTTCAACAATTTTATCTAACTCTTTTCCCTTACTCAATTCATGAATGGGAGGGTGAGAGAAATTTACCTCCACATTACTTTCTATCTCATCGGGAGAAGGTTCTTCATGCTCAAAGGATTCTTCACCACTAAGACTTGATGCTTGATCTTCATCACCAAGGGAACTCAATCCTTGCTCTATCCCATCCAAGTCTTCATATGGAGTATTCCTTGGAAGGTGTGCACTTTCCTCCCTAGCATCAATTTCAATCATCTTGGAGGGGTTTTCTTCAACTCTATGTTCCCATGGAGGTTCCGTATCTCCCAAATCTTCTACCACTTCTTCCTTGTCTTCAACAATTAAAGCTTCCCCCAATTGTTCCAATACAAAGCAACTTCCTTCATTTCCCACCGAAGTTTCTAATCTCTCCTTCATGCTATGTTCTTCATTTTATTCTCCACATGTAGCCATGGGAGTTCCTTGAGTGTTCAAGCATTGGGAGGCTAATTGATTTGTTACCGTATCCAAGGCGGCCATGAAATTTTGCACATCCCTTTTCATCTCTTCTTGTCCTTGAATAAGAACACCAAGGGTTTCATCCATTAGAGGTTGGGGTGGGTGGAAGGGTTCCTCACTTTGGAAAAAGGGTTCATAATAGGAAGGTGGTTCTTCTTGGTAGAGTTGTGGTGGTTCAATGTTTTCCATTCTTTCCACTTGTTGCACAACACACTCCATGGTTGCTTGAAATTGATCCAATGCTTCCTTGAGACGATCCTTTGACTCTTGTTCCTCTTGGATAATATGATTAGGATCATGTGGCTCTTGGATCAATGGATATGAGTATTCTTCCATGAGAGGTTGTGGTGGAAAGTAGTATTCATCTTGTGGTTGAAAATTTTCATATATTGGAGGTTATTTATCTTGGTAATAATATGGAGGAGGTGGCTCTTGAAAATGTTGATGTTGGAATTGTGGTGGCTCTATATGTGGTTCATATGGCTCATATGGTTGATGGAATGGTGGATATGGATTAGGGTCATATGAAGGTGGTTGGTAAGAAAGGGTTTGTGAGTATGGTTGAGAGTTATGTTGAGGATATGGTTCATAGGCATATGGTGGTGGTTCTTGAAAGTCACAAGGCGATTCACCATAGCCATTGGATTGATATGCATCATAGAATGGCTATTCTTCATAGTGCATTGGTGGAGGTTGTTGCCGTGAAGATTGATCATAAGCATATGGCTCCTCCCACCTTTGGTTATCCCATTCTTGATACACATCTTCATTATAGTTCTCATCACCTACAACATAGTTGTAACTACACTCATAGCCAAAGTGAGAATTCATGATAGCAAGAGAAAATAAAAATCAAAAGCTAATAGAAAACAAGAGAAACAAAACTCTACAACTAGCAAATAAAGCAAAAAGCAAGATATTCACACTATTCACATATATACAATAACCAATAACATAACACCATTGCAATTCCCCGGCAACGGCGCCATTTTGATGAATGGATTTTTGATGGTTTAGAATTTCACTAATGAAATCTCATTGTAAAGTATAGTTTCTAAACTAACAATAATCCTTTCATACAAAAAGTTGTTTGTCACTAAAACAAACCCCTAAATTTATAAACCGAAGTATTCAAACCTCGGGTTGTTCTCCCTAGGAATTGTAATGAAGTGTTTTGTTATTGGTTTGAGTTGTTTTGGGGTTTTGATAAGAGGCATGAAAGTAAATGGCAATGAAAATAAACTAACAACTATAAAAGGCTCTTGGCAAGGTATGAAAATTAGAAGTCCTATCCTAGTTATCCTTCTGGAAGGTACAAAAGAAAAGCAAAGCAATTTGACAACAAGAAGAGAATCTAACAACAATTATTGAAAGAAATTAACAACAACAATCAAAAGAAACACAATTATTATGAATTACCTTGAATTGAATTGAGAGAAAGTAGAAGGAACAATACTAGATCTACAACAAAATATAAGAACAACATAAAAGAGATTACACCAAAAGAGTAGGAGAAGAATGAATGTAACTACAAGGGATTGAGAAGATAGAAGTAGAAGAAGATGAATGAAAACCTAGATCTAAGAACTAAACCTAATCCTAATCCTAATCCTAGAGAGAAGTGAGAGCTTCTCTCTCTAGAAACTACTTCTAAACTAATCCTAATGTGTGGAAATGAACTAATGGTAACTAACTTCTAAAGTATGAAAGTCTCCTCATTCCTCCTTCAATCCTTGGCTTAAATAGCATCAGAAATGAGTTGGATTGGGCCCACAAGGCTTCTAAAATCGCTGGCCACGTTTTGCTTTAAGTGAACCAGGTGGCAGCAACGGTGCGTGGGCGTACTATGCGCGTGCGCGCCACCATACGTGTAGCAACTATGGCAAATCTTATATCGTTTCGAAGCCCCAGATGTTAGCTTTCTAACCCAACTGGAACCGCATCATTTGGACCTATGTAGCTCAAGTTATAGTCGTTTAAGTGCGAAGAGGTCGGCTTGACAGCTTTCCGATTCTTTTATTTCTTCATGAGTTCTCCAAGTTTTCATGCTTCTTTCTTCATTCCCTTGATCCAATCTTTGCCTCATAAGCCTTAAATCACTTAACAAACATATCAAGGCATCTAATGGAACCAAGGTGAATTAAATTTATTTATTTTAAGACCTAAAAAGCATGTTTTCACTCTTAACCACAATTAAAGGAGAATATACAAAACCATGCTATTTCAATGGATAAATGTGGGTAAAAGGTCATAAAATCTCTTAAAATCAATACAAGATAAACCCTACAAATGGGGTTTATCACATCTCAGGGATTTCTTGATGAGAGAATTCCTCATGCTCTTGTTGAGGTCTATGAGTGGGCTCTCTTGATTGCGCTATCCTCTTTTTGGTGATGGGCTTGTCCTATTCAATGAAGATGTCTTCCTCTATGACAATTCTAGCTGAATTGCATAGGGATCACCTTTTTCTTTGCCACAACATCATAGAAGTGGTCTTGATGGACCTTTGATATGAATCTCTCCATCTCCCACGACTCGGAGGTGGAAGCTTTTGCCTTCCCTTTCCACTTTCTAGAGGTTTCTCCGGCCTTAGGTGCCATAAATGGTTATGGAAAAAACAAAAAAAGCAATGCTTTTATCACACCAAACTTAAAAGGTTTACTCGTTCTCGAGCAAAAGAAGAAAGAAAGAAGGGGAAGAATAAGAAAATGGAGGACATGGAGGGAGAGATAGGTTCAGCCAAAGGGGTAGGAGAGTATTTGTGTTTGAAAGTGATGCAGGTGGGGTTTTTTGGGAAAAAGATATGGAGGTGATTGGTGAAGAAAATATAGGGAAGAGGATAGGATTTGATTGGTGAGTGGTGTTTTGGGTAGAGTGTTATAGAGATGTGTGAGGGGGAGAGAGAGGTGGGGTAGGTGGGATCCTGTGAAGTCTACAGATCCTGAGGGGTCAAGGATTACTCATCCCTGCTCCTTTTAAGCATGCAAAACGCCCTTATTGTGTAATCCTGGCATTTAACGCCAGACTGCTGCTTGTTTCTGGCGTTAAACGCCAGCTTTTTTTCCTTTTCTGGCGTTAAACGCCAAGTTGCAACCTGTTTCTAGCGTTTAACGCCAGCTTGTTGCTTCTTTCTGGTGTTTAACGCCAGTCTAGTACTTCTTTCTGGCGTTTAACGCCCAGAATGGTGCCAGACTGGGCGTTAAACACCCATGCTGCTACCATTACTGACATTTAAATGCCAGTAAGTTTCTCCTCCAGGGTGTGTTGTTTTTAATGCTGTTTTTTACTTTTCTTTAATTTTTGCAGTTGTTTTTGTGACTCCACATGATCATCAACCTAAAAAAGAGAAAATAACAGAGAAAAATAAAATTGGGTTGCCTCCCAATAAGCACTTCTTTAATGTCAATAGCTTGACAGTGAGCTCTCATGGAGCTTCACAAATGTTCAGAGCATTGTTGGGGCCTCCCAGCACCAAACTTAGAGTTTGAATGTGGGGGTTTAACACCAAACTTAGAGTTTGGTTGTGGCCTCCCAACACCAAACTTAGAGTCTGACTATGGGGGCTTTGTTTGACTCTACATTGAGAGAAGCTTTCCTTGCTTCCTCTCCATGGTTACAGAGGGAGATCCTTGAGTTTTAAACACAAGTTAGTTTGCATTCAATTGAAGGATCAACTCTCCTCTGTCAATATCAATCAAAGCTTTTGCTATGGTTAGGAAAGGTCTGCCAAGGATGATGGATTCATCCTCATCCTTCCCAGTGTCTAGGATTATGAAATCAGCAGGGATGTAAAGGCCTTTGACCTTTACTAGCACATTCTCTACCTGTCCATAAGTCTTTTTCATGGATTTGTCTGCCATCTCTAATGAGAATTTGGCAGCTTGTACCTCAAAGATTCCCAGTTTCTCCGTTGCAGAGAGTGGCATTAAGTTTATGCCTGACCCCAGGTCACACAAAGCCTTCTCAAAGGTCAAAGTGCCTATGGTATAGGGAAATAAGAATTTACCAGGATCCTGTTTCTTTTAAGGTAATGTCTACCTAACCAAGTCATTCAGTTCATTGGTGAGCAAGGGGGGTTCATCCACCCAAGTCCCATTACCAAATAACTTGGCATTCAGCTTCATGATTGCTCCAAGGTTCTTAGCAACTTGCTTTTCAGTAATATCTTTATCCTCTTCAGAGGAGGAATAGTCATCAGAGCTCATGAATGGCAGAAGTACATTCAACGGAATCTCTATTGTCAAATTCCTTAGGTTCCTCAATTGAGAACTCCTTTTTGTCCAGAGGACATCCCATGAGGTCTTCCTCACTGGGATTCACGTCCTCCTTCTCCTCTCTAAGTTTGGCCACACCAAGTAAGGTTATGGCCTTGCACTCTCTTTTTGGATTCTCTTTTGTATTGCTTGGGAGAGTACTAGGAGGAGTTTCAGTGACTCTTACTCAGCTGGCCCACTTGTGCCTCCAAATTTCTAATGGAGGACCTTGTTTCATTCATGAAACTTAAAGTGGCTTTAGATAGATCAGAGTCTATGTTTGCTAAGCTAGAGGGGCTCTGCTCAGAATTCTCTGTCTGTTGCTGAGAGGATGATGGAAAAGGCTTGATATTGCTAAACCTGTTTCTTCCACCATTATTAAAGCCTTGTTGAGGCTTTTGTTGATCTTTCCATAAGAAATTTGGATGATTTCTCCATGAGGGATTATATATGTTTCCATAGGCTTCACTCATGTAATTCACCTCTGCCATTGCAGGGTTCTCAGGATCATAAGCTTCTTCTTCAGAAGATGCTTCTTTAGTACTGTTGGATGCATTTTGCAATCCATTCAGACTCTGAGAAATCATATTGACTTGTTGAGTCAACATTTTTTCTGAGCCAATATGGCATTCAGAGCATCAATTTCAAGAACTCCCTTTCTCTGAGGCGTCCTATTACTCACAGGATTCCTTTTAGAGGTGTACATGAATTGGTTATTTGTAACCATTTCAATGAGTTCCTGAGCTTTTGCACGCATTTTCTTCAGGTGAATAGATCGACCTGCAGAATAGTCCAATGACATTTTAGACAATTCAGACAGACCATCATAGAATATATCCAAGATGGTACATTCTAAAAGCATGTAAGTAGGACACTTTTTGGTCAGTTGCTTGTATCTTTCCCAAGCTTCATAGAGGGATTCACCTTCTTTCTGCCTGAAGGTTTGAACATCCACTCTAAGCTTGCTCAACTTTTGAGGAGGAAAGAACTTGGCTAACAAAGTCATAACCAACTTATCCCAAGAGTTCAGGCTATCTTTAGGTTGAGAGTCCAACCATATTCTAGCTCTGTCTCTTACAGCAAAAGGGAAAAGAATAAGCTTATAGACCTCGGGATTAACTCTATTGGTCATAACAGTATCATAGATCTACAAGAATTTAGTTAAGAACTAAAAAGGATCTTCTGATGAAAGTCCATGAAACTTGCAAATCTGTTGCATCAGAGAAACTAATTGAGGCTTAAGCTCAAAATTGTTTGCTCCAATGGTAGGATTGAGATGCTTCTTCCATGGAAGCTAGAATTTGGTGCAGTAAAGTCACCAAGCATCTTCCTTACACCTCTACCATTGTTATTGGGTTTGGCCATCTCTACTTCTTTTTCGAAAATTTCAGTAAAGTCCTCTTCAGAGTGTTGTGTTTTAGCTTCTCTTAGCTTCCACTTCAGAGTCCTTTCAGGTTTCGGATCAGCTTTGTTCATATCCTAGGTCAAGCTGTCCGACCCGGGATGTTCTAAAGACAAAGCGACCGACCTCTTCAGGTCAGGACAATCTGACCTCTTCTCAAAGAGCTCGGCCAAGTCACCAGGAAAGCCCAAAGAAGGGCCCAAATGAAGAACCGCGCACCAAAGCCCAAGGCAATCCAACCCTACAGGGAAAAGGGCGGTTCCCTTGAAGATAAGGTGACCTCACTCAAAAGATAAAGATAAGATAAGATAACTAACTTATCTTATTGATAAACCAATATTTTATGGTTTATATTGTATTTAATTGAGTGGTTTTATCAAGCTTTTCACCCACTTATTCATATGATTTGCATGATTTTACAATTCCTTCCTAGTTTAGTTCTATGATTGAAAACATGCTTCTTTGGTCTTAATTTGGCTAATCTTAATCCTCTCCTATTACCATTCGATGCCTTGATCTATGTGTTAAGTGTATCAGCCTTTATAAGGCAGGAATGGCTTAGAGAATAAAGAGGAAGCGTACAAAAATGGAAGGAACACAAGGAAATTGAGGAGATGACCAGCGAGAAGTCATGCAGTCACGTGGCTCACGCGACTGCGCGAAATGGAAGAAATCAGAGTGACGCGTTCGCATGCCTGACGCGACCGTGCAGATTGGAAGCTGCACGAACGACGCGAATGCGTGGACGATACGCACGCGTGATACGAAAAACGCTAAGTGACGCGATCGCGTGGACGACGCGGACACGTGACGTGCACGATCTACAGAATTACAAAAGTCGCTGGCAGAAATTCTTGGCCGCATTTCAACCCAGGTTTTGGCCCAGAAACACAGATTAAAGTCAGGAAACATGTAGAGACTCAACAAGCATTCACTACTCACAATTTTAGGTTTTAGATGTAGTTTTTAGAGAGAGATGTTCTCTCCTCTCTCTTAGGATTTAGGATTAGGATTTCTATTAGGATTAGGATTGTTTCTTCATACCAGGTTCAATAATTTATGTTTCTCTTCTATTTTCATTTACTCTAAAGCTTTCATTTGTATCTGATTTGTGTTGCCCAATTGGCTTATGAACTTTTCATGTTAGGATTGATTTTCTTATTTAATACACATTATTGAGATGTTTTCAGATATATGATTCTAATTTAGCTTTCTACATTCTTGGCTTTGGTTAAGAAATCAGTAACTCAGGAGTTATTAGACTCAACGTGATCGACAATTGTTATCTATGCTAATTAGTTTGAATTTCAATAATCCTGATCTTTTTCTAGGAATTAACTAGGATTCGAAGATATAACTAATTAGTCACTTGACCTTCCCTTGCATTAGCAAGGGTTAACTAAGTAGAATTAAGATTCAATTTTTATCATCATTGATAAGGATAACTAGGATAGGACTTCCAATTTCTCATACTTTGCTAAAAGTTTATTTTACAGTTATTTATTTACTTTACCTGCCATTTAAATTACTTGTTCCTCATCTTCAAAACCCCGATTTACAATCTTCATAACCAATAATAAGAACATACCTCCCTGTCATTCCTTGAGAAGACGACTTGAGGTTTAAATACTTCGGTTATCAATTTATTTAGGGGTTCGTTACTTGTGACAACCAAAACGTTTGTAAGAAAGGACTTTTGTTGGTTAGAAGCTATACTTGCAATGGAAATTTATTCTGAATTCTAGACCACGCAAAAGTTCTCTCTTCACTTATCTAAGAAGGTCACTCTACACCATTATAAATACACTGGATCATCCAGGTATAACTCATACTTTGATTCTACGCAATACTTGCTTAATACCCTTGCTAACTTAAGCATCGGAGTCCCTTGCAGGTACCCCCCACCCTCCGGGGACGAAGGATCAACACTACCATCAAGTCCAACAAGTCAGACACAGTGGCTCCGACTACACTCATCAAATCCGACTCCACAGCTCTGACCAGCACAGAAGATCTCATCCGATATCGACCTATAGTTTCAGTAACCCTCGGAACATTGGCGCCGTTGCCGGGGAACCTGGAAGTCATTCCATCGTCATGGCGAACGACCATGACAATGACCACAATTCAGATCTAGAGGATAGAACGCCGCACAAAAATGCGAACACTACACCAAAGGATACTCCTCAACTTAACAACAAAAAGAATTCTCCAAACGCGGGAGCCATGGAAGCACTTCAAGACCATTTAAAACAACTTGAAGAAGAAGCCCTACGTCAACGAGGTGCTGAAAAAGACCTACAGAAGGAAATAAGGCGACGCCGAGGATTGGAGGACAAACTCCTAAAACTCGAAGCTGATCTCAAGACCGAAGCCAACCGATCCTCTCATGAGGACAGCTCCCACAAGGAACAAGATCCATCCACCAAGGAGATCATGAAGACCAAAAGACTTTAAACTCCCAGATAGGACTTTATACGATGACACTACAGATCCCGGCCATCATCTCAGCAATTTCAGAAGCAGAATGTGCCTTACCGACGCCTCAGATGTAGTTCGTTGCAAAGCCTTTCTGACTACTTTATCAAAGACGACAATTAGATGGTTCGACAATCTACCTCCTAGGTCCATTTCGAGTTTCAACGACTTGGCCAAAAAGTTTTTGGCCAGATTCTCCATCCAAAAAGACAAGGCTAAGCACGCTCCAAGTCTATTAGGAATCAGGCAAGGAGAACGGGAAACTCTTCGCAACTACATGGAAAGATTCAACAACACGTTCCTGGACATACAGAACCTACTAAGAAAAGCTGGCATTATGGGCCTCATCAATGACTTGCGAGAGGGACCTTTTAGTCAATCTATATCGAAAAAACACCCCACATCTCTGAACAAAGTGCAAGAGTGAGCAGAGAAGTACATCAACATGGAGGAAAACTCTCAACTAAGAGAAACCTCGAAATCCGGATTCACCTCCCGGGATAAGGACAAAGTATCCAAAAAGAAGGAAGATCGACATGGAGAAAAAATAAAAAAAAACCACAATTACACCCCCCTTCGGGTGTCCCTTGAGGATGTCTACAAAGAGGTTTGCAACACTGAAAAATACCTCCAACTCGACCACTCAAAGGCAAAAAAGGAGGAGGAAATCGAGCTGAATATTGTGAATATCATCAAATCCGCGGGCATTCCACTAATGAGTGTTTCGATTTAAAAAACGTCATAGAAGCTGGATCGATTTCTGGCCACTCAGGACGATGAGCAAAGAAAAAGAAGAAGAGCAGAAGATGTCGGACAAACCGAGCGATCACCTCGTACACCAGAAAAACATGTCCACATGATACACGGCGGATTTGCGGGGGAAGGAATCTCCAAATCATCTCGCAAAAGACATCTTAAGGACGTATATCATGTTGAAGGAAAGGAGAAAGCACCCGACATCCCCGCGATTACTTTCACCAAAGAAGACGCATCCGGCATCATATCGGAACACAACGATCCCATGGTCATCACTATTATACTAGCAAACGCAAATCTCCACCGCACATTGATAGACCAAGGGAGCTCCGCCGACATCTTATTCAAAACTGCCTTCGACAAGCTCAGCTTGGAAGAAAAAGAACTTAGAGCATATCCGAACAGCCTGTTCGGACTAGGAGATACCCCGGTTCAACCGCTAGGATACATCTCGCTACACACAACTTTCAGAAAAGGAAACCAGTCAAGAACACTCAAGATAGATTACATCGTGGTTAACGTAAGTTCACCCTACAATGCCTTAATAGGTCGGACAACATTGAATCAGCTCGAAGCAATAGTCTCAACTCCACATCTATGCATGAAATTCCCAACTGCAGAAGGCATAGCTACAATAAAAGCAGACCAGAAGATGACGCACCACTGTTACCATGAAAGTCTAAACCTCAGAGGCCGAGGAGAAGAATTCCACACAATCGAACTCGGTGGAGTTCAGAGGCAGGAAGAACTCCACCCACAACCTGAAGGCAAAATAGAGAAAGTCCAGATCGAGGACACCCCAGATCAAACAACCAATATCAGTACAATTCTAAAAGAAGAAATAAAGAAATCCCTCATACAGTTCTTACAAAACAACGTCGACCTCTCTTTACATGAAAGGCCGCAGACATGCCAGGCATAGACCCCAAGTTAATGTGCCACAAGCTAGCAGTCTACCTGGGATCTCGGCTGATACAACAGAGACATAGAAAGCTCAGCCCAGAATGCTCCTAAGCTGTAGAAGAGCAGATACAAGCTCTACTGGAGGCAGGGTTCATACGAGAAGTCAAATACCCACTATGGCTGGCTAACATCATCTTGGTGAAGAAATCAAATGGGAAGTGGCGAATCTGCACCGACTACACTGATTTCAACAAAAGCCTGCCCAAAAGATCCTTATCCACTCCCAAGTATTGACGCACTGGTTGACGCCTCCTCCGGATATCAAATCCTAATGTATCCACCGGACCAAGAAAAAACTTCCTTCTTGACCCCAAAAGCAAACTACTACTACATCGTCATGCCTTTCGGTCTGAAAAATGCAGGAGCTACTTATCAGAGATTAATGAATAAGGTCTTTTCGGATCACATCGGAAAAGTCATGGAAGTCTACGTAGACGACATGCTAATAAAGACACAAAATGAAGAGACGCTATTGTCCAACTTGACCTAGGTATTCGACACTATAAGATAGCATGGCATGCGACTCAATCCCACAAAATGCACCTTCGCGGTAGAAGCCGACCAATTCTTGGGTTTTATGCTCACACAAAAAGGAATCGAAGCAAACCCGGTTAAATGCCGGGCCATACTCGACATGAAGAGTCTAACTTGTATCAAAGAGGTAAAACAACTTAACGGGAGGTTAGCAGCCTTGTCCAAATTTCTAGCTGGATCGGCAATAAGATATCTTCCCTTCTACGCTACCTTAAGGAAGGGAAAGAAGTTTGAATGGACAACGGAGTGCGAGCAAGCCTTCCAAGATTTCAAAAGGTTCCTGGGATAGCCACCTATCCTAACTCGGCCACTAGAAGAAGAACCACTCATATTGTATCTCGCAGTAGGAAGTCGGGCAGTAGCCTCAGCACCAGACCGAGAAGATGATAGCGGGCAACAACCCGTATACTTCATCAGTAAAGCACTAAAGGCAGCCGAGCTAAACTACCAAAAAATAGAAAAGTTTGCTTACGCTCTCATACTAACATCATGATGACTTCGTCCATACTTCCAAGCCCAAACCATCAGGGTCCAGACCAACCAGCCCATAAAAGGGTTCTGATGAGCGGGTATTTTATACGCTTCTTGGGGGTAATTTCATGTAGATTTTAGTATGTTTTAGTTAGTTTTTAGTATAATTTTATTAGTTTTTAGGAAAAATTCATATTTCTGGACTTTACTATGAGTTTGTGCGTTTTTTTGTAATTTCAGGTATTTTCTGGCTGAAATTGAGGGAGCTGAGCAAAAATCTGATTTAGGCTGAAAAAGGACTGCTGATGCTGTTGCATTCTGACCTCCCTGCACTCGGAATGGATTTTTTGGAGCTACCGCTGTCCAATTGGCGCGCTCTTATTTGGGTTGGAAAGTAGACATCCAGGGCTTTCCAGCAATATATAACAGTCAACACTTTACGCGAAGATAAATGACGTAAACTGGCGTTCAATGCCAGTTCCATGTTGCAGTTTGGCGTTCAGCGCCAGAAACAGGTTGCAAGTTGGAGTTCAACGCCAGAAACAGGTTACAACCTGGCATTCAACTCTAGAAACAGCCCAGGCATGTGAGAAGCGTAAGTCTCAGTCCCAGCACACACCAAGTGGGCCCCAGAAGTGGATTTCTGCACTATCCATCCTAGTTTACTCATTTTCTGTAAACATAGGTTATTAGTTTAGTATTTAAACAACTTTTAGAGATTTATTTTGTATCTCATGACATTTTTAGATCTGAACTTTATACTTTTTGATGGCATGAGTCTCTCAACTAATTAATGCAATTATTTCTGTTTTCCATTCAAACACGCTTGTTCCTATCTAAGATGTTCATTCGCGCTTCACTATGAAGAAGGTGATGATCCATGACACTCATCACCTTCCTCAATCCATGAACGTGTGCCTGACAACCACCTCCGTTCTACATCAGATTGAATGAGTATCTCTCAAATTTCTTAATCAAAATCTTCGTGGTATAAAGCTACAATTAATAGCGGCATTCATGAGAACCCAGAAAGTCTAAACCTTGTCTGTGGTATTCTGAGTAGGATTCAATGATTGAATGGTTGTGACGAGCTTCAAACTTGCGATTGTTGGGCGTAGTGACAGACGCAAAAGGATCAATGGATCCTATTCCAACATGATCGAGAACCAACAGATGATTAGCCGTGCTATGACAGAGCATTTGGACCATTTTCACTGAGAGGATGGGAAGTAGCCATTGACAACAGTGATGCCCTATATACAGCTTGCCATGGAAGGAGCCTAGCATTTATGAAAGTGAGAAAGCATTATGTTGCAAGAATTCAGAGGACAAAGCATCCCCAAAACTCCAACATATTCTCCATTATCGCACAATAAGTATTTATTTTATGCCTTTTCACTTTTTCCAATTGAACTTACAAATCACTGTTGTTGGTATCCTGACTAAGAATAATAAGATAACCATAGCTTGCTTCAAACCAACAATCTCCGTGGGATTCGACCCTTACTCACGTAAGGTATTACTTGGACGACCTAGTGCACTTGCTGGTTAGTTGTGCAGATTGCAAAAGTGTGATTGCAATTTTCGTGCACCATGTTTTTGGCGCCGTTGCCAGGGATTGTTTGAGTTTGAACAACTGACGTTGAATCTTGTTGCTTAGATTAGGAAAAAATTATCTTTTTTTTATTAGAATTGCATCTTTTATTATCCCTTCTAAAAAAATTTTTCAAAAATATTAGTTTTCTTTATTAATTTTTAGTTTTTCTATGAATTTAGTGTCATGTTTTAAGTTTGGTGTCAATTGCATGCTCTTCTTTGTCTTTCAATTTTCAAATTGAATGTTCTTTATTTTTCCTTGATCTTCAAATTGTTCTTGTCAAATTTTCTTGTTTGTTCTTTGGTTTTTCCTATTTTGTGTATTTTTCGTGTTTTCCTTGTGCAATTTCAAAATATTAGTTTTCAAAAAAAATTTATTTTTAGTCATTAAAAATACATCTTTAAAACACGTTACATTTATAGCTCAATTGGCTAGAGCGTTGGTTTATGTTCTTGGTAATTGAGTATCTTTTTTTTAAAATCTTTTTCAAAAATAATTTTTCTTTGATTAAATCTTGTGCCAAACTTTAAGTTTGGTGTTTTCTTGTTAATTTTCTTTAATTTTAAAAAATTTATTTTGGTTTTCTAAAAATTTTAAATTTGGTGTTCTTTCTTTTGTTCTTGTTGTTCTTGTGATTCTTCAAGGTGTTCTTGAGTCTTCCTTGTGTTTTGATCTTAAAATTTTTAAGTTTGGTGTTCCTTGGTGTTTTCCCTCCAAAATTTTCGAAAACAAGGAGCATTAGATCTAAAAATTTTAAGCCTTGTGTCTTCTGTGTGTTTTTCTCTTTCATCAAAAAAATTCAAAATTCAAAAACATATCTTTTCTAACTATTTTTAAGCCATATTTT
>NC_029775.3:44094798-44106663 GCF_000817695.3 Arachis duranensis | reverse complement strand
AGTTAAATTCGATCTGAAAGAAGATGAATATCTAGAGATCCAAGAGCAAATTCGAAACAGGAGCTGAGAAATCCTAGCTAATCCTGAAACAAAGGTAGGAAGAAACATGGTTCAGGAATTCTACTCTAATATGTGGCAAACAGACAGGCAGAGAATAACTGGAACCGCCTTCTATGACTATCGAACTCTAGTCAGAGGGAAGATTGTTCACCTCCACCCTGACAAAATAAGAGAGATCTTCAAGCTGCCTTAACTGAAAGATGATCTAGACTCCTTTAATAGGAGAATGATGAGAACAAATAAGGGCTTGGATGAAATTCTAGAGGACATATGCCTCCCTGGAACCAAGTGAACAACCAGCACAAATGGTGTCCCAAATCAACTCAAGAGAGAAGATCTCAAACCAGTCGCCAGAGGCTGGCTGGACTTCATTGGGCATTCTATACTGTCCACTAGCAACCGCTCTGAAGTCACCATTAAAAGAGAAGTTATGATCCACTATATTATGTTGGGAAGAGAAGTGGAAGTTCATCAGTTAATTTTGTGTGAACTTTACATAATTGCAAACAAGAACTCCAAAGATGCCAAATTGGCTTATCCTAGCTTAATATCTATGCTATGTAAAGATGCTGGAGTAAAGATGGGAATAACTGAGTATATCTCAGTTGAGCGACCAATCACCAAAATATCAATGGAAAAACAACAAGTGCAGGATGACCCCATCAAGAGGAGAGCACAGGAATTCCTCCCAGAAATCCCTCAATTTGAATACTGGGAGCATCTTGAAGCATCAGCTACCAAGTTGCAAGAAGCTTTGGACCAAATAAAGGAAGAACAGAATAATCAAAATAGCATGCTTTACAAACTGCTTGGGGAACAAGAAGAGCAAGGGCGTGACTTGAAGGAACTGAAGCGTCAAAGGTTATCTCTTGAAGGACCAAGCACCCCACAGACTAAAGGAACATCCACTTTCCAAAATAAAGGTTGTTGAGTCCTAATCTTAGCTTTACTTTTGTGATAGTTGTTCTTATAGGAATTTACCTTAGAAGTTATATAGGAGGAGTAGTAATTAGTATATCTATTTTGATTTTATTTTCAATTAAGCTATAATTTATTTTTTTCTCATCATCATCAAATATGAATAAAATAGTAGATTTTTAGAATAAAGAGGCAATTTAATTTCGAGTTCTTAATAAGGAAAATTCTAATTATTTATATGTGGTGGCAATACTTTGTGTCTTCTGAATGAATGCTTGAACAGTGCATATTTTTTATACTGAATTTCACGAATGTTAAAATTGTTAGCTTCTGAAAGAATGATGAATAAGAGAAATATTATTGCTGATCTAAAAAATTATGAAATTAATTCTTGAAGTAAGAAAAAGCAGTGGAAAAAAAAGGGAATCATTGGATAAAGGAAAAAAAAAGCCAATAACCCTTAAAACCAAAAGGCAATGGTGAAAAGGATCCAAGGCTTTGAGCATCAATGGATAGGAGGGCCCAAGGAAATAAATCCAGGCTTAAGCGACTAAATCAAGCTGTCCCTAACCATGTGCTTGTGGCTTGCAGGTCCAAGTAAAAAGCTTGAGGCTGAGTGGTTAAAGTCGTGATCCAAGGCAAAGGAGTGTGCTTAAGAACTCTGGACACCTCTAATTGGAGACTTTAGCAAAGCTAAGTCACAATCTGAAAAGGTTCACCCGGTTATGTGTCTGTGGCATTTATGTATCCGGTGGTAATACTGGAAAATAAAGTGCTTAGGGTCACGGCCAAGACTCATAAAGTAACTGTGTTCAAGAATCAACATACTAAACTAGGAGAATCAATAATACTATCTGAATTCTAAGTTCCTATGGATGCCAATCATTCTGGATTTCAAAGGATAAAGTGAGATGCCAAAACTATTCAGAGGCAAAAAGCTACTAGTCCCACTCATCTGATTAGAATCTGAGCTTCACTTGAAACTCTGAGATATTATTGCTTCCTAATTTCTTTTTTATCCTATTTTATTTATCTATTTTCTTGAGGACAAGCAACAGTTTAAGTTTGGTGTTGTGATGAGCGGATATTTTATACACTTTTGGGGGTAATTTCATGTAGATTTTAGTATGTTTTAGTTAGTTTTTAGTATAACTTTATTAGTTTTTAGGCAAAATTCATATTTCTGGATTTTACTATGAGTTTGTGTGTTTTTCTGTAATTTCAGATATTTTCTGGCTGAAATTGAGGGAGCTGGGCAAAAATCTGATTTAGGCTGAAAAAAGACTGCTGATGCTTTTGGATTTTGACCTCTCTGCACTCGGAATAGACTTTTTAGAGCTACAAGAGTCTAATTGGCACGCGCTTAATTGGGTTAGAAAGTAGACATCCAGGACTTTCCAGCAATATATAATAGTCTATACTTTGCGCGAAGATAGATGAGGTAAACTGGCGTTCAACGCCGGTTCCATGTTGCAGTTTGGCATTCAGCGCCAGAAACAGGTTGAAAGTTGGAGTTCAACACCAGAAACAGGTTACAACCTGACGTTCAACTCCAGAAACAGCCTAGGCATGTGAGAAGCTTAAGTCTCAGCCCCAGCACATACCAAGTGGGCCCTAGAAGTGGATTTCTGCACTATCCACCCTAGTTTACTCGTTTTATATAAACCTAGGTTACAAGTTTAGTATTTAAACAACTTTTAGAGATTTATTTTGTATCTCATGACATTTTTAGATCTGAACTTTATACTTTTTGACGGAATGAGTCTCTAAACTCCATTGTTGGGGGTGAGGAGCTTTGCAGCGTCTCGATGAATTAATGCAATTATTTCTGTTTTCCATTCAAACACGCTTGTTCCTATCTAAGATGTTCATTCGTGCTTCACTATGAAGAAGGTGATGATCCGTGACAGTCATCACCTTCCTCAATCCATGAACGTGTGCCTAACAACCACCTCCGTTATACATCAGATTGAATGAGTATCTCTCAGATTTCTTAATCAGAATCTTTGTGGTATAAGCTAGAATTAATGGTGGCATTCATGAGAACCCAGAAAGTCTAAACCTTGTCTGTGGTATTTCGAGTAGGATTCAATGTTTGAATGGCTGTGACGAGCTTCAAACTCGCGATTGATAGGCGTAGTGACAGACGCAAAAGGATCAATAGATCCTATTTCGACATGATCGAGAACCAACATATGATTAGTCGTGCTGTGACAGAGCATTTGGACCATTTTCACTGAGAGGATGGGAAGTAGCCATTGACAACGATGACGCCCTACATACAGCGTGCCATGGAAGGAGCCTTGCATTTATGAAAGTGAGAAAGCATTATGTTGCAGGAATTCAGAGGACAAAGCATCTCCAAAACTCCAACATATTCTCCATTATTGCACAATAAGTATATATTTTATGCCTTTTCACTTTTTACAATTGAACTTAGAAAACACTGTTGTTGGTATCCTGACTAAGAATAATAAAATAACCATAGCTTGCTTCAAACCAACAATCTCTGTGGGATTCGACCCTTACTCACGTAAGGTATTACTTGGACGACCCAGTGCACTTGCTGGTTAGTTGTGCGGATTGCAAAAGTGTGATTGCAATTTTCGTGCACCAGGATCTTACAACAAATAGACCTGGCAGGCAGAATCTTGCATTTGGTAGTCGAGTTGTCTGAATTTGATCTGCAATATGAAGCTTGGACAGCCATCAAATCACAATACCTGGCCGACTTCATTGCAGAATTTATAGACACCGGAAATACCCACAAAATAGAATCTCTAAGTTGACGGTTCCTCAAATAAAGCTGGAAGCGGTGTGGGTGTGATAATTGAAAGCGACCAAGGAACCCAAATCGAACTCTCCCTCAAATTCGGGTTCCATGCCTCAAACAACCAAGCGGAATATGAGGCACTACTAGCTGGTTTGAAGCTGGCCAGGGAGGTTGGAGCACAAAAGCTTATCATCTTCAGTGACTCACAAGTATTCACCTCGCAAATAGCAAGAAGCTACCAAGCCAAAGATCCCACCATGAAAAAGTACTTGGACAAAACCAGGGAACAGCTCGGACAACTCAGAGAATATGAGGTCCACCACATACCCCAAGAACAGAATGCCCGAGCTGACGCACTCTCAAAACTAGCCAGCACCAAACCAGGGGGCAACAATAGAAGCCTCATCCAAGAAAATCTGCAGAATCCATCAATCTCGGAAGAAGAAAAAGTCCTGGCCATAATTAACTATCTCAAAACAGAAGCGCTCCCCATAGAAGAAAAGGAGGCAAAGAGGTTGAAACGGGAGGCACAATACTACACTATCATAAACAATACTTTATACAGAAGAGGGATTTCAATACCATTGTTAAAGTGTGTACCGACTTCTAACACAAAGGAAGTTCAAGAAGAAGTACACAGCGGCATTTGTGGCAATCACCTCGGAGCGCAAGCACTTACCAAAAAAGTACTTCGAGCAGGGTTTTATTGGCCAACTCTACAAAAGGAAGCCACAGAGTTCGTAAAGACATGTCCATCATGTCAAAAACATGCCAGCTTTCACATCGCCCCACCAGAGGAGCTCATCAGCGTGACCTCACCTTGGCCATTCGCAAAATGGGGACTCGACCTTCTTGGACCCTTCTCTCAAGGATCGGGAAGAGTTAAATTCCTCATAGTGGGGATAGACTATTTCACAAAATGGATCAAGGCAGAACCCCTAGCTAATGCCACTGATCAAAGAAGTCAAAAATTCCTATATAGGAACATTGTCACAAGATTCGGGGTTCCATACTCTATCACCACAGACAATGGCGCCCAGTTCATAGATGCAAGCTTCAGAAAGCTAGCGGCCGACTTGAATATAAAACAGCAATTCACTTCTGTAGAACATCCCCAAACCAATAGACAAGCCGAAGCTACCAACAAAGTCATACTGGCTGGGCTGAAACGGAGATTACAGGACGCAAAGGGAGCCTGGGCCAAAGAGCTCCCACAAGTCCTGTGGGCATATCAAACAACACCACATTCTACCACAAAGGAATCACCCTTCCAATTAGCATACGGAATGGAGGCAATGATCCCAGTGGAGATCGAAGAAAGTTCGCCCAGAGTGATCCACTATAGTAAAGAAGCCAACTCCCAACTTCAAAAGGAAGAACTCGACCTACTTTCGGAAGTCCGAGAAAGAGCTCGGATTAGGGAAGAAGCATTAAAATGATGAATGGCTGCAAGATACAATCAAAAGTTAGTACAACGAGTTTTTGCTAAGAACGACCTCATCCTAATCCAAAATGATATCGGAACAACTCGACCTGGAGAAGGAAAGCTGGCAGCAAACTGGAAAAGACCCCTATCGAGTCATAGAAGTACTTGGAAAGGGCTACTACAGACTGTCCGAACTCGATGGGCGAGAGCTTCCTAGATAATGGCACGCCTGCAACCTAAGAAGGTACTATAGTTAGGGATGATAAAGGATCTTAGGATAAGGCGCACTCTTTTTCCTGAAAAGGTTTTTTAATGAGGCGCTGGTAGGAAAAATTGTGATTTCTGATAATGGCATTCATGTTTGCTCTGGTAATGGCATACCATGGTCCAAACAAAACTTCACAACTTCGCACAACTAACCAGCAAGTGCACTGGGTCGTCCAAGTAATAAACCTTACGTGAGTAAGGGTCGATCCCACAGAGATTGTTGGTATGAAGCAAGCTATGGTCATCTTGTAAATCTCAGTTAGGTGGATAATAATTGGTTATGGAGTTTTCGAATAATAATAATAATAAATAACTAGAAAATAAAGACAGAAATACTTATGTAAATCATTGGTGGGAATTTCAGATAGTCGTATGAAGATGATGTGCTCCTTTTGAATCTCTGCTTTCCTACTACCTTCATCCAATCCTTTTTACTCCTTTCCATGGCAAGCTGTATGTAGGGAATCACCGTTGTTAATGGCTACATCCCATCCTCTCAGTGAAAATGGTCCAAATGCTCTGTCACAGCACTGCTAATCATCTGTCGGTTCTCGATCATGTTGGAATAGAATCCATTGATTCTTTTGCGTTTGTCATCACGCCCAACAATCGCGAGTTTGAAGCTCATCACAGTCATTCAATCCCTGAATCCTACTCGGAATACCACAGACAAGGTTTATACTTTCCAGATTCTTATGAATGCCGCCATCAATTCTAGCTTATACCACGAAGACTCTGATTAAGGAATCCAAGAGATATGCACTCGGTCTAAGGTCGAACGGAGGTGGTTGTCAGTCACGCGTTCATAGGTGAGAATGATGATGAGTGTCACGGATCATCACATTCGTCATGGTGAAGTGCAACGAATATCTTAGAACAGGAATAAACTGAATTGAATAGAAAATAATAGTAATTGCATTAAAACTTGAGGTACAGCAGAGCTCCACACCCTTAATCTATGGTGTGTAGAAACTCCACCGTTGAAAATACATAAGTGATGAAGGTCCAGGCATGACCGAATGGCCAGCCCCCAAAACGTGATCACAGGATCAAAAATACAATCCAGGATCCAGGATCTAGGATACAATAATAAGATGTCTTATTTATACTAGACTAGCTACTAGGATTTACATAAGTAAGTAATTGATGCAGAAATCCACTTCCGGGGCCCACTTGGTGTGTGCTTGGGCTGAGCTTCAGCTTTACACGTGCAGAGGCTTCTTTTGGAGTTGAATGCCAAGTTGTAACATGTTTTTCGCGTTCAACTATGGTTCGTGACGTGTTTCTGGCGTTTGACTCCAGAATGCAACATGGAACTGGCGTTGAGTGCCAGTTTGCGTCGTCTAATCTCGAATAAAGTATGGACTATTATATATTGATGGAAAGTCCTAGATTTCTACTTTTCAACGCCATTGAGAGCGCGCCATTTGATGTTCTGTAACTCTAGAAAATCCATTTCGAGTGCAAGGAGGTCAGAATCCAACAACATCAGCAGTCCTTTGTCAACCTTCTGTCAGAGTTTTGCTCAAGTCCCTCAATTTCAGCCAGAAATTACCTGAAATCACAGAAAAATACACAAAGTCATAGTAAAGTCCAAAAATGTGATTTTAGCTTAAAAACTAATGAAAACATCCCTAAAAGTAGCTAGATCCTACTAAAAATTACCTAAAAACAATGCCAAAAAGCGTATAAATTATCCGCTCATCACAACACCAAACTTAAATTGTTGCTTTTCCCCATGCAACTGAAAATCAAATAGGATAAAAAGAAGAGAATATACTATGAATCCCAAAATATCAATGAATATTAGTTCTAATTAGATGAGCGGGACTTGTAGCTTTTTGCTTCTGAACAGTTTTGGCATCTCACTTTTTCCTTTGATGTTTAGAATGATTGGCATCTCTAGGGACTTAGAATTTCAGATAGTGTTATTGATTCTCCTAGTTAAGTATGTTGATTCTTGAACACAGCTACTTTTATGAGTCCTGGCCGTGGCCCTAAGCACTTTATTTTCCAGTATTACCACCGGATACATAAATGCCAAAGACACATAACTGGGTGAACCTTTTCAGATTGTGACTCAGCTTTGCTAAAGTCCCCAATTATAGGTGTCCAAAGCTCTTAAGCACACTCTTTTTGCTTTGGATCACGACTTTAACCCCTCTGTCTCAAGCATTTCACTTGGACCTACATGCCACAAGATGGTTAGGGACAGCTTGATTTAGCCGCTTAGGCCTAGATTTATTTCCTTGGGCCCTCCTATCCATTGATGCTCAAAGCCTTGGATCTTTTTTACCCTTAACTTTTGGTTTTAAGGGCTATTGGCTTTTTCTGCTTGCATTTTTTTCTTTTTCTTTCTATTTTTTTGCCACTTTTTTCGCAAGCTTTTGCTTTTTCACTGCTTTTTCTTGCTTCAAGAATCAAATTTATGATTTTTCAGATTATCAGTAACATTTCTCTTTGTTCATCATTCTTTCAAGAGCCAACAATTTTAACATTCATAAACAACAAGATCAAAATTATGCACTGTTTAAGCATTCATTCAAAAAACAAAAATTATTGTCACGACATCAATATAATTAAACTAAATTCAAGGATAAATTTGAAACTTATGTACTTCTTGTTCTTTTGATTTAGAAACATTTTTCATTTACGAGAGGTGAAGGATTCATGGAATTATTTATAGCCTTAAGACATAGTTACTACATACTAATGATCATGAAGTAGAGACACAAAACATAAACAAACATATAGCATAAAAAAACCGAAAAAAAAAGAAATAAGAACAAGGAATGAGTCCACCTTAGTGATGGTGGTGCTGTCTTCTTGAAGAACCAATGATGTCCTTGAGCTCTTCTATATCTCCTCCTTGCCTTTGTTGGTCCTCCCTCATTGCTCTTTGATCTTCTCTAATTTCATGGAGAATGATGGAGTGCTCTTGATGTTCCACCCTTAATTGATCCATATTGTAACTCAAGTCTTCTAGGGAAGTGTTGAGTTGTTCCTAATAATTATTGGGAGGAAAGTGCATCCCTTGAGGCATCTCCGGGATTTCTTTGTGAAGAGCTTCCTCATGCGTCTCTTGGGATCCATGAGTGGGCTCTCTTGTTTGCTCCATCCTCTTCTTAGTAATGGGCTTATCCTCCTCAATGGGGATGTCTCCTTCTATGATAACTCCAGCTGAGTAACATAGATGGCAAATAAGATGAGGAAAAGCAAGCATTGCCATGGTGGAGGACTTTTCGGCTATTTTGTAGAATTCAAGGGAGATGACTTCATGAACTTCTATTTCTTCTCCATTCACGATGCTATGAATCATGATGGCCCAATCCATAGTAACTTCGGATCGGTTGCTAGTGGGGATGATAGAGTGTTGGATGAACTCCAACCATCCTCTAGCCACAGGCTTGAGGTTCAGTCTTCTTAATTGAACCGGCTTGCCTTTGGAGTCTCTTTTCCATTGAGCTCCTTCCACACATATGTCCATAAGGACTTGGTCCAACCTTTGATCAAAGTTGACCCTTCTAGTGTAGGGGCGTGCATCTCCTTGCATCATGGGCAAGTTGAATGCCAACCTCACATTTTTCGGACTAAAATCTAAGTATTTCCCCCAAACCATTGTAAGATAATTCTTTGGATTCGGGTTCACACTTTGATTATGGTTCCTAGTGATCCATGCGTTGGCATAGAACTCTTGAACCATTAAGATTCTGACTTGTTGAATGGGGTTGATCAGAACTTCCCAACCTCTTCTTTGGATCTCATTTCGGATCTCTGGATACTCATTTTTCTTGAGTTTGAAAGGGACCTCGGGGATCACCTTCTTCTTGGCCACAATTTCATGGAAGTGGTCTTGATGGGCTTTGGAGATGAATCTCTCCATCTCCCATGACTCGGAAGTGGAAGATATTGTCTTCCCTTTCCCTTTTCTAGAGGTTTCTCTGGCCTTAGGTGCCATCAATGGTTATGGAAAAACAAAAAGCTATGCTTTTACCAGACCAAACTTAGAATATTGCTCGCCCTCGAGCAAGAGAAGAAAGAAGAAGAAGAAATATGGACGAAAGGGAGAAGTGTGTGGTTTTGGCCAAGGTGAAGAAGAGAGGGTTATGGTGTGTGAAAATGAAGAAGGATAGAAGGCTTTATATAGTGAAGGGAGAGGGAGTAGGTTTGGCTATTTAGGGTGGGTTTGGGTGGGAAAGAGATTTTGAATTTTGAAGGTAGGTGGGGTTTATGGAGAAAAGTGGATGGATGTGAATGGTGAAGAGGTGATGGGGAAGAGAGATTGAGGTGATTGGTGAAGGGTTTTGGGGAAGAGTGTTTATTAGGTTGTGTGAAAAAGAGAGAGAGGGTGAGTTGAGGTAGGTGGGGATCCTGTGGGGTCCACAGATCCTGAGATGATCCTGTGGGGTCCACAGATCCTGAGGTGTCAAGGAGTTACATCCCAGCACCAATGAGGCGTGTAAAATGCCCTCTGCATGCAATCCTGGCGTTTAACACTAGATTGATGCTTGTTTCTAGCGTTGAACGCCAGCTTCATGCTTGTTTTGAGCGTTCAACGCCCATTTGCAGTATGTTTCTGGCGGTGAACGCCAATTCCATGCTTGTTTCCAGCGTTCAGCGCCAGCTCTCCTCAAGGTGTATTCTTGGCATCTGAACGCCAGGATGCTACTTGTTTTTGGCGTTCAACGCCAGATCCATGCTCTGTTCTAGCGTTGAATGCCAGCCAGATGCTCCTTACTGGAGTTTAAACGCCAGTAAGCCCTTCCTCCAGGGTGTACTTTTTCTTCTGTTGTTTTTGATTCTGTTTTTAATTTTAGTATTTATTTTGTGACTCCACATGATCATGAACCTAATAAAACATAAAATAACAATAAAAATAAAATAAAATTAGATAAAAAATTGGGTTGCCTCCCAATAAGCGCTTCTTTAATGTCACTAGCTTGACAGTGTGCTCTCATGGAGCCTCACAGGTGATCAGGTCAATGTTGTAGACTCCCAACACCAAACTTAGAGTTTGAATGTGGGGATTCAACACCAAACTTTGAGTTTGGTTGTGGCCTCCCAACACCAAACTTAGAGTTTGATTGCGGGGGCTCTGTTTGACTCTGTACTGAGAGAAGCTTTTCATGCTTCCTCTCCATTATTACAGAAGAACACTCTTGGGTCTTAAACACAAGGTAGTCCTCATTCAATTGAAGGGCTAATTCTCCTCTGTTAACATCTATCACAGCTCCTGCTGTGGCTAGGAAAGGTCTTCCAAGGATGATGCATTCATCCTCCTCCTTCCTAGTGTCTAAGATTAGGAAATCAGCAGGGATATAAAGGCCTTCAACCTTTACCAACACGTCCTCTACCAATCCATAAGCTTGTCTTACTGACTTGTCTGCCATTTGTAATGCGAATATGGTAGGCTGTACCTCAATGATCCCCAGCTTCTCCATTACAGAGAGCGGCATAAGATTTATGCCTGACCCTAGGTCACACAGAGCCTTCTCAAAGGTCATGGTGTCTATGGTACAGGGTATTAAGAATTTGCCAGGATCTTGTCTCTTTTGAGGTAAAGTTTGCTGAACCCATGTATGTAGTTCTTTAATGAGCAAGGGAGGTTCACCTTCCCAAGTCTCATTACCAAACAATTTGGCATTCAACTTCATGATGGCTCTTAGATATTGAGCAACTTGCTCTCCAATTACATCTTCATCCTCTTCAGAGGAAGAATATTTTTCAGAGCTCATGAATGGCAGAAGGAGATTTAATGGAATCTCTATGGTCTCTATATGAGACTCAAATTCCTTTAGGTCCTCAATAGGGAACTCCTTCTTGCTTAAGAGACGTCCCATGAGGTCTTCCTTATTGGGATTCCCGTCCTCTCCTTCCTCTCTAGGTTCGGCCATGTTGATTATGTCAATGGCCTTGCACTCTCTTTTTGGATTCTCTTCAGTGTTGCTTGGTGATGACAAGTCATCTTAGCCTAGTTACATGGTGGACGAAATTGTGATCTACGTTCTTTGGATTTTGAATGAAAGCTTTATTATGGCACTGGTTGAATTCACAACTCCGTTCAACTAACCAGCAAGTGTACTGGGTCGTCCAAGTAATAAACCTTACGTGAGTAAGGGTCGATCCCACAGAGATTGTTGGTATGAAGCAAGCTATGGTCACCTTGTAAATCCCAGTTAGGGAGATTAAAGGGTAATTGTGATTATTAGAATAAAGATATAAAAAGGAATAATGAAAGGGATAGAACACTTATGCAGATTCATTGGTGGAAATTTCAAATAAGCGGATGGAGATGCTGCATGGCTCAAGGACGCCTGCCCTCCTACTGCTTCTACTTAATCCTTCTTACTCCTTTCCATGGCAAGCTTTGTTTAGGGGTTCACCATCAACTGTGGCTACTTTCAATCCTCTCGGGAAAATG
>NC_029775.3:44090456-44091675 GCF_000817695.3 Arachis duranensis | reverse complement strand
TCGGAAGTGGAAGCTTTTGCCTTCCCTTTTCCTTTTCTTGAGGAAACTCCGGTCTTGGGTGCCATTGATGGTGAATGAAAAATAAAAAGCTTAGGCTTTTTACCACACCAAACTTAAAATTTGCTCGTCCTCGAGCAAAAAGAAAAGAGAAGTAGAAGAAGAAGAAGAGAATTGGGAAGAGAGGGAGAGAATGGTTCAGCTATATGAGAGAAGAAGGGGTTTGTGTTGTGTGAAAATGGAGAAGAAAAAGGGGGGGATTTATAGGGAGAGGGAGGGTGGGAGTTCGGCCATTTTGGGTGGGAAAGGGTGGGAAATTGAATTTGAATGTAATGGAGGTAGGTGGGGTTTATGGGGAAGAGGAGGTTGATGTGAATGGTGCATGGGGAAATTGGGTATGGGGAAGAGTGGGTTGATGTGAATGGTGAATGGGGTAATTGGGAAGAGGAATTGAGGTGATTGGTGAAGGTTTTTGGGAAGTGTGACATTGAAAATGAGATTTGGATTAGGAGAGTGTGATTAGGATTAAAAGAAAAGGTAGGTGGGGATCCTGTTGGGTCCACAGATCCTGAGGTGGGGATCCTGTGGGGTCCACAGATCCTGAGGTGAAAAGAAATACCATTCCTTCACCATATTGGCGTGTAAATTGCCTTCGTGCATCATTCTGGCGTTTAAACGCCCATTGGTGCACGTTCTGGGCGTTCAACGCCGCGTTCAAACGCCCATTGGTGCATGTTCTGGGCGTTAAACGCCCATGTGATGCTTGTTTCTGGCGTTGAACGCCAGTTTCATGCTTGTTTCTGGCGTTCAGCGCCAGATTGTCCTCTGTGTGCGCATCCTGGCGTTAAACGCCAGGATGTAGCTTATTTTGGGCGTTCAGCGCCAGAAAGATGCTCTGTTCTGGCGTTGAACGCCAGCCAGATGCATCTCACTGGCGTTGAACGCCAGTCTGTGCTACCTCCAGGGTGAAAATTTTTTTCTTCTATTTTTGACTCTGTTTTTAATTTCTTTGATTTTTTCGTGACTCCTCATGATCATGTACCTAATTCAACACAAAAATAACACCAAAACAAAATAAAATAAAATTAGATAAATAAAATTGGGTTGCCTCCCAACAAGCGCTTCTTTAATGTCAATACCTTGACAGTGGCTCTCATGGAGCCACAAAGCAATCAAGTCAATGTTGTCTAGTCCCAACACCAAACTTAGAGTTTGGATATGG
>NC_029775.3:44088446-44089701 GCF_000817695.3 Arachis duranensis | reverse complement strand
AGATCACATAGAGCTTTTTCAAAGCTCATGGTGCCTATGGTGCAAGGTATTAAGAACTTGCCAGGATCTTGTTTCTTTTGAGGTAGAGTTTGCTGAATCCAAGTATCTAGTTCACTAATGAGCAGGGGAGGTTCACTTTCCCAAGTCTCATTACCAAACAACTTGGCATTCAGCTTCATGATAGCTCCTAAGTATTGAGCAACTTGCTCTTCAGTCACATCTTCATCCTCTTCAGAGGATGAATATTCTTCAGAGCTCATGAATGGCAGAGGGAGATTTAATGGAATCTCTATGGTCTCTAGATGAGCCTCAGATTCCTCTGGATCCTTAATAGGAAACTCCTTCTTGCCTGAAGAACGTCCTAGGAGGTCTTCCTCACTAGGATTTTTGTCCTCCTCCCCCTCTATGCATTCGGCCATTTTGATCAAATCAATGGCCTTGCACTCTCCTTTTGGATTTTCTTCTGTATTGCTTGGGAGAATACTGGGAGGAGTTTCAATAACTTTCTTACTCAGCTGACCCACTTGTGCCTCCAAATTTCTAATGGAGGATCTGGTTTCATTCATGAAACTGAAAGTGGCTTTTGACAGATCAGAGACTATATTTGCTAAATTAGAAGTGTTTTGTTCAGAGTTCTCTATCTGTTGCTGAGAAGATGATGGATATGGCTTACTATTGTTCAGCCTATTGCGTCCACCATTGTTAAAGCCTTGTTGAGGCTTTTGTTGATCCTTCCAGGAGAAATTTGGATGATTTCTCCATGATGGGTTATAGGTATTTCCATATGGTTCACCCATGTAATTAACCTCTGCCATGGCAGGGTTCTCAGGATCATAAGCTTCTTTCGAAGCTTCCTCTCTAGTACTGTTGGATGCATGTTGCAATCCATTCAGATTTTGAGAGATTATGTTGACCTGTTGAGTCAACATTTTGTTCTGAGCCAATATGGCATTCAGAGCATCAATTTCAAGAACTCCTTTCTTCTGAGGTATCCCAATATTCACAGAATTCCTCTCAGAGGTATACATGAACTGGTTGTTTGCAACCATGTCAATGAGTTCTTGAGCCGCTGCAGGCGTTTTCTTCAGGTAAATAGATCCACCTGCAGAATGGTCCAATGACATTTTCGAAAATTCAGAGAGACCATAATAGAATATATCTAATAGGGTCCATTCTGAAAACATGTCAGATGGATATCTTTTGGTCAACTGCTTATATCTTTCCCAAGCTTCATAGAGGGATTCACCATCTTTTT
>NC_029775.3:44086600-44086921 GCF_000817695.3 Arachis duranensis | reverse complement strand
TTTCTGGATTGTTGTAATTTAGCTTCTCTTAATTTTCTCTTCAGAGTCCTCTCAGGTTCTGGATCAATTTCAACAAGAGTGCCTTTTTCCCTGTTCCTGCTCATAAGAAAGAGAGAAGAAAACAAGAAAAAAAAAAGAGGAATCCTCTATGTCACAGTATATAGATTCCTTGATGTTAGTAGAAAAAGAAAGGGGGAAGAAAGTAGAAAGGGGATTCGAATTTTTAGGTGAAGAGGGATGAAGAGAAGTGTTAGTAATTAAATAAATAAATAGAATAAGAAAAGAGAGGGAGAATTTCGAAAACAATTTTGAAAAAGGGGT
>NC_029775.3:44082028-44085157 GCF_000817695.3 Arachis duranensis | reverse complement strand
GTTCCCTCCCCTACTGGAATAGAATCCCTCTTTTGCGTCTGTCACTAACGCCCAGCAGGTTACAAGTTTGAAGCACGTCACGGTCATTCATTACCGGAATCCTACTCGGAATACCACAGACAAGGTTAGACTTTCCGGATCCTCATAAATGCTGCCATCTATCTAGCTTATACCACGAAGATTCTGTTGGAGAATCTAAGAGATACGCATTCAAGCTCTATTGCATGTAGAACGGAAGTGGTTGTCAATCACGTGCGTTCATAAGCGAGAATGATAATGATCGTCACTTTCATCATTACATTCATCATGTTCTTGGGTACGAATGAATATCTTGGAATAAGAATAAGAGAGATTTTGAATAAAAGACAATAGAATTTCATTAATACTTGAGGTACAGCAGAGCTAGAACTAATGGCGGCATTCAAGAGAATCCGGAAGGTCTAACCTTGTCTGTGGTATTCTGAGTAGGATTCAATGATTGAATGACTGTGACGAGCGTTAAATGATCAATGATCCCCTAAGATGAAGAATGAAACAAAACTGAGATCAAAGATGTCTAATACAATAGATAAATGTCCTATATATACTAGACTAGCTACTAGGGTTTACATGAGTGAGTAATTGATGCATAAATCCACTTCCGGGGCCCACTTGGTGTATGCCTGGGCTGAGCTTGATCAATCCACGAGTAAAGGCATTTCTTGGCGTCAAACTCCAGGTTATGACGTGTTTTGGGCGTTAAACTCCGGATCATGACGTTTTTCTGGCGTTTAACTCCAGACAGCATCGTGTACTTGGCGTTCAACGCCAAGTTACGTCATCTTTCTTCGAATAAAGTATGGACTGTTATATATTGCTGGAAAGCCCTGGATGTCTACTTTCCAACGCCGTTGAGAGCGCGCCAATTGGAGTTCTGTAGCTCCAGAAAATCTATTTCGAGTGCAGGGAGGTCAGATTCCAACAGCATCAGCAGTCCTTTTGTCAGCCTTCTTCAGAGTTTTGCTCAAATCCCTCAATTTCAGTCAGAATTTACCTGAAATCACAGAAAAACACACAAACTCATAGTAAAGTCCAGAAATGTGAATTTAACATAAAAACTAGTGAAAACATCCCTAAAAGTAGCTTAAACTTACTAAAAACTATATGAAAACAATGCCAAAAAGCGTATAAATTATCTGCTCATCATTACACTAGTCCTTTTCTTTGTTTTCATTAGGTTTTATGCACTTTCTTGTATTCTAAGTAAGTGATTTAGATTGGAAATGCATGGTTTCTTTGAATCAAACAACCACCATATAATTGATGCTAAATCATGAGGTTTAGGCTAAATTTAATTGCATTTTAATGATTTATAAACCTTGTGAATTTGGTGATACTTTGATTGGTTGTTTTGATTTATTGTAGGTGAAGAAAAGAAGAAAAGAAGAAAACGTGGCCTAAAAAGTGTGGCTCAAGAAAGAAAGTGTGGCAAAGAAAGGAGGAAGTGTGGCGCATGAAACCTTGAAGCTCACTCCAAGAGCACCAATGCTCACTAAGTGAGCGCTACAATCACTCCCATGGGGCCAAGGCACAATGCTCTGCTCACTTTGTGAGATGAGCACAATAGGAAGCCAAGAAACAAGGAAAAGAAAAACAATGCTCAGCTCACCTAGTGAGCATTGTCGAAAGCATTGAAGAATAATTCAAAGAAAATAAGTTGCAAAGTGCATGCTCCAAGGCTTGAACCCATGACCTAAGGGGAGGGGGGAAGCGCTACTCCAAAGGAAAACAAGCCAAAAAGTAGCAAAATGCCACCTCCAGGATTCGAACTCAACACCTCAAGGAAGCAAGGAGCAAGGCACCACAAGGAAACCAAGGAAAAGCTCCAGCGCATGCATTCAACAAGTTTCGAACCAAGGACCTCTCCTTGTGAGCGCCAATGCTCAGCTCACTTAGTGAGCAGAGCGCTACTTCTTGGTGCAAGGAGGCACATCTTGGCACGGCCAGGAAGGAGTGAAGCACACCAAATTTGGCACGGTTCAAGGGCAGCGCACCAAGGCACCAATGCTCAGCTCACGAGTTGAGCTGAGCATTCCCCTGATTCTTGGCACGGTGCAAAGGAATCAATACAAGGCCTCAATGCTCAGCTCAACTTGTGAGCTGAGCATCCTCCTGGAACCACATTCTTCTTGGGCTGAAATTCAATTAAAAATCCAACTTAATTCATTTCTTCACCAAATCAAAAGCCCATCCAAATCCCAAAATCCAAGAATAGAAAGTGTATAAATAGGAGCTAGTTTGATGTAATTAGGACCTTACTTTTCTTTCTTTTATTTTTTTAGAACCTCTAGACTTCATTTGGAATTTTCCTTTTTACTTGCATTTTTAATTTTGAACTTTGGAATTTCTGAGAGAATTGGGAAGGAGAATTGATCTCTCTTCTTTCTTGTTCTTGCTTGAGCACTCTTTACTTTTCTTGCTTTGGATCTTGGGTGAAGAATTGAAGAAATTTTGTTTCAATCTCACCTTGTGATCTCTTGTTTTACTTTTCTGCAGAATTGAATTTCAATCTCTATTTACTGCTTCATCTTCTACTCTTTCTGCAATTTACTTTCCTTCATTTCTTTTGCAATTGCTATTGTTGGATCAAGGAAGGATTTGAGATCTAGACTTGTTATCTAGTCTCTTCCACTCCTGAGATCTTCAATCCTCTTTTAAATTGATGCAAATTAAGCATTGCTCATTTTCTGTTTTTAGATCTTTGGTGGACGAAATTGTGATTGCCCTCTTTGTATTTGCATGAGATTTATTTAATGGCTCTTTGGCATATGTGATCACAACTACGTTCAACTTAACCAGCAAGTGTACTGGGTCATCCAAGTAATACCTTACATGAGTAAGGGTCGATCCCACAGAGATTGTTGGTATGAAGCAAGCTATGGTCACCTTGTAAATCTCAGTTAGGTAGATTAAATTGGTTTATGATGAGTTTCGAAAATTAATAATAAATAGAAAACAAAAGGGATAGAAATACTTATGTAAATCAATAGTAGAATTTCAGATAGGTGTATGGAGATGCTGTGCTCCTCTTGAATCTCTACTTTCTTATTACATTCATCCAATCCTTCCTACTCCTTTCCATGGCAAGCT
>NC_029775.3:44081532-44081763 GCF_000817695.3 Arachis duranensis | reverse complement strand
TGAACGCCGCCATCTATCTAGCTTATACCACGAAGATTCTGTTGGGGAATCTAAGAGATATGCGCCCGGCCTAGAGTAGAATGGAAGTGGTTGTCAGTCACGCGCGTTCATAGGTGAGAATGATGATGAGTGTCATGGATCATCACATTCATCAAAGTTAATTGTAACGTATATCTTGGAATAAGGATAGAAGAGAATTGAATAGAAAGTAATAATAATTGTATTGAAACA
>NC_029775.3:44081150-44081499 GCF_000817695.3 Arachis duranensis | reverse complement strand
ACTCCAAGTTATGACGTGTTTTGGGCGTTCAACTCCGGATCATGACGTTTTTCTGGCGTTTAACTCCAGACAGCAGCATGTACTCGGCGTTCAACGCCAAGTTACGTCGTCAATTTCCGAATAAAGTATGAACTATTATATATTGCTGGAAAGCTCTGGATGTCTACTTTCCAACGCCGTTGAGAGCGCGCCAACTGGAGTTCTGTAGCTCCCGAAAATCCATTTCGAGTGCAGGGAGGTCAGATTCCAACAGCATCATCAGTCCTTTTGTCAGCCTTTTTCAGAGTTTTGCTCAAATCCCTCAATTTCAGCCAGAAATTACCTGAAATCACAGAAAAACACACAAACA
>NC_029775.3:44077644-44080924 GCF_000817695.3 Arachis duranensis | reverse complement strand
AAAATCAATTAGGATAAAAAGAAGAGAATATACTATAAATTTCAAAATATCAATAAATATTAATTATAATTAGATGAGCGGAACTTGCAGCTTCTTGCTTCTGAACAGTTTTGGCATCTCACTTTTTCCTTTGAAGTTTAGAATGATTGGCTTCTCTAGGAACTTAGAATTTCGGATAGTGTTATTGACTTTCCTAGTTTAGCATGTTGATTCTTGAACACAGCTACTTATGAGTCTTGGCCGTGGCCCTAAGCATTTTGTTTTCCAGTATTACCACCGGATACATAAATGCCATAGACACATGACTGGGTGAACATTTTTAGATTGTGACTCAGCTTTGCTAGAGTCCCCAGTTAGAGGTGTCCAGAGCTCTTAAGCACACTCTTTTTGCTTTGGATCACGACTTTAACCACTCAGTCTCAAGCTTTTCACTTGGACCTTCATGACACAAGCACATGGTTAGAGACAGCTTGATTTAGCCACTTAGGCCTGGATTTTATTTCCTTGGGCCCTTCTATCCATTGATGCTCAAAGCCTTTGATCCTTTTTACCCTTGCTTTTTGGTTTTAAGGGCTATTGGCTTTTTCAGCTTGCTTTTTTTTTTTCTTTCTATTTTCGGTTTTTTTTTCGCCTATATTTTTTTTCTTTTTTTTTTGCAAGCTTTTTACTTTTCACTGCTTTTTCTTGCTTCAAGAATCAATTTCATGATTTTTCAGATCATCAATAACATTTCTCTTTGTTCATCATTCTTTCAAGAGCCAACAATTTTAACATTCATAAACAACAAGATAAAAAATATGCACTGTTCAAGCGTTCATTCAGAAAACAAAAAGTATTGTCACCACATCAATATAATTAAATTAAATTCAAGGATAAATTCGAAATTCATGTACTTATTGTTCTTTTGAATTAAAACATTTTTCATTTTAAGAGAGGTGAAGGATTAATGGAATTTATTCATAGCTTTAAGACATGGTTACTACATACTAATGATCATGAAGTAAAGACACAAAACATAGATACACACAACATTAAAAACCGAAAAAACAGAAAGAAATAAGAACAAGGAATAAATCCACGTTTAGTGGCGTCTTCTTCTTGAAGGACCAACAATGTTCTTAAGCTCTTCTATGTCCCTTCCTTGCCTTTGTTGCTCCTCCCTCATTGCTCTTTGATCTTCTCTTATTTCTTGGAGAATGATGGAGTGCTCATGATGTTCCACCCTTAATTGTTCCACATTGTGGCTCAAATCTTCTAATGAGGTGTTGAGTTGCTCCCAATAGTTGTTGGGAGGAAAATGCATCCCTTGAGGCATCTCAGGGATTTCTTGATGATGAGCTTCCTCATACATCTCTTGAGAACCGTGAAGGATCTCTCTTGCTTGCTCCATCCTCTTCTTGGTGATGGGCTTATCCTCTTCAATGGAGATGTCTCCTTCTATGATAACTCCAGCTGAGTAACATAGATGGCAAATAAGGTGAGGAAAAGCTAGCCGTGCCATTGTGGAGGACTTGTCGGCTATTTTATAGATTTCATTGGAGATGACCTCATGAACTTCTACTTCCTCTCCAATCATGATGCTATGAATCATGATGGCCCGATCCACAGTAACTTCAGATCGGTTGCTAGTAGGAATGATGGAGCGTTGAATGAACTCCAACCATCCTCTAGCCATAGGCTTGAGGTCCAGTCTTCTTAGTTGAACTGGCTTGCCTTTGGAGTCTCTTTTCCATTGAGCTCCTTCCATTCAGCAGCCATGCCAAAGGAACTCAACCCAAAGCAATTGGAAAAACACAAACCACAATAACCAGCCGAACACTAACCAAAACACATACAGAAAACCACAAAACACTTACCGCAACTCTAACCATCATTCATCCAACAACCAAGTCTCTAACCAAAGTACATACCCTCAACCCTCAACATCCCACAATCAACCAATCTCACAAGATTCCCAGAGGATCACTAATCTGGAGATGCTCATGGAAAATCTCACAAGGAACCAGGAAGCCTCATTGAAGAACATGGAGAGGCAGATTGGGCAAATCTCCAAGCAGATTTCTGTTGAGAAACCATCAAGCTCACTACTGAGTGACACCATTCCTAATCCAAAAGAGGAGTGCAAGGCAATACAGCTAAGGAGTGGAAAGATCCTGGTGAAAAATGAAGAAGCTACCAAGAAGCCAAAGGAAAGTGAAGAGAAACAAGCTGAAGAAGAGGCATCCAATGATGAAAATGCAACAGCAAGCAAGCAGCCTCAGAATAGCCTCAAGAAAAAGAAGACCAGGCACCAAAATTAAGAAAAGAGAAGGAAGCAATGGAAAAGTCAACAAAGGAACAAAAGCAGGAAGTGAACTTCACACCACCTTTGCCATATCCTCAAAGGTTCAACAAGGAGACTAAGGACCAACACTTTTCAAAATTTCGTGAAGTCTTCAAGAAGTTGGAGATCAATATTCCTTTGGCTGAAGCATTAGAACAGATGCCCCTGTATGCAAAGTTCTTGTGATGAGCGGATAATTTATACGCTTTTTGGCATTGTTTTTGTATAGTTTTTAGTAAGTTTAAGCTACTTTTAGGGATGTTTTCATTAGTTTTTATGTTAAATTCACATTTCTGGACTTTACTATGAGTTTGTGTGTTTTTCTGTGATTTCAGGTAAATTCTGACTGAAATTGAGGGATTTGAGCAAAACTCTGAAGAAGGCTGACAAAAGGACTGCTGATGCTGTTGGAATCTGACCTCCCTGCACTCGAAATGGATTTTCTGGAGCTACAGAACTCCAATTGGCGCGCTCTCAACGGCGTTGGAAAGTAGACATCTAGGGCTTTCCAGCAATATATAATAGTTCATACTTTATTCGAAGAATGACGACGTAACTTGGCGTTGAACGCCAAGTACACGCTGCTGTCTGGAGTTAAACGCCAGAAAAACGTCATGATCCGGAGTCAAACGCCCAAAACACGTCATAACCTGAAGTTTGACGCCAAGAAATGCCTATACACGTGAATTCATCAAGCTCAGCCCAAGCACACACCAAGTGGGCCCCGAAAGTGGATTTATGCATCAAGACTTATTTCTGTATAACCCTAGTAACTAGTCTAGTAAAAATAGGACATTTTACTATTGTATTAGACATCTTTGGTCTCAATTTTGTTTTATTCTTCATCTTAGGAGATCATTGATCAAGTTTAGGGGGGCTGGCCATTCGGCCATGCCTGAACCTCTTTCACTTATGTATTTTCAACGGTGGAGTTTCTGCACACCATAGATTAAGGGT
>NC_029775.3:44075407-44077545 GCF_000817695.3 Arachis duranensis | reverse complement strand
GTGACGTGCTTCAAACTTTAACCTGCTGGGCGTTAGTGACAGACGCAAAAGAATCAATGGATTCTATTCCAGTAGGAGCGGGAACCAACCGGTGATTAGCCGTACTGTGATAGAGTGCGTGAGCATTAGTTTTCACTGCGAGGATGGGATGTAGCCATTAACCATGGGTGATGCCTCCAGACGATTAGCCGTGCGACTGACAACCGCATAGGATCATTTTCCCGAGAGGATGAAAGTAGCCACAGTTGATGTTGAACCCCTATACAAAGCTTGCCATGGAAAGGAGTAAGAAGGATTGAGTAGAAGCAATAGGAGAGCAGGCGTCCTTGGGCTCTACAGCATCTCCATCCGCTTATCTGAAATTCCCACCAATGAATCTGCATAAGTATTCTATCCCTTTTATTATTCCTTTTTATTATTTATTCCAATAATCACAATTACCCTTTAATCTGCCTAACTGAGATTTACAAGGTGACCATAGCTTGCTTCATACCAACAATCTCTGTGGGATCGACCCTTACTCACGTAAGGTTTATTACTTGGACGACCCAGTACTCTTGCTGGTTAGTTGAACGGAGTTGTGAATCCAACTAGTGCCATAATAAAGTTTTCATTCAAAATCCAAAGAACGTAGATCACAATTTCGTCCACCAAGTTTTTGGCGCCGTTGCCGGAGATTGTTCGAGTTTGGACAACTGACGGTTCATCTTGTTGCTCAGATTAGGTAATTCTCTTTCAAAAATCTTTTTCAAAAATTTTTCTTTTATTTTTCGTTTTTCCAAAAATGTTTTTCGAAAACAAAAATTAATAAAAATACAAAAAAATTAGAAAATCATAAAAATCAAAAATATTTTGTGTTCTTGTTTAAGTCTTGTGGTAATTTTTAAGTTTGGTGTCAACTGCATGCTTTTAAAATTTTTCTTGCATTTTTTTTCGAAAATCCCATGCATTCATAGTGTTCTTCATGATCTTCAAGTTGTTCTTGACAAGTCTTCTTGTTTGATCTTGATGATTTCTTGTTTTGTGTCTTTTGTTGTTTTTCATGTGCATTTCTTATGTTCTTGATGTTCATCATGATCTTCAAAGTGTTCTTGGTGTTCATCTTGACATTCATAGCATTCTTGCATGCATTCATTGTTTTGATCTAAAAATTTCATGCATTGAGTATTTTTGTTGTTTTTCTCTCTCATAATTCAAAATTCAAAAATCAAAAAAATATCTTTTCCTTATTTCCCTCCAAATTTTTGAAATTTTGGGTTGACTTGGTCAAAAATTTTTAAAAATTAGTTGTTCTTGCAAGTCAAGTCAAAATTTCAATTTTAAAAATCTTATCTTTTCAAAATCTTTTTCAAAAATCATATCTTTTTCATTTTTTTTTTGCATTTTCGAAAATTTCAAAATTATTTTTCAAAATATATTCAAAAATCTTTTTCTCATCTTTATATCAAATTTTCGAAAATTAACTAACAAGTAAAGTGATTGGTTCAAAAATTTGAAGTTTGTTGCTTTCTTGTTAAGAAAGGTTCAATCTTTAAGTTCTAGAATCTTATCTTGTAGTTTCTTGTTAGTTAAGTGATTTTAAAAATTAAATCTTTTTCAAAATATCTTTTTCTTAAAAATCTTTTTATCTTTTTATCTTATCTTTTTCAAAAACTTTATCTTTTTCAAAATTTGATTTCAAAATATCTTATCTAACTTCTTATCTTCTTATCTTTTTCAAAACTTGATTTCAAATCTTTTTCAATCAACTAACTAACTCTTTGTTGTTTTTTATCTTTTTCAAAACCACCTAACTACTTTTCCCTCTCTAATTTTTGAAAATTCTCCCTCTCTTTTTCAAAAATTCTTTTTGTTTTAAATTTTAATTTTAATTATATTTTGTCTCTAATTTTCGAAAATCACTAACTCTTGTTCAAAAAAATTATTTTCGAATTTTTTTTCTTCTCCTCTCTTCTTCTATTCAATTATTTAATTACTAACACTTCTCCTCACCTCTCTTCATCCAAAAATCCGAATCCATCCTTTTTCTTTCTTATACCCCTATCTTCTTCTACTAACATAAGGGAATCTCTATACTGTGACATAGAGGATTCCTTTTTCTTTTCTTGTTTTCTTCTCTTTCATATGAGCAGGAACAG
>NC_029775.3:44073883-44074318 GCF_000817695.3 Arachis duranensis | reverse complement strand
ATTGATTTAATCAAAGTGGCCGAATGCACTAGGGAGGAGGAGGACGAAAATCCTAGTGAGAAAGACCTCCTGGGACGTCCTTCAAGCAAGAAGGAGTTTCCTAATAAGGATCCAAAGGAATCTGAGGCTCATACAGAGACCATAGAGATTCCATTAAATCTCCTTCTGCCATTCATGAGCTCTGAAGACTATTCTTCCTCTAAAGAGGATGAAGATGTGACTGGAGAGCAAGTTGCTCAATACTTAGGAGCTATCATGAAGCTTAATGCCAAGCTGTTTGGTAATGAGACTTGGGAAAGTGAACCTCCCTTGCTCATTAGTGAACTAGATACTTGGATTCAGAAAACTCTACCTCAAAAGAAACAAGATCCTGGCAAGTTCTTAATACCTTGTACCATTGGCACCATGAGCTTTTTCAAAGCTCTATGTGATCTA
>NC_029775.3:44069018-44070695 GCF_000817695.3 Arachis duranensis | reverse complement strand
GAGAAAGGAGAAGAGACCAGGAAGAGAAGGCGGGGAGATAACGAAGATCGGGCCGAACAAATCCCGCGAACCCCTGAAAGGCACGTTCACATGATAAATGGAGGTTTTGCAGGCAGAGGAACATCCAGATCCTCGCGAAAAAGACACCTCAAAGAAGTCTATCATGTCCGAGAAGACAGCCCCCTACCCGAATTACCTCATATCTCATTTACCCGAGAAGATGCTCAAGGGATAATACCCGGGCATGACGATCCAATGGTAATCACCATCATCCTAGCAAACGCCAACTTACATCGAACCCTGATCGACCAGGGAAGCTCAGCAGATATCCTGTTCAAAACAGCCTTCGACAAGCTCGGACTCGAAGAAAAAGAACTAAAGGCCTATCCCACCGACCTATTTGGGCTAGGGGATACCCCAATCCATCCCTTAGGATACGTCTCGCTACACACTACCTTTGGAAGAGGCGAGCAATCTAGAACATTAAGCATTGACTACATTATAGTCGACGTCACTTCAGCATACAATGCCCTCATTGGGCGACCAACCCTAAACAGACTGGCAGCTATAGTCTCGACCCCACACCTCTGTATGAAGTTCCCTACCGCAAAAGGAATCGCTACTCTAAAAGGCGACCAAAAACTGGCGCGGCGATGCTACAACGAAAGCCTGAGCTTAAAAGGAAAAGAGATCAACACAATAGAACTCGGGCGAGTTCAAGCCCGAGAAGATCTTCGGCCACAACCAGAGGGAGAAACCGAGAGAGTCCAGATCGGGAACACATCTGAAAAAGTAACAAAAATAGGAGCAAACCTCGAAGCAAGCCTAAAAGAGGAACTCATAACCCTCCTAAAAGAAAACTCCGACCTCTTCGCTTGGAAAGCCTCTGACATGCCAGGCATAAGCCCCGACCTGATGTGCCATAAGCTATCAGTATACCCGGGATCCAGACCCGTCCAACAAAGACGCCGGAAGCTCGGACCTATCCAACAAAGACGCCGGAAGCTCGGACCTGAGCGCATGCAAGCAATAGAAGAACAAGTACAAGCACTACTAGACGCAGGGTTCATTCGGGAAGTAAAATACCCCCTATGGCTCGCAAACGTGGTCCTGGTAAAAAAGCCCAACGAAAAATGGAGGATGTGCGTCGACTACACGGATCTCAACAAAGCCTGCCCCAAAGACCCATATCCACTACCAAACATCGACGCCCTAGTAGACGCAGCCTCAGGCTATAGATATCTCTCCTTCATGGACGCATACTCGGGATACAATCAAATCCCGATGTACGGACCCGACCAAGAAAAGACCTCGTTCATAACCCCAAGGGCTAACTACTGCTACGTAGTAATGCCCTTCGGGCTGAAGAACGCAGGGGCAACCTACCAGAGGCTAATGAACAAAGTGTTCTCAGAGCACATCGGACTACAACTGGAGGTGTACGTCGACGACATGCTGGTAAAGACACAAGAAGACAGAAACTTGCTGACCGACCTCGCCAGTGTCTTCAGCACCCTCAGAAAACACAACATGAGACTTAACCCGACGAAGTGCACCTTTGCCGCAGAAGCCGGAAAGTTCCTAGGCTTCATGCTAACTCAAAGGGGCATCGAAGCGAATCCGGACAAATGCCAAGCGATACTCAATATGAAGAGCCCAACGTGTGTCAAAGAAGTA
>NC_029775.3:44068228-44068918 GCF_000817695.3 Arachis duranensis | reverse complement strand
AATGGGGACTCGACCTACTCGGCCCGTTCCCACAAGGACCAGGGCAAGTCAAATACCTCATAGTAGGGGTCGACTACTTCATAAAGTGGATCGAAGCTGAACCCTTAGCCACCATTACGGCTCAGAAAAGCCGCAAGTTCCTATACAAAAACATTGTCATAAGGTTCGGAGTCCCCTACTCCATCACAACAAACAATGGAACACAGTTCAAGGACACAAGTTTCCAGAACTTGGTGGCCGAACTAAAAATCAAACAGCAATTCACATCAGTCGAGCACCCACAAGCCAATGGACAAGCAGAGGCTGCAAATAAAGTCATCTTGGCCGGGCTAAAACGAAGACTCCAAGAGGCCAAAGGGGCATGGGCCGAGGAACTCCCCCAGGTACTATGGGCAAATCGGACAACCCCACACTCTACAACGGGAGAATCCCCAATGATGAAACAAATCCTAGAAAGTACCCCACCAAGGCGCATTAATTTATGCTCGGCAAAACGCAAAAAATCATTTGCCAAAAGACCATACAAGGTCGGCAAAGATAAAGCGACGAGGTTCAAATTAATGTGAAAAGTTATAAAGTAACTCTGAAAAGGCTCAAAAGGCCAAATAAAAAGAGATTACAAAAATAACTTAGAAGGCCGACAAACGACAAGGTCGGACCCAACAAAGGGAAAGTTATAAAGTAACTCTA
>NC_029775.3:44064013-44067982 GCF_000817695.3 Arachis duranensis | reverse complement strand
AGTCCTATCCTAGTTATCCTTATTAATTGTGATGAGAATTGGATTTTTCTCCCACTTTGTTAACCTCTAACTATGAAGGTAAGTTAAGTGATGAATTAATTTTGATTCCTCAGGTCCTAGTCTTTCCTTGGGAAAGGCTAGAGTTATTGGAACTCGAATTAATTCTTGAAGAATTCCAATTTTCAGTCAACAATGAGTTTGACAATTCAAGAGTTACCAATTAATCAACCAAAGCCAAGAATGTAGAAAGCTAAATTAAAATCATATATCTGAAAACGTCTCAATAATGTGTATTAAATAAGAAAATTAATCCTAACATGAAAAGTTCATAAGCCAATTGGGTAACACAAATCAGATACAAATGAAAGCATCAGAGTAAATGAAAGTAGAAGAGAAACATAAATTATTGAACCTGGTATGAAGAAACAATCCTAATCCTAATAGATATCCTAATCCTAAATCCTAAGAGAGAGGAGAGAACCTCTCTCTCTAAAAACTACATCTAATCTGTAAAAAAAAGTGTATTATGAATGTGTGATCATGAATTAATGGATTCCCCCACTTTATAGCCTCTAATCTTTGTTTTCTGGGCCGAAAATTGGGTCAGAAACAGCCCAAAAATCGCTGTTTACGAATTTAGCTACGCTGGTTTTTCGTCACTGCGACGTGTCCGCGTGGATCATGCATTCGTGTCACCTAGCGGTATGGCCACTATGGTTAATTATATATCAAATCGAAGCCCCGGACGTTAGCTTTCCAACGCAACTGGAACCGCGTCGTTTGGACCTCTATAGCTAAAGTTATAGCCGTTTAAGTGCAGAGAGGTCAGGCTAGACAGCTTAGCAACTTCTTCAACTTCTTGTATTTCTTCCACTTTTGCATGCTTCTTTTCCATCCTCCAAGCCATTCCTGCCCTATAATCTCTGAAAGCACTTAACACACATATCAAGGCATCTAATGGTAATAAGAGAGGATTAAATATAGGGAACTTAAGTCCAAAGAAGCATGTTTTCAATCAAAGCACATAATTAGGAAGGCAAATGTAAAACCATGCAAATAGTATGAATAAGTGGGTAAAGAGTTAATAAAAACCACTCAATTGAGCACAAGATAAACCATGAAATAGTGGTTTATCACCTCCCAACACCAAACTTAGAGTTTGAATGTGGGGGCTTTGTTTGACTCTGTATTGAGAGAAGCTTTTCATGCTTCTTCTCTATGTACACAGAAAAAGATCCTTGAGCCTTAAATACAAGGTAGTCTTCATTCAATTGAAGGACTAACTCTCCTCCGTCTACATCAATCACAGCCCTTTCTGTGGCTAGGAAGGGTCTTCCAAGGATGATGGATTCATCCTCATCATTTCCAGTGTCTAGGATTATGAAGTCAGCATGGATGTAAAGGCCTTCAACCTTCACTAAGACATCCTCTACCAGTCCATAAGCCTATTTTGTTGATTTGTCTGCCATCAGTAGTGAGATTCTTGCAGCTTGTACCTCAAAGATCCCTAGCTTCTCCATTACAGAGAGTGGCATGAGGTTTATGCCTGACCCTAGGTCACACAGAGCCTTCTCAAAGGTTATGGTGCCTATGATACAGGGTATTAAGAATTTTCCAGGATCCGGTTTCTTCTGAGATAATTTCTGCCTAACCAAGGAATTCAGTTCATTGGTGAGCAAGGGAGGTTCATCCTCCCAAGTCTCATTACCAAATAACTTGGCATTCAGCTTCATGATTGCTCCAAAGTACTTAGCAACTTCCTCTTCAGTAATATCTTCATCCTTTTTAGAGGAAGAATACTCATCAGAGCTCATGAATGGCAAAAGTAAGTTTAGTGGAATCTCTATGGTCTCTTTATGAGCCTCAGATTCCTTTGGTTCCTTAATAGAAAACTCCTTTGTGTCCAGAGGACGTCCCATGAGGTCTTCCTCACTGGGATTCACGTCCTCCTCCTCCTCTATTGCTTGGGAGAGTACTAGGAGGAGTTTCAGTAACCTTCTTACCCAACTGACCCACTTGCGCCTCCAAATTTCTGATGGAAGACCTTGTTTTAGTCATAAAACTGAAAGTGGTCTTAGATAGATTAGAGATTATGGCTGCTAAGCTAGAGAGACTCTGCTCAGAATTCTCTGTCTGTTGCTAAGAAGATGATGGAAAAGGCTTGCTATTGTTAAACCTATTTCTCCCACCATTATTATTGTTGAAGCCTTGTTGAGTCTTCTGTTGATCCTTCCATGAGAGATTTGGATGATTTATCTATGAAGGATTATAGATATTTCCATAGGGTTCTCCCATGTAATTCACCTCTTCCATTGCAGGGTTCTCAGGATCATAAGCTTCTTCTTTAGAAGACGCTTCTTTAGTACTGCTGGATGCAGCTTGCAATCCAGTCAGACTCTGATAAATCACATTGACTTGCTGAGTCAATATTTTGTTCTGAGCTAATATAGCATTCAGAGTATCAATCTCAAGAACTCCTTTCTTCTGAGTCGTCCCATTATTCACAGGATTCCTTTCAGAAGTGTACATCAACTGGTTATTTGCAACTATCTCAATGAGTTCCTGAGCTTCTGCAGGGGTTTTCTTCAAATGAAGAGATCCTCCAGCAGAGCTGTCCAATGACATATTGGACGGTTCAGATAGACCATCATAGAATATGCATAAGATGCTCCATTCTAAAAGCATGTCAAAAGAATACCTTCTGATCAATTGCTTGTATCTTTCCCACGCTTCATAGAAGGATTCACCTTCCTCTGTCTAAAGGTTTGGACTTCCACTCTAAGCTTGCTCATCTCTTAAGGTGGAAAGAATTTGGCCAGGAAAGCACTGACCAGCTTTTCCCAAGAGTTCAGGCTTTCCTTAGGTTGTGAGTCCAACCATGTCCTAGCTCTGTCTCTTACAGCAAAAGGGAAAAGCATAAGCCTGTAGACCTCGGGATCAACCCCATTAGTCTTGACCGTATCACAAATTTGCAAGAATTTAGGTAAGAACTGATGAGGATCTTCCAATGGAAGTCCATGAAACTTGCAATTCTGCTGCATTAGAGAAACTAATTGATGCTTAAGCTCAAAGTTGTTTGCTCCAATTGCAGGGATTGAGATGCTTCTTCCATAGAAGTTGGAATGAAATAAGTTTGAAGCAATTTGGGGGTCCGGAAGCCAAGTTTTAGCTCGCTGAAGTTTGGCCAAAAATGGATTTTTCACAAAGAACTCCAAACCTCAATTTTCTTGGAACCTCAACTCTTATTCATAATTCTACATCTAGATTTAGCATAATATCATATCATAGCACATCAACACAATAGTAAATTCTTCACATCACAACTCCTCCAACCACACTTCATAACCACACAATTTCAAACCTCAATGCCTCATTTTGCATCAACAATATAATCTGTTCATACCCTGACCGGGGACCTCCAACTCGGTAAATCCGCAAGAGGTCCGACCTTGTCCTAAAGCACACACCTAAAGGTCGGACCTCGGACAAAGAGCACAAAATCGGTCACAAGGAAGGCCCATCAAAAGGAACACAGCCCAAACCTAAAGGCCGAAAAGGCCTGGAAAAGGCGGTTCCACAAAGATAGAGATAAACTCCCAAAGATAAGATAAGATAAGAATATCTTATCCGGGGAAGATCACTGCCAACTACTATAAATACACTGGAGCACCCAGGTATGGGATTCATTCCAAATCTACACATATCTGTTTGGACCCATGCTAACTTAAGCATCGGAGTGTCATTGCAGGTACAACCACCAACCATTCTGCATATCAAGCTCGGGTCATCAATCCCCCCACCTCAGGCCACTCTAAGGCGACCGAGCTGCACGCTTCAGGTAACCCCCGGAACAGCACCTAAAGCCAAAGAAACCTCAAAGGGAAGACAAAAAGCTTCCACCTCTGAGTCTTGGGAGATGGAAAGACTTATATATAAGCTGGAATAGCTCAGTTGGTTAGAACATGTGGT
>NC_029775.3:44050093-44061458 GCF_000817695.3 Arachis duranensis | reverse complement strand
TGCGAGTGACAGCCGCATAGGATCATTTTCCCGAGAGGATGAAAGTAGCCACAGTTGATGGTGAACCCCTATACAAAGCTTGCCATGGAAAGGAGTAAGAAGGATTGAGTAGAAGCAATAGGAGAGCAGGCGTCCTTGGGCTCTACAGCATCTCCATCCGCTTATCTGAAATTCCCACCAATGAATCTGCATAAGTATTCTATCCCTTTTATTATTCCTTTTTATTATTTATTCCAATAATCACAATTACCCTTTAATCTGCCTAACTGAGATTTACAAGGTGACCATAGCTTGCTTCATACCAACAATCTCTGTGGGATCGACCCTTACTCACGTAAGGTTTATTACTTGGACGACCCAGTACACTTGCTGGTTAGTTGAACGGAGTTGTGAATCCAACCAGTGCCATAATAAAGTTTTCATTCAAAATCCAAAGAACGTAGATCACAATTTCGTCCACCACCTAGTTACACTAGTCATTTTCTTTGTTTTCATTAGGTTTTATGCACTTTCTTGTATTCTAAGTAAGTGATTTGGATTGGAAATGCATGGTTTCTTTGAATCAAACAACCACCATATAATTGATGCTAAATCATGAGGTTTAGGCTAAATTTAATTGCATTTTAATGATTTATAAACCTTGTGAATTTGGGGATACTTTGATTGGTTGTTTTGATTAATTGTAGGTGAAGAAAAGAAGAAAAGAAGAAAATGTGGCCTAAAAAGTGTGGCTCAAGAAAGAAAGTGTGGCAAAGAAAGGAGGAAGTGTGGCACATGAAACCTTGAAGCTCACTCCAAGAGCACCAATGCTCACTAAGTGAGCGCTACAATCACTCCCATGGGGCCAAGGCACAATGCTCTGCTCACTTTGTGAGCTGAGCACAATAGGAAGCCAAGAAACAAGGAAAAGAAAAACAATGCTCAGCTCACCAAGTGAGCATTGTCGAAAGCATTGAAGGAATAATTCAAAGAAAATAAGTTGCAAGTGCATGCCCCAAGACTTGAACCCATGACCAAGGGGGAGGATGGAGGCGCTATTCACAAGGAAAAATAAGCCAAAAATGGCCAAATGCATTCCCCAAGGTTCGAACTCAACACCTTGAGGAAGCAAGGAGCAAGGCACCACAAGAAAACCAAGGAAAAGCTCCAGCGCATGCATTCAGCAAGTTTCGAACCAAGGACCTCTCCTTGTGAGCACCAATGCTCAGCTCACTTAGTGAGCAGAGCGCTACTTCTTGGTGCAAGGAGGCACATCTTGGCAAGGCCAGGAAGGAGTGAAGTGCACTAAATTTGGCACGGTCCAAGGGCAGCGCACCAAGGCACCAATGCTCAGCTCACAAGTTGAGCTGAGCATTCCCCTGATGCTTGGCACGGTGCAAAGTAATCAACACAAGGCCTCAATGCTCAGCTCAACTTGTGAGCTGAGCATCCTCCTGGAACCACATTCTTCTTGGGCTGAAATTCAATTAAAAATCCAACTTAATTCATTTATTCACCAAATCAAAAGCCCATCCAAATCCCAAAATCCAAGAATAGAAAGTGTATAAATAGGAGCTAGTTTGATGTAAAGAGAACCTTTTTTTTTACCTTTTATTCTTTTAGAATCTTTAGACTTCATTTTGGAATTTTCCTTTTGACTTGCATTTTAATTTCTTAGAGAATTAGGAAGGAGAATTGATCTCTCGAGAGAATTGGGAAGGAGAATTGATCTCTCTTCTTCCTTGTTCTTGCTTGAGCACTCTTTACTTTTCTTGCTTTGGATCTTAGGTGAAGAATTGAAGAAATTCTGTTTCAATCTCACCTTGTGATCTCTTTTTTTACTTTTCTGCAGAATTGAATTTCAATCTCTATTTACTGCTTCATCTTCTACTCTTTCTGCAATTTACTTTCCTTCATTTCTTTTGCAATTGCTCTTGTTGGATCAAGGAAGGATTTGAGATCTAGACTTGTTATCAAGTCTCTTCCACTCCTGAGATCTTCAATCATCTTTTAAATTGCTGCAAATTAAGCATCGCTCATTTTCTGTTTTTAGATCTTCAAAGCATTTTTACTTTTTCTGTTGAGATTTATTTCCATTTAATCAATCCTCTACTCTTCTGTTTGTGGCAATTTACCTTTTCTTGTTTAAATTCTGCAATCCCAACTCCCAATTCCTTTTATGATTCAAGCAATTTACATTTCTTGCACTTTAAGCTTCAGTTATTTACATTACTTGCAATCTAAGTTTCTGCAATTTACATTACTTGCACTTTAAGATTCAGTCTCTTTACTTTCTTGCTCTTTGATTTACTGCAATATTCCCTTCTCCTTTTACATTCCAAGCAATTTAGCTTTTGTTAATGATAAACCACTCAACCAATACTTGATTCGCTTGACTAAATCAACCACTAAACTAAAATTGCTCAATCCTTCAATCCCTGTGGGATCGACCTCACTCTAAGTGAGTTTTACTACTTGATGCGACCCGGTACACTTGCCGGTGAGTTTTGTGTTGGATCGTTTTCCACACATCACTTGGGAGAGTACTAGGAGGAGTTTCAGGGATTTTCTTACTCAGCTGGCCCACTTGTGCCGCTAAATTTCTTATGGAGGACCTTCTTTCACTCATGAAACTTAAAGTGGCCTTAGACATATCAGAGACCAAGTTTGCTAAATTAGAAGTTCTCTACTCAGAATTCTCTGTCTGTTGCTGAGAAGATGATGGATAAGGCTTGCTATTGCTGAGCCTATTTCTTCCAGTATTATTAAAGCCTTGTTGAGGCTTTTGTTAGTCCTTCCATGAGAAATTTGGATGATTTCTCCATGATGAATTATAGGTGTTTCCATAAGGTTCACCCATATAATTTACCTCTGCTATTGCAAGGTTCTCAGGATCATAAGCTTCTTCTTCAGAAGATGCCTCTTTAGTACTGCTGGATGCATTTTTCCATCCATTCAGACTTTGAGAAATCATGTTGACTTGCTGAGTCAACCTTTTGTTCTAAGCCAATATGGCATTCAGAGCATCAATTTCAAGAACTCCCTTCTTCTGAGGCGTCCCATTACTCACGGAATTCCTCTCAGAAGTATACATGAATTGGTTATTTTCAACCATGTCAATGAGTTTTTGAGCTTCTGCATGCATTTTCTTTAGGTGGATGGATCCACCTGCAGAATGGTCCAGTGACATCTTAGAGAATTCAGATAGACCATAATAGAATATATCCAAAATAGTCCATTATGAAAGCATGTCAGAAGGACACCTTTTGGTCATCTTCTTGTATCTTTCCCAAGCTTCATAGAGGGATTCACCATCTTTTTGTTTGAAGGTCAGAACATCCACTCTAAGCTTGCTCAGCTTTTGAGGAGGAAAGAACTTATCCAAGAAGGCCATGACCAGCTTATCCAATGAGTCCAGGCTATCTTTAGGTTATGAATCCAACCATATTCTAGCTCTATCTCTTATAGCAAAGGGGAAAAGCATGAGCCTGTGGACTTCAGGATCTACTCCATTAGTCTGAACAATCTCACAGATCTGCAAGAACTCAGTTAAAAACTGGTAGGGATCTTTTGATGGAAGTCCATGAAACTTGCACTTCTGTTGCATTAGAGCAACCAGTTGAAGTTTCAGCTCAAAGTTATTTGCTCCAATAGCAGGAATTGAGATGCTTCTTCCATCAAACTTGGAAGTAGGTGTAGTATAATCACCAAGCATCCTCCTTGCATTATTATTTTCGGCTGCCATCTCCTCTTTCTTTTCGAAAATTTCTGTAAGGTTGTCTCTGGATTGTTGTAATTTAGCTTCTCTTAATTTATCTTCAGAGTTCTTTTAGGTTCAGGATCTGCCTCAACAAGAATGTTCTTGTCCTTGCTTCTGCTCATATGAAAAAAAAGGAAACAGAAAATAATAATAGGGATCCTCTTTACCACAGTAGAGAGATTCCTTTATGTTAGTAAATGAAAAAGGGAATATAAGAAGGAAAAGGTAAGAATCCAAACACAAGGGTGAAGATAGGTTCAGATTCTTGAGATGAGAAGAAGTGTTAGTAAATAAATAAATAAATAGAAGGAGATGAGAGGGGGAATTCGAAAATTAATTTTGAAAAAGGGTTAGTAATTTTCGAAAATAAAAGAAGAATTAAAATTAAAAATAAATTTAAAACAATTAGTTAATTAAAAGAATTTTGAAAAAGAGGGAGGTAATTTTCGAAAATTAGAGAGAGGAAAGTAGTTAGGTAGTTTTGAAAAAGATAAGATATAGTTAAAACAAACAAAAAGTCAACTAGTTAGTTGAAAAAGATTTGAAATTTAATTTTGAAAAGATAAAAAGTTGGAAGATATTTTGAAATCAAACTTTTGAAACAAGATAAAATTTTGAAAAAGATATGATAGAAAAGATATTTTGAAAAGGAATTTATTTTTAAAATTAAAAATTAATTACTTGACTAACAAGAAACTAATAGATATGATTCTAGAATTTAAAGATTGAACCTTTCTTAACAAGAAAGTAACAAACTTCAAATTTTTGAATCAATCACATTAATTGTTAGTAAAGATTCAAAAATTATGAATTAAAGATAAGAAAAAGATTTTAAAATTCAAATTAAAAATTTTCAAAAAATAGTAAGAAAAATGAAAAAGATTTGATTTTTGAAAAAGTTTTGAAAAGATAACATTTTTAAAAATTGAAAATTTGACTTGACTTACAAGAAATAACTAATTTTAAAAATTTTTTGACTAAGTCAACTCAAATTTTCGAAATTTTGAGAGAAAAAAGGAAAAGATATTTTTTTTATTTTTAAGATTTTTAATGATGAGAGAGAAAAACACAATTATGACCCAAAACATGAAAATTTTGGATCAAAACACATGATGCATGCAAGAACACTATGAGTGTCAAGATGAACACCAAGAACACTTTGAAGATCATGATGAACATCTAGAACATATTTTTGAAAAAATTTTTATGCAAAGAAAACATGTAAAACACCAAACCTAGAAATCTTTAATGCTTAGACACTATAAATGCAAAAATGCACATGAAAAACAACAAAAGAAACAAAATAAGAAAACACCAAGATCAAACAAGAAGACTTACCAAGAACAACTTGAAGATCATGAAGAACATCATGCATGAATTTTCAAAAAAAAATGCAAAAATTTTTAAAACATGCAACTGACACCAAACTTAAAAATTGACTCAAGACTCAAACAAGAAACACAATATTTTTTATTTTTATGATTTTCTAATTTTTTTGGATTTTTTTTATTTTTTCAAAAAACATATAGGAAAAAGAAAATAAGAAATCCAAAATTTTTAATAAGAATTCCAAGAATCTTTCAATGTTAGCCTAAAGCTCCAATCCAAGGGTTGGACATGGCTTAATAGCCAGCCAGCTTTAGGATATAAATCAGACATACAACAGCTGATATTTCAATTAACTTGCCTCTATGCTGATGATTGGAAGCCTCAGTCCAAAAGAATTAAACATGGCTTTACAGCCAGCCAAGCTTCAATATGCTTCAAGAAACACTAGAATTCATTCTTAAAAATTTAGAATAATTTTCGAAAATAGATGAGAAAATTTTTTTGAAAGATTTTTTTGAAAAATTTTAGAAAATAAAACAGAAAGAAAATTACCTAATCTGAGCAACAAGATGAACCGTCAGTTGTCCAAACTCGAACAATCCCCGGCAGCGGCACCAAAAACTTGGTAGGAAAAATTGTGATTTCTGATAATGGCATTCATGTTTGTTCTCTCCCTGGTAATGGCGCCAAACACTTGGTGCATGATACCATGGTCCAAACATAACTTCACAACTTCGCACAACAAACCAGCAAGTGCACTAGGTCGTCCAAGTAATAAACCTTACGTGAGTAAGGGTCGATCCCACAGAGATTGTTGGTATGAAGCAAGCTATGGTTATCTTGTAAATCTAAGTTAGGCGGATAATAATTGGTTATGGAGTTTTCGAATAATAATAATAATAAATAACTAGAAAATAAAGATTGAAATACTTATGTAAATCATTCGTGGGAATTTCAGATAGGCGTATGAAGATGCTGTGCTCCTTTTGAATCTCTGCTTTCCTACTACCTTCATCCAATCCTTTTTACTCCTTTCCATGGCAAGCTGTATATAGAAAATCACCGTTGTTAATGGCTACATCCCATCCTCTCAGTGAAAATGGTCCAAATGCTCTGTCACAGCACGGCTAATCATCTGTCGGTTCTCGATCATGTTGGAATAGAATCCATTGATTCTTTTGCGTTTGTCATCACGCCCAACAATCGCAAGTTTGAAGCTCGTCACAGTCATTCAATCCCTGAATCCTACTCGGAATACCACAAACAAGGTTTAGACTTTCTAGATTCTTATGAATGCTGCCATCAATTCAAGCTTATACCACGAAGACTCTGATTAAGGAATCCAAGAGATATGCGCTCGGTCTAAGGTAGAACGGAGGTGGTTGTCAGTCACGCGTTCATAGGTGAGAATGATGATGAGTGTCACAGATCATCACATTCGTCATGGTGAAGTGCAACGAATATCTTAGAACAGGAATAAACTGAATTGAATAGAAAATAGTAGTAATTGCATTAAAACTTGAGGTACTGCAGAGCTCCACACCCTTAATCTATGGTGTGTAGAAACTACACCATTGAAAATACATAAGTGATGAAGGTCTAGGCATGGCCGAATGGCCAGCCCCCAAAATGTGATCGCAGGATCAAAAATACAATCCAGGATCCAGGATCTAGGATACAATAATAAAATATCTTATTTATACTAGACTAGCTACTAGGATTTACAGAAGTAAGTAATTGATGCAGAAATCCACTTCCGGGGCCCACTTGGTGTGTGCTTGAGCTGAGCTTGAGCTTTACACATGCAGAGGCTTCATTTGGAGTTGAACGCCAAGTTGTAACGTGTTTTTGGCATTCAACTCTGGTTCGTGACGTGTTTCTGGCGTTTGACTCTAGAATGCAACATGGAGCTGGCGTTGAGCGCCAGTTTGCGTCGTCTAATCTCGAATAAAGTATGGACTATTATATATTGCTGGAAAGCTCTGGATGTCTATTTTCCAACGCCGTTAAGAGCGCACCATTTGGTTTTCTATAGCTCCAAAAAATCCATTTCGAGTGCAGGGAGGTCAGAATCCAATAGCATCAGCAGTCCTTTGTCAGCCTTCTATCAGAGTTTTGCTCAGGTCCCTCAATTTCAGCCAGAAATTACCTGAAATCACAGAAAAACACACGAACTCATAGTAAAGTCGAGAAATGTGAATTTAGCATAAAAACTAATGAAAACATCCCTAAAAGTAGCTAGATCCTACTAAAAATTACCTAAAAATAATGCCAAGAAGCGTATAAATTATCCGCTCATAAGGCGCCAAGCCAAGACCTACGAATCACCCAACTTAGTAGATTAACTTCCCGCATGTATATATTTGTATTTTCTTTTTTAATAAAATCTGTTCAGATCTTCTACAAATGCTCAAGCCGCATTAATCTGAAACATTCATCGTCTGATTATAAAGCTACAGATCGACAGAAAGTGATTGTCAAATTCACTACGTGATCATGATAAAGACCAAAAATGAAAACCAAATTCATTAAAAGGTCGACCAAACGAGGGTTAAACCCAATCTCTACAAAATTGGCAAAGATGAAAACAGAATAATGTAAGAAGCTATAGAAAGTGATCCATAGAAAGGACTTGACGAGGTCCTAATAAAATGGATTGCTATAAAATAACTTAAAGATTGGCCGACATAAAGAAGTCGGACCAGTCACAATAACCGAAGTTATAAGTAAATCCCTGGAAAGAGGTCTGGCCAGCCCTATAAAAGAGGATTACTATAATTTAGAAGGGCCCGACGCGATGAAATCGGCCCAAAGTACAAAGTTATAAAAGTAATCACTGAAAGAGATCTGAACAAGGTCCAAAAAAGAGGATTACAAAATAACTTAGAAAAGCCCGACATGATGAAGTCGGCCCCAAGTACAAAGTTATAAAACTAATCCCTGAAAGAGATCTAAACAAGGTCCAAGAAAGAGGATTACAAAATAACTTAGAAGAGCCCGACGTGATGAAGTCGGCCCAAAGTACAAAGTTATAAATGTAATCCCGGAAAGAGATCTGAACAGGGTCCAAGAAAGAGGATTACAAAAATAATTTAGAAGGACCCGACGTGATGAAGTCGACCCAAAACATAAAGCTACAAAAGTAACCCCTGAAAGATACCTAAATGAGGTCCAAAAAAGAGGGTTACAAACAATAACTCAGACAAAAATCGACCTGACGAAATCAGCAACCTCAGCGTTATGCAAAGTAATTCCTAACAAAGACCTGAACAAAGTTCAAATAAAATGAATTGCTGAAAACATCATCAGGCAAAGGAATCAAGCCAATCAGGTCAGACAAAGTTCCAACACTCCCAAAGCCTACGAAGGTACCAAGACAAGCGCAAACAGACATGATATAAAAACACAAAGTTATAATAATAGCCAGCTTCAGAGGCCATTAAGATCAGCCCAAAAATCCTGGAAACTACTTTGTTTATCAAAATAAAGTTGATAAACCAGCAACTAAAAGAGTGTCAAAAGTCAACAAACAAAATAAAGAGTCCAAAAGCCCACAAGCCGGGCTATCTATACAAACAATTACAAAATTCAGTAAACACCCGAAGGTTTCTCGACAGCATCAGCACATGGTGAAGATGGATGAGTTTGGAGAGGCACTGCGTCCACTGTCCTGTCATCCTAATTCAAGATTTGGCAATCAGGATCTAATTCGGGATGAGCAGGACCTGAAGAAGCCGACACAACAGAAGCTTTGGCGGCAGGCTCAGAGGGAGGCTCAACATAATCATCATCAGGATCATTAGGGACAATCTTGCCATCCTTCACAACATTATCCAAACTAAATAAAGCAAGGTTAACCTCCGGGCAAGAACCTAAACCTGCTCCTTCAGGTTCTCATAAGCAGCTGTTACGCTGCCTACAAGGTGACCCTGGAGCTCGGAATAATCAACCCGGGCCGACTCTAACTCCTCCCTGAGATGCATCACTTCCCGGTAGGTCGTGACGTAGCTTTCTTTATGCTTCAATGCCGTATCCTCAGCCAACTGCACAGAAGCCGCCAAGGCAAGAGAGCTGGCCTTCTCCCCCTCTAGTTCCTTCTCCAGTTTAGTCACCTTCACTTCGAGCTCCTCCTTCAGACCCTTCATCTGGTCGAACTCTTGCTTAGCTTCCTCCATAAAGGCTTTGGTAGCATGCAGAGGAAGATTTTGAGCAGTTCGGTACAGGGCAGCTCCCATATGAGCCATCTTGATGCTACTTCGAGTTATAAAATCTAAGTGATGAAGGAGAGAAATATCATCCATGGAGAGGGTACCATAAGGAGCAATCTGCTGGTCAACAAAGCCAATGGGGTCAAAATCAGGCGCATCCAGATTGAAAGGTTCAACGGTTCGAGGCCTTTTAAAATGAGGGACGGCCGAAGAAGAAACCACAGCAGTAGTGGAAGATTATGGAGGATGCACTAAATGAACCCGAGGAGTAGGGATCATTCTCCTCGGGCCAGGGGAACTCAACACAGACGACTTCAATGAGACCTGAGAGGACCCTTCCCCATCCACCCGGGCCGAGGTGCTTTGAGTTGCAGTAGCTTTTCTCGCCTTTTTGAAGGCCTTCATTGCATCATTATTCTTAGCCATCTCTGAAAAATGAGAAACAACAGTTTTACAAACCAGGAAAGAGGGAGAAAAGCTAAAACAAGAAACAATATATATCAAGTAATACCCAAGGCATCTCGGACGAGGGAGGGGTTTCCCAAAGATTTTTTGGTATCCAGATGAGGAGGTTCCCCCCAAAGGACCTCCAAAACTGTCACAAAGGCCTGTTTGATCTCATCAAGCATTTCCTACGTATATCGGGATACTACTACATTTTGCTACCAATGCAGAGGGAAGGATGGCTCACTATTTGCTTCCAGAAAAAAAGGGGCGAGCTCCCTCAACAGCTCGAACCTTAAAAAAATAATTCTTGAAGTCCCTAAAGGACTCGTCATACATGGTAAAAATCTTATGTCCTTGTACAGATCTAAAAGAAACCCACGAGGCTTTCTTTTTTGAAGAAATCCCGGGCTTAGTTAAAACGAACAAATAAAGAAAAAGAGTTTGAGGATAGGTAACATTCAATTCCTGACAAAGAAGCTGAAAAATCTTAATAAAGCCCCAGGAGTTTGGATGAAGCTGGGACGGAGCTACATTACACGACCACAACATGTCGGTCTCAAATGAAGTAAAGGGAAAAGTGATGTCCAACTGGCTGAAGAAATAGTCGTAAGCATAAAAGAAAGGGCGCTCCCCCTAGGTCAGGATAGGAAAACAAACCCTCTCTTCCAAATCAGGTGCCACCAATTCATAATTCCTCTCTTGATCTCCACTCTTACAGAGACAGTGATGTTTCCTAAGCTCCACACAGAATTCAGCATTTACCACAGAGACACACATCAAAACAAGGGAGTCCAACCAATCGGACATCCCCTCAGGGACCTTAGAGGACGTCTCTACAATATTTTTGCGAGAAGACATGGCCAACTAGTCCTACAAACAAAAAAAGAAAATTGGATTACTGAAAAAACATCTCGGACGAAATCAAAGCAACTCAACTAGCATAGTCCAGCACAGTACAAATAGCAAAAAGAAACCCCATGACCCGCACCAAAAAGATCCAGGGGCATCCTTTGGAGTCAATCAGGAAACAAGGATTCAGGAAAACTTACAAGACTAAACGTCCCAACCAAACCCACAGTAACGACAAAGATAAACCCTTTCTCAGAAAGCAATATCCCAAAAATATTGAGTCATTACCCCAGAAAGCCAGCAAAATAGCTACCTTCCAAATTCACAATCCTAGCTCCCAGTGTAACACCCTAATATTCAAATCCTTATGCTCGAGTCATAAGTCAATGATATTACGGTGGTACGACTCTCAGGTGGATTTTTTAATATATAAACATAGGTAATTTCGAAAGGCGTATTAATCGAGAAGCCTGAAAAGAGTAGAAATAAAATCGCGAAGACGTATCACTCACGTTTCGACAACGAAAAGATAAAACGTGAAGCCGAAAGCGATATATGGACAAGGCATAAAGGAGATTAAGAGATAGATAACAGATAGATATATATAACATAAGTAAATAGCCACTAGTCGCGACCCACGAAGTTTAGGCCGGATAGGGTACAGTATGAAAGTAACTGACAACAGTACATCCTAATCTCTCCCAAAGGAAACATAAGAGCCTCTATAGGCAAGTTCCAAAAGAGTTCAACACATAATATAATCTTTTCAAAACAAAGGTGGAGAGATTCTAAG
>NC_029775.3:44044588-44046924 GCF_000817695.3 Arachis duranensis | reverse complement strand
GGGAATTTCGAAAACTGGGCAGAAATGAATGGAATACTCACCACAAAACTTAGATAGAATTGTAGAGGATGAGAAGAGCGACGCGTGACCGCAACCGGCTCGTCAATCGGAGCTCCGTAGCTCAAGTTATGGTGGTTTGAAGATCAAAGAGAGTTAGGTTTTCTCTCTTCTCTTCTCTCTTCTCAATTCAGCGCCCCACACACCTTCTTTAGGGCAAAATGAGCTGAAATGCTCATAACTTATGTTTATATATGTTGGGTCTTGGGCCCACTTAGGCCCAGTTCACTTATTTTTGTCCGTTAGCCCAATTTTGGGCCAAAACCTTTAAGATTAGCGCTCCAAATCGCACTTTAAATATTTCTACCTCCCCTAATCATAATTCCTCATTTCTTAATCTTATTTACTCATAATCAATTTTCTCAGCTGCAGTACCAGACAAGTCTCAGCCGGTACTGCCGGTCAAAATTTCACTGCGTGCTTTTACGCAGAAAACTATGTCTTCCGACTCGGAAAAATTCACTGAATCCAAAAATCATATTTAAATCGTCAAATTCCAATTGCCAAATATTCCAACCATATTCGCTCCTACTTAACTCATTATTTAATTAATTTCGGTTAGACCGGGTATTACATTCTACCCCCCTAACAGAAATTTTCGCCCTCGAAAATTCCATCCATCACTACGAGTACGCGAGCGTAGTCTGCCGTTATATCCAACGCATAACAGTTCCAAGGTCCTTTTACTCTGCGCGCTTCCGTTGCCGCGCTCTGATTTCTCTATCTCTGAGGATCTCGGTCATTCGTTCCTTACTTTTATCGTCTCATCAATCCACACCCTATTAAATCTCAAATCATGTCATCGATAATATTGCCATCTTTGTTAATCATAGCCATCATCCCACATCACTATAATCAATTAAAGCTTTCTTCGTTTTTAGAATTCAATGAGTTTGGACTAAGAAGCTGACAATCTCTTAAGAATCCGCTTTCTTTTACTAATCTATAAAAGCTTTCGAGACACATCTCTTTTGTTGAAGCCACCCAGATCAAAAATTATTTTCAAACATATAACCAACACTCCTTCAAATTCTTGGGAAAAAGAAATTCAACAGCACCTCCCCAAAAATTGGAGTTTACCACCCGTCACGGGTTCCCACAAACCAATCTCAGTACCGCATCAGTATTGCAATTTAAAGGTTTCCAAACGATTCCTCTGAAACCGATCATTACAAATCTTGATCTAAATCCAAGGTCACCATGACCAAACATCATAGCACTCATCTCTCGAACATGACAACTTGCACTCAATCATCATTTATGCATCAATGATAATTTCCTCAAGTACCCAACCACAACTTAGCATGACTGGTATTTCAAATCAACGTTTCCAAATCCATCATTTAGGACCATTCCTTATCTATTTAAATCAAAGGAACTAAAAGTCACGGGTTCAATCCGTTTTGATCACAATTTCGCGCTACCAACGGCCTATTGAAACATCTGACAGCTCTGACATCTGAAGCAGCCGCTGTCTATTTTTCCTTTTACCATTCCCTTGGGCTTCCTCTTCGTTGCAAAGTTATTCCGTCCTTGGGGAAAGTGTTGTATGTATCCTCTCTCCTTAAACTCTCGACCCCTTGGTGCGAATTCTTGGTTGTGCTCTCTATGACTTCCTTCCTCTGCAACCCTCCTTTTCACACACTCTTCAGTAATTCTGCTCTTATTCACTAACTCTGAAAAAGTTCGGATCTCCATTGGTCCCACTGAACTTAAGATGTCGCTCCGAAGCCCTCCTTCATACTTAATGCATTTCCATTCCTCGAAGTCTTCCGAAGCTCCATGACACATGCGGGAAAACCTGAATAGCTCCTCAAATTTGTCTGTATACTCAGATACGGACATAGCACCTTGCTTCAACTGTAGTAACTCCAATTCCTTGGCTGTCCTGGCAGAATTTGGAAAGTACTTCTTATAGAATTCCACCTGGAAGGCATCCCAAGTGATAGAATCATTCCCCTGTTGCAGGAGACGTCGAGCCCCTTGCCACCAATGCGATGCTTCCCCCATGAGCAGATAGGTAGCAAATTCAACACGCTACTCTTCAGGCACCAACTGCGCTTGCAGTGCTCGCTCCATGGCCTGAAACCAAGTATCAGCTTCAGTCGGATTGGTGGTTCCCTTGAACTTAGGTGGGTTAACCTTTAAGAAAGTTGCCAGTGTCATCGGGCCCTTAGCTTCCCTTCTGCCATTGCCATTATTATTTATCTGTTGCCCAAGGACCTCCGCAGTGGCCTACATAGCAGCAGCCATATTCTCCAACGCCGCCATAAGGTTTA
>NC_029775.3:44042382-44043546 GCF_000817695.3 Arachis duranensis | reverse complement strand
AATTATCTCATTCAAAAATCATCATCATCATGCAATCGCATTATCAATTCATCTCATCAAGAACAGCCCCCAACATCCACCGACACCATCATGAGGGATCTCTCAGTTGTTCAAACACAAGCAATACAGACAAGCAATACACAAATAAGGTAAAAGTAGAACAAGTAGCACGTAATCAGGTAACATAGCATATATGATATAGAAATCCAAAACAAATAGGCAAACCCAAACAATTCAAACATATGCAAATGATGTATGCCTGCCCTATGGCTGATGATATCATCTGTCGGTTATATAGCCAACCCGACACGTCCTGGTAGCTAACCATGGACAAAAACACCCCTTGCGGAGCAAGTAGGTTTGAGCTACAACCCCCTTGCTACTATCCGCTCAGCCCAGAGCCAGTGGAACAACCACTACTGTGGCTACTACCCAGGCGGGTGTTTAACAGCTCAACCTGGAGCCAGTGGAACAACCACTACTGCGACTACTACTCAGGCGTCACAATCTCTGACCTGGAGCAAGTGGGACGAACCACAACCCTTGCTACTGCCCAGATATCTTAAGCATTAACCCGGAGCAAGCGGGACGAACCACAACCCTTGCTACTACCCAGGTATCTTAAGTATTAACCCGGAGCAAGCGGGACGAACCACAACCCTTGCTACTACCCATGTATCTTAAGCATTAACCCGAGCAAGCGGGACGAACCACAACCCTTGCTACTACCCAGGTATCTTAAGCATATATTCATTCAATCTCCTTTCCTATTATCAATCCTCATTGTTATCAAATCTCAAACATTAACCTGGAGCAAGTGGGACGAACCACAACCCTTACTACTACCCAGGTATCACAAATACATTAATTCAAAACTCCATAATTAAACTCATTTATCATAAACATCCTTTTCCGTCTCACACCCGGAGCAAGTGGACAACGCCACTGCCTACTACCCGGGGTTACACATCACATTTCAACATCTTCCACTATTATCCATTTAACACATTCATTCATTAATCATATATGCAATTATTCTCAGCCATAATCAATAATGGCTTTGCCGTGACCCGGCAATAACTCAGCCATCCGGCTCATGGTCCAATCAAGAACCAGCCATTTATCAATAAATATAATCCTTCGGCTCATGGCATACACGGTACT
>NC_029775.3:44031280-44041728 GCF_000817695.3 Arachis duranensis | reverse complement strand
AATGGCTAAATTACAAACATATCAACATGTCATACATCCTTCCTCATCCCAATTTCCAACAATACTATTTCGATTCAACCATCATTATACATGATCAATATCATACTCACTATCACGTGGTTTCATCCCCAAATCAACCTCGATCATTCCTCAAACATATATCACAACATACATATCTCTCATGCATTATCATACCATCAAGGCATCAATAATCATGATCACATATATGACCACATAACATACCTCAACCAAAACCAAGCATACCTCATTTATACAATTTCACCCAAAATTACCAATTCCCACCTTCAACTCCTCAAACCTCAATATTCAATAACTAACCCAATCATTCATATATTCATTATATGAAATTCATCCATTTACTTGTGTCATCATACAATGCACACATCAACTTACCTTCCTTACCTCTTTCCGGCCTCCGGCCCAAAATTTACGGCCTCTGGCCCAATCTCATAATTTAAATGCATAAACCACAAATTAATACTCATTACCCAGTACATCAAATTTTCAATACACCTAACATACAAGGCCACACAATTTTCAACCCAATCATCAATTCACATTACATACCAACTATGCATATTAGCATCAACCATTTACACAATCCAAACTTAATCCTAGGGGCATCTAGCCTAGGAATTCTCATCACACCACACGGTACTTAAATGAAACTTAAACCGTACCTCTTGTAGCCAAATCAATTGAGCCTCTTCTTTGGAAGTCTCCACCAACCTTAGCCCTAAGCCTCACCAAAGCTCCTCAAGCAACACCAATCTCCCAATTGTGCACCAAAACCATCAAATGCACTAACATAACCAATATTACATACATACATCAACCTAGGGCTCATAAAGATGATAAATCGCAAGGGTTTGAGCACTTCTTACCTCAGCCCATTTGAAGTAGGGATAGAACCCACTTAGAATCCATGTTGGAGTATCCCTAAACACCCAAAATCACAAGATTTCAACACTAACTTCCCAAAAACGTGTAACAGTGGGGAATTTCGAAAACTGGGCAGAGATGAATGGAATACTCACCACAAAACTTAGATAGAATTGTAGAGGATGAGAAGAGCGACGCGTGGCCGCAAACGGCTCGTCAATCGGAGCTCCGTAGCTCAAGTTATGGTGGTTTGAAGATCAAAGAGAGTTAGGTTTTCTCTCTTCTCTTCTCTCTTCTCAATTCAGCGCCCCACACACCTTCTTTAGGGCAAAATGAGCTGAAATGCTCATAACTAATGTTTATATATGTTGGGTCTTGGGCCCACTTAGGCCCGGTTCACTTATTTTTGTCCGTTAGCCCAATTTTGGGCAAAAACCTTTAAGATTAGCGCTCCAAATCGCACTTTAAATATTTCTACCTCCCCTAATCATAATTCCTCATTTCTTAATCTTATTTACTCATAATCAATTTTCTCAGCTGCAGTACCAGACAGGTCTCAGCCGGTACTGCCGGTCAAAATTCCACTGCGCGCTTTTACGCAGAAAACTATGTCTTCCGACTCGGAAAAATTCACTGAATCCAAAAATCATATTTAAATCGTCAAATTCCAATTGCCAAATATTCCAACCATATTTGCTCCTACTTAACTCATTATTTAATTAATTTCGGTTAGACCGGGTATTACACCCAGCAAACAAAAATCAAAACAAGCCGTCAAAAGAAAAAATCCTTTTTACAGGATTCATCAGCAAAACAAAAAATATCAAAAGAGCAATCTTCCGGGAAAATAAGCGGGTTCATGCAGTTCGCAAAAGAGAAGAAACAAGCAGTGTAAACCCTAGAATACAGAGGGACCATTTCAAAAGCAAGAAAAACCCCCTCACAATAAAAAAACAGGCGCACTGTGATATGAAGAGAATCAAACTTCCTAGCATGTATTTAAGCAAAAATCAAAAGCTTATCAAAAAACCAAAGGCAAAGCAACAAAAGAAAGTAAGGGAGCAGAAAGTGGAAACCAACCTAGAGAAAGGCTTCGAAAGGCTGAAAGACGAAATGATGAAAAGATGATTCCTCAAAGCAAAAGTGTCAACAATTACCAAGCCACGTCACAAGAGAAATGAAAAATGCAAGTTTTCAGACGAAAACAGAAGGGGAGAAAAAAAAGGGAAGTTACAGCAAAAAAGCAAGAGAAGAGAAAACCGTTTCTTGGGAATAAAATTCAAATAAAAGCCAAGAGAAACGGAGCATCAAAAACCAATTAATGAGGGCATTAAAACCCTCGTGCATTCCCAAGGCCAGGACACTAATACGAAAGCACACGCTTTTAGAGGAAACGAAAGAAGAAACGTTTCGCATTCAAACAAAAAAAAAACTCTACAAAGACAAAATCAACAAAGTGCTCGAGTTTGGCTTCACCCGAGAAGGTTTGAAAAACTAAAGATTCGACCTCCAAATAAAGACTAAGATCGAGCAGGGGCATTGTTTATAACCTGGGTCAAGCTGTCCGACCCGGGATGTTCTACAGACAAAGCAACCGACCTCTTCAGGTCAGGACAATCCGACCTCTTCTCAAAGAGCTCAGCCAAGTCACCAGGAAAGCCCAAAGAAGGGCCCAAATGGAGAACCGCGCACCAAAGCCCAAGGCAGTCCAAGCCTACAGGGAAAAGGGCGGTTCCCTTGAAGATAAGGTGACCTCACTCAAAAGATAAAGATAAGATAAGATAACTAACTTATCTTATCTAAGAAGGTCGCTCTACACCATTATAAATACACTGGAGCACCTTGGTATAACTCATACTCTGATTCTACTCAATACCTGCTTAATACCCTTGCTAACTTAAGCATCGGAGTCCCTTGCAGGTACCCCCACCCTCCGGGGACGAAGGATCAACACCACCATCAAGTCCAACAAGTCGAACACAGCGGCTCTGACTACCCTCATCAGATCGGACTCCACAGCTCCAACCAGCACAAAAGATCTCATCCGAGATCAACCTACAGTTTCAGATAACCCTCGAAACAAGCTTCAACAAGAATGTTCTTATCCTTGCTCCTGCTCATGTGAAAAAGAAGATAACAGAAAAGAAGAGGAATCCTCTATGTCACAGTATAGAGATTCCTTTATGTGAGTAGAAGAAGATAAGAATAGAAGAAGGAGAAGAGAAAAATTTGAATATAGAGAGGAAGAGAGGGTTCGAATTATAAGAAGAAGAGAAGAGTGTTAGTGATTAAATAAATAAATAAAAGAAGAAAAGAGAGAGGGTTTTCAAAAATAATTAAAAGGAAAAGGAAAATATTTTTGTTTTTATTTTAAAATTTAGTTAGAATTCAAAAATTACGAGAAGATTAGTTAGGTAGTTTTGAAAAAGATAAAATTTAGTTATGTAGTTTTGAAAAAGGGTGAGGAGTTTTCGAAAATTTGAGAGAGAAGATTAGTTAGGTAGTTTTGAAAAAGATAAGAATTTTAAAAATCAAACAAAAAGTTAAGTGGTTAATTGAAAAAAGATTTGAAAATCAATTTTGAAAAGATAAAAAGTTAGAAAAGATTTTGAAATTGATTTTGAAAAAGAAATGATTTGAAAAAGATATGTTTGAAAAGATATGATTGAAAATATATGATTAAAAAGATATGATTGAAATTTATTTTGAAAAAGATCTAAAAAAGAAATTTAAAAAGATTTGATTTTGAAAATTAAAGTTAATGAAATTTTTGAATCAATCACATTAATTGTTAGTAAAGTTTTTGAAAATTATGAAATAAAGATAAGAAAAAGATTTTGAAAATTAATTTCTTTTTTAAAAATTTTTCGAAAAACATGAAATAAAAATAAAAAAGATTTGATTTTGAAAAAGATTTTGAAAAGATAATTTTTTTGAAATTGAAATCTTGACTTGACTAACAAGAAACAACTTATTTTAAAAATTGTTGACTAAGTCAACCCAAAGATTTCGAAAATTATGAGTAAAATAAGGAAAAGATATTTTTATTTTTGAATTTTAATGAGGAAAGAGAAAAACAACTAAATGACTCAACACATAAAAAATTTGGATTAGAACCAATGATGCATGCAAGAACACTTTGAAGAACATGATGAACATCAAGAACTTATTTTTGAAAATTTTTCAAGAAAAGAAAACATGCAAGACACCAAACTTAGAGATTTTTCATGTTTAGACACTATGAATTCAAAAATGTATATGAGAAACAACAAAAGACACAAAACGAGAAAATATGAAGATCAAACAAGAAGACTTGTCAAGAAAAACTTGAAGATCATGAAGAATGAAATGCATGAATTTTTCGAAAAAATCACAAATTTTAAAACATGCAATTGACGTCAAACTTAAAAATTGACACTTGACTCAAAAAAGGAATACAAAATATTTTTGTTTTTATGATTTTATTAATTTTTTTTGGATTTTTCAAAAATTATTTTTAGAAAAACGAAAAAGAGGAGAAAAAATTTTTTTGAAAGATTTTTGAAAACTTTTTGAAAATAAAATAGATATTGAAACAAAAAGAAAATTACCTAATCTGAGCAACAAGATGAACCGTCAGTTGTCTAAACTCGAACAATCCCCGGCAACGGTGCTAAAAACTTGGTGCACGAAAATTACAATCACAATTTTGCAATTCCACACAACTAACCAGCAAGTGCACTGGGTCGTCCAAGTAATACCTTACGTGAGTAAGGGTCGATCCCACGGAGATTGCCGGCTTGAAGCAAGCTATGGTTATCTTATTATTCTTAGTCAGGATATCAATAGTGGTTCTTAGTTTTAATTGTGAAAAGTAAAAGAGCATGAATTAAATGATACTTGTTATGCAGTAATGGAGAACTGGTTGAGGTTTTGGAGATGCTCTGTCTTCTGAATTTCTGCTTTCCTACTGTCTTCTTCTTCATGCACGCAGGTCTCCTTCCATTGCAAGCTGTATGTTGGTGGATCACCGTTGTCAATGGCTACTAGCCGTCCTCTCGGTGAAAAGTGTCCATGTACATGGCTAATCATCTGTTGGTTCTCACTAATGTTGGAATTGGATCCATTGATCCTTTTGCACACTGTCACTGCGCCCAGCATTCATGAGTTTGAAGCTCATCATAGTCATCCCTTCCTGGATCCTACTCGGAATACCATACACAAGGTTTAGAATTTCCAGATCTCAGGAATGCTGCCAATTGATTCTAGCTTATACCACGAAGAATCTGATCTCATGGATTTGAATGCTTTGCTGTCATGAGAGGCAGTCAAACTCGTGAACCAGGAACCCAAGAGATATACATTCAATCTAAGGTAGAATGGAAGTGGTTGTCAGACATGCGTTCATAGGTTGAGAATGGTGATTAGTGTCACGGCTCATCACATTCATCATGTTGAAGTGCAAATTAATATCTTAGAATAGAAACAAGCGTGATTGAATAGAAAACAGAAGTAATTGCATTAATTCATCGAGACACAGCAGAGCTCCTCACCCCCAACCATGGGGTTTAGAGACTCATGCCTTAGAAGATACAAATTCAGATGTAAATGTCATGAGGTACAAAATAAATCTCTAAAGTAGTTTTTATACTCAACTAGTAATCTAGGTTTACAGAAAATGAGTAAACTAAGATAGATAGTGCAGAAATCCACTTCCGAGGTCCACTTGGTGTGTGCTGGGGCTGAGCATTGAAGCTTTCACGTGCATAGGCTATTTCTGGAGTTAAACGCCAAGTTGTAACCTATTTCTGGCATTTGACTCTAGCTTGTAACCTGTTTCTGGCATTTAACGCCAGAATAGGGCAGAAGGCTGGCGTTGAACGCCAGTTTGCGTCATTTAAACTCGGGCAAAGTATGGAATATTACATATTGCTGGAAATCCCTGGATGTCTACTTTCCAACGCAATTGGGAGTGCGTCATTTGGACTTCTGTAGCTCCAAAAATTCCATTTCGAGTGTAGGGAGAGCAGAATCCAATAGCATCTGCAGTCCTTTTTCAGCCTCTGAATCAAATTTTTGCTCAGGTCCCTCAATTTCAGCCAGAAATTACCTGAAATCACAGAAAAACACACAAACTCATAGCAAAGTACAGAAATATGATTTTTGCATAAAAACTAATAAAAACATACTAAAAAGTAGATATATCCTACTAAAAACTATATAAAAATAACCCCAAAAAGCGTATAAAATATCCGCTCATTAGTCGTCCGACCAATCGGCCGTTTTTGGGTGACAAATTTATAATTCCAACACTTTTACATCTCATCATTTTTAGGTCATCTATAATTTTAGTTGCATTCTTTTGTTTTGCATATATATATAATAAGTTTAGTCAAAATAATGAACTTTCCAAGGATTTTATCTATAGGGCACCCTAATTGATTTGAGTAAAAATTTTTTATTGAACTTGCTTGAATTATACATTGTGGAACATGTTTATGAGCTAAGAACACATAAATATGTGAGTTTTGAGCCTAATTGTGTGGTTACATCATACAACCACTATTTTCCTTCATGTGTGTGATTATTCTCTTTCCACGATTATAATCTTTGATTTGTTTGATTCTTCATGTCCATCATTCCATGTATATATGCATTTATATGATTGAGGCTATCATTTCATTTAGCTCACTTACCCAAATAGCCTACCTTTCATCAACCATTATTATCCAATTTTGAGTTTATTTTAATCCCCTCTTGTTCTTAATTTAGCACATTACAAGCCTTAAAGCGAAAAATAATAAATGTCCTTTATTTGGATCTTTAATTAGCTTAGGCTAATGAGAGTGTATATCATTCAAGTGTGGGGAAATTTGGGAACATTGGTATAAAAGTGTATTTTTGTTGAAAATTTTAGGAAAGTGGGACAAAATGCCCCAAAGTAAAGTTCAATAATAATCAATGCATATGTGTGGTGATCAAAAAGAGAATGCATGAGTATGTAAAAAAGTGAAGAATGGGTAGTTAGGTTAGCATTTGAATTGTATAGGTTATAGGTTAGGTGGGAAACTTAGGTTAATCAAAGATTTAAATTCTAGTCTACCTAACCAAATGCAATCCTACCTTGACCCTAGCCCCATTACAACCCATGGATAAGTCCTCATGATATTTGTATGCATGCATAAAATAATTGTTGATTGTTAGATGAAAAACAAATCTTAGAAAGCATGATTAGGGGAGAATTGAGTGAATCAATCCTATACACTTGAGTGACTAGAGCGCATACACATCCGGGGAGGGTTCGATTGCTCAATTACATGTTTTCACCTATGATTATCTCTTTTCTTGCAAGTTCGTAAATTATTTTCAATAACTCAAATCAATTGTGGATTTGACTTGGTTGTTACTACCTTCAGCCCTTATTCTTATATATGTATTCTTGAAAATTGATTTGTTTTGACGAAGTAGTTGCATTCATATAGATAGGTTGCATGCAATAAATACAACCATTCTTCTTCACCCCTTTAAGGCTTCTCTTGAGCTTAGCATGAGGGCATGCTAATGTTTAAGTATGGGAGGTTGATAAAACCCATTTATAGGGTTTATCTTGTGCTTAATTTAGTGGATTTTATCAACTTTTCTAACACTTATTCATGAAAATTGCATGGTTTTATGATACCTTCCAAATTTTGTGCTATGAATGAAAACATGCTTCCAAATCCTTAAAATCACTAATTTTTAATCCTCTCTTATTACCATTTGATGCCGTTATGTGTTTGTTAAGTTATTTCATGATATATAAGGTATGAATGTCTTAGAGGATGGAAATGAAGCATGCAAAAGTGGAAGGAACAAAAGGAAATGAAGATTTGAGAAGCTGATGCTGATGCGCACGCATGGACGAAGCGTGCGTGTGATCGCGTTGTACTCCAAGCAACGCATACACGTGACATGACGCATACGCATGGCCAATGCATCTTCAAAGCGACGCGTACGCGTAGCTGACGCGCACGTGTGACGAGCGACACGTGCCTCACTAAAGTGAAATCGCTGGGGGCAATTTCTGAGCTAGTTTTTGGCCCAGTTTCAAGCCCAGTCTGAGGATAATAGGCTGGGAGTGAAGGAGGATGGGGGGATTCACACATTCATACACTTTAGTTTTGGAGAGATGTAGAATTCTAGAGAGAGAGGCTCTCTCCTCTCTCTAGATTTAGGGTTCTTAGTTTTCTTCCTTTTAGATCTAGATCTCATTCCTCCTTTGCTTTAATTTTCCTTTTACTTTTACTTGTTCTAGCATTTTGCTTCTTTTGTTAATTCCTTTATTTTGTCAATTTTAGTTTATGAACTCTTTTGTTGATTTTCATTTCCTTTTAATGCAATTTATGATATTTATGTCTTTTAATGCTTGCCTTGGTTTCTATTGTTGATTTCTTACTTTGATTAGTTATAGCTTCCTTTAATTCTTGCAATTGGTGATGTTTATTTTTATTGTCCTCTATCTGTTTGATGAAATGTTTCTTTTAGTCATGAGTTAGATTTTTTCCCTCTTGACTTGGGTTGGGTAATTGGAGACTCTTGAATTGTCAAAGTCTCTTGTTGATTGATAATTGGAAGTTGCTAATTGACTTAAATGCCACTAAAGCTAGTCTTTCCTTTGGATTTAACTAGGACATGTGGACAAGATGCAATTCCATCCACTTGACTTTTCTTCATAGTTAGAGGTTAACTAAGTGGGAGCAATGGACAATTCTTGTCACAATTGATTATGATAATGAGGATAGGACTTCTAATTCTTATCCCTTGCCAAGAGCTTCCTTAGTTGTTAGCTTATTTCTTTTGTTATTTACATTTCTTGTCCCTTATTCTAAAATCCCAAACCATACTTTCTCATAACCAATAATATGCACACTTTTCTGCAATTCCTTGAGATACGACCTGAGGTTTAAATAATTCAGTTATTTTTATTGGGGTTTGTACTTGTGACAAGTAAATTAAACTTTGATTGAGGATAGTTTGTTGGTTTATAACTATACATGCAACAAGATTTCATTGATAAACTTTACCGACATAAAATCCTACATCATTGGCAGTGTACGGTGCTGGTTACCCTCCTGTAGGTTGGTGGGGGGATATCATTATGTGGTTTCAGCGTTCTATCGGGTGGGTCTGATTCACGAAGATGGCTTGAGGATTGCATCTCGAATTCCTCCGTCATGTCATCGAGGCTTTGGCAAGGTCCCCACAGACCGTACCAGTGTACTGAGAGTTGTTGTTACAGGTTGTGAGATGGATCATGGACTTGTCGGCCTCGGGTGGTGATAGGATCATATCTTCTGGGAGCGAGGAGGAGAGTAGTACCTGCAAAGACACTCCAATACTCTAGTCAGAATAGATCTGAGAGGTATAGGTAAGGGTTAGGAATATGTGTCGTACCTGAGAGATCTTTTGGCAACTTTTATATAGTTTACGGTCATTATCTTATCTTATTGATTAAGATAAGAGGGATATTTGATTTTGAATGTTGGTTAAGAGTTTAGGATTATTGGGCTGTGAGGGAGACCTAGGCTCGGGTAATCGGGTTGGAAGACTGCTACAGCGAGAGACCCGAGAATCGAGTCTAGAACAGTACTTATATAAGTAGTATTTCTACAACTTTAAAAATATGTTGGTGAATTCTAAAAGAAAGAAAAAAAAGGCCATGGAAAAAACGAAAAAAAAAAATAAAAAATATTATATTTAAATATGAAAATATTTTTACAAAAAAAAATATCTAATAATTTATACTACCATTTTCATGTAAAGATGTCTTCACAAGAAAATTCACTTATATTCACAAGAATTCTCTTCATTTTGAGTTTTCCAAATTAAAGCATATTTTAATTTGATTTACTTTTATATCTTCAACATATCATAATATTATTATAGAATTATAAAATTATATAATAGATTCTCTATTGTCCGCTATTTTAATTATTTATGTTAAACGTGAAAAGAATAGAATTTTAAGAGAATACTCTTATAAAATATCTTAAGTAATTTAATAAAAATACTTAAACTAACTATTGTCATTTGAATATCAAAATGCATTAGAACAACATATCAAATTTTTTATATTTAAAATATGAATAATATTTGGTGTGTATTAAAATCGACTATTAAAATTAATTATTAATATAAAATATATTTTAAAATATAAAATACACATTAAAAATAAATTAAACTTATAAATACATAATAATTAATTTTAGTATAAACACAATAATTTTTTTACAAAATATACTAAATTTCTTATAAATTTGTGAAGAAATCCTAAATTATTTAGTGCTAATAAAGTAGTGAAGTTACTTTGACCCACAGGCCCCAAGCAACACCTATATAATGGAAAAATTCCAGTAGTGGAGTAATTGTAATAGCTTAGCATTAATTGGAAAATAACAAGGATTCATGCAGTACCACTAGGCGAATTAAAGTAGTTACGTCTTTCACTTTTTAATCTTTTTCTTTAATATCTTTAATAAAGCAAAAAAATTGATGCAATCCTTCCCTTTGTCATCGTTAGCCGATAA
>NC_029775.3:44027718-44030936 GCF_000817695.3 Arachis duranensis | reverse complement strand
AACTTATTTTAAAATATTTAATTTAAGGTTTTATATATTTAATGATTAATTTTAAAATATTAAAGATAAATAAAATTTGTTACATTAGCAATAAATATATTTTATATTATTACTATTATTGTTATTATTATTATTATTTCAATTAATTAAATAATTATCACTAATTTATATAAGTAAGTATAAGAATAATTATCAAAATCAATCTGTCAAATTTTTAAAATTGATATTTTAGTCTTTTAAGTTTAAAATACATAAAATAATCTCCACGCATCTACTTTTGTTAGACAATATAGACTTTTTCTGTCAATCATTAATAATGAGTGCTGATATAAAATATTAATTCATATATATGGCTGTTAAGTGTCCACATGTGTAAGCTAAATAAATCAATCTCATAATAAAATATAAAATAATTTTTAAAAATTTTAAAAATCTCAAATCAGTCCTCGAAAAAATTTAAAAATTTTAAAATAGTCTCTTCTAATATTTTAAATTTTTTCAAAAGTGAACAACTTATAATATGTTTATTAATTAGAATAATAAAATAAAAAATAATATTATTTAATCATTAATCCATAATATTTACATCGAGATAATATAAAAATGATAATATATAATAATAACTAAATCTAAGAGGTCGTTGTATATTATTTATATATCTAAATTTCTAAAATATTGACACCAAATAAACTTAGAAAAATATTCATAAACAAAAAAATCTATTTTTTCATGACATAATTATTAATTGTAATAGTATAAATAGCTTTAACTACAAGTCTATTTTATGCAATATTATAACCAGTCAATCCCAAACATAAACAACATTAGAATGAAATATGTCTAATTTAACCTCAAAAAGTAGCTCAAAGATACAAAATATTTCATTCAAACTATTTAAATACAGATTAATAGTTAAATTAATCCTTAAAAAATGATTATTAAATGATAGAAGTATAAAAATGATTAATTTATAATAAAATATGTTATTGAATTATTAGACTAATAGAATTAAATTCAAAATTAAGAATTGAGTTAATAGTTAAATGATGCATAAAAATAATAAATTCTAACCGCTTCTAGTATTTTTTATTATAATATTTAAAAAATTAATTTGATTGATAAAATTGTTTAAAGACAAATTTAAAAAATATTTATATTTTATGAATTAATTTATTTATTAACTTTTTTATATACCATATTTTTGAGAAATCAAACACTTATAATAAAAGTTTAAAAGTAAATATTGTTATTTCAATTTAAGCCGCGTAATGGAAAGATATTCTTCCGTAAAAACAAATGAAACATGTGGGAAAGTAAATCTTTAAATATCAGTAATTAATATACCAATAAATTAAAGATTTAATTATTTTATTGATTTTTATAGTTTTACAAAATTTTTAATTAGATTTTTATATATATTTTTTTAATTGAGTTTTTGTACTAAATTTTTTTTTAATTAGATCTTTTTTTATAATAATTGAGTAATTGACTTAATTGTATAGGAACCAACTAAAAAAAGATAATACAAAAATTTAAATAAAAAATATAAAGATTCAATTGAAAAAAAATTAATACAAAAATCTAATTATTTTTTTATTTTATGCAAGATTAATGGCTAGGATGAAATTTAAGATTGAATTTAAAAAAATCAAACTTTATTATTAATACATCACATATTTAGTATTAATGGTAACAACGCTATCCAAATTCATAAATATCTGACTCGCTCTTATTTGATTAAGGACAAATAATTACTCAACTCAGTGCGGGGGCAAAATCTTGAATGACAAAATCTATAATATAAACACATATATATTATTGAATAACAAATAAATAAATAAAAAGATGTGAAATAAGCTAAGTGACATTATTGGTTAAAAAGTTGAGAGCTCAGCACTAAAATGGCTTTTTGGTGATGAGAGGAAGAAAAGAGAGAAGAAATAAAGGAGAAAACCCTGTCTACCTTCTTTTATATAAATTTTTTATATCATATCTTCTCTCCTTTATGAAAAGCATATATTAAGATGCCGTTTATGAAGCACCATAGCTTTCCCCTGCTATGAGTTGGGAAGGGGACAACTTGGATCGTTCGAATCAGTTGGGTAGAATCCATCAACTAGGCAAGTTATACCATACTTGATTAATTATCATCAAATTTAAGAAATGTTATGAGAATCAAAATATTTTAATCATAAATAACAAAAATTTTTTAAAATTAACTTTATTTATATTTTAACTTTTTATCTTGTATAAGATGTTTTTTTACAGTTGTGACAGTCTGACAGGAATTAGAGACTAATTGGCCTTGATGATGACAGAATCAAATTTTTAGAATGGTAGAGAATGATATTTATAAAGACACTACAATACTCAAATTAGAATAAATCTAAAATATATATGTGAAGGTTAAATAATGGTATCTACTAATTTATTAATTTATCTCATTATCATTGTAGATAATTGAAATTAAATAACGTAACGTTTAGAAACAAAAATCACAAATTCAGTGCAATTTATTAATTTGAAGCATAATAAAAAAGCTTGATGCATCAATTATTGGAGAGAGAGTGAAATGAACTTTGAAGCAGAGGGTGTTACATGTGTCGGATAAACATGTACATGCTAATTGGTCTCTTTCATTGAAGTTTTTGAGTTTGATTTCAAACTCACCCGATGAAGATATTCACAGTCGTCAATCAATTTATGAGATTATGAAAAATCACAATGCTAACTCTGATAAGGTACGATAATAAATACATTTTATTTCAAATTGTTTCACATATGTACCAATAAATTATATTTTTAAATTGTTTTAATATTTTCTTTTTAAAAGCATTATACATTTTAATTGCCGTATAATTTTTTAAATCATAGTCATCAATAATTTAATGATTTGTTTCATATTTTTTAAAGTGAAATAATGATTTGTTTTAGTTTTTTAACATAAATATTTTTAAATTTTACGATAATTAAATTTAAAAAATGTCAAGTACTTATATTAATTTATTCAATTAATAAATTTACTTATAACATCCACAAAGTTTATACACATAACATTCATAATTTTATATTAATAACATCTACAATTTTATACTCATAATATTCTTAATTTCATTCATTTGAGGTCCATAATTATTAAAATTTTATAATTAATATTACCAAATTTTAAACTATGTGTGTTATTGTATTTCTCAAATTATCTAATATGTGTACAATGG
>NC_029775.3:44012325-44027406 GCF_000817695.3 Arachis duranensis | reverse complement strand
GATAATTATAAAAAAATTAATTATGTTAATTAAATTAAAAGAATAATTTACTTTTTTTTATCAATACAAATAATATTAATTATATATTTTTATTTATTATCTATAATATTTTAAATACCTAGCATTATTCTTAAATACCCTTTTCACAAGATAACATGATAACGAATTAGTGAGTTCCTGAATTATTTTGGGAGTATATTCATGCTGGCCGTTGTTTAGATACTCCGGGTGTGCAAGTATATCTGAAAAAAAAAAAAGAAAAATAAAAACTTTAGCAACGTATATATGTACAATTGACATTGGAGGTAATTTTAAGCTCGAATTATAGAGTAGTTTTTAGTTTATACTAAAAACACTAATCACAGTCAATTCTAATTCTAATAGAGCGGGATTAAAAAATTACACTAACCTTAACCTACCACTACGAGTACCTATGAAAATGGATACGTGAGAGTACAAAAATGTTATCTATATTATAAAAAATTAGTTACTAAATTAATTATTATTTATTTTTATATAAATATATATTATTTATTAATTTTAATATGTATTGTATATTTGAATATATATTTTATAAAATAATTAATTTAATAATTAATTTTTTATATACAATTAATATAATTAATTAAATTATAATACTCCCGCATCACGTACACATAATGACATAAACTTCAACCAAATGTACTATTTCTTAATAATTTTAACAATCAAAATCAAATTACCTGGAAGGAAACTTTCACATCTAAAAATGTTTCATCAAATTATTTCAGGAGTTACTTGAAATTGAATCGTTTTTGGGTCGAAACGTGTGGTTAAGAATTTTTTTAAAGTAGCGTCTGACTTGTATCGTTACTGAGATGTTGTCATTTGAATTCTTTGTGAGGAGGTGAAGGTGGTACCTACAAGAGACTTCGATGCTTAACTTAGCAAAGATTTTAAGCAGGTTTTAAATAGATTGGGACTTGAATATACCTGAGGTTGTCAATGTCTTTTTAATAAAATAGATAACTATCTTTTTGGAATAGTTCCACCTTTGTTGGTGGATAACCATTCCCTTTATCTTTGAAATTTGTTGGAATCTTTTTTTTAGTTGAGCTAGTGATAGTAGGAGAGCTTTGGAGAGGAAGTTACTTATTTAGATAAGTAAGACTGGATCTCCTTGTCACGTCCGACCACTTTGGAGGTCGGGTAAGTGAAAGAGGTCACTCTTAGTGGGCCTTTATCCTTAATGGACCTGGCTTTATTTTGGGTCAGGGTATGAACGGTGTCCCTATTTGAGTCTGAGCTTTTAGGAGGTCAAGCTCAAGCATTTGTGGTTCCAATTTCCTTAGTTGGGTATGCCGCCTTTATGAGGTCGGGTACTCGACGTGTTTCAAAATTTTAAAATGTTGCTACTTGATGACGTGGCGCACATTACACGGTTGTTTCACTTGGGGTTCGTGCGTGGCATCAAAGGTGGGGTGTGAAATGTCTTTTTTTTTCCATGTCCCTTATAAAAGCTTCATCTCTTCCCTCTTCCTTCTTTTCCATTTATAAAAACGTTTATTTTGCTTGGTTACTTGCTTCCTTCTTTAACTTTCTTCATTTTTCATCCATAACTGTGTTTCAGTTCAACATTTTTCCATCTTGAGTCTTTTAAAGGTTTTGTTTGTATTTTGGAGAGGAACGTTTGTGATTCTTGCTGTTTGATGTGCCCTTCTATTTTCTCGTTTCATCAAGGTTGGTGCTTTTTTCCGTTTTTCTTGTTTTCTATTTTCGATTTGCTCTAGATAGTACTTGTATTTTCTTGATTTGAATGACACTTTGAATAGTGATTTGAATTGTTGTTGGTAATAGAGACTTTTGCATTTCTTTCGCTGCTTGTTGTATCTTGAAGCTATTTGAAACTGTCGCTGCCTAAGATTGTTGTTGTGTACTATAATTGTATTGTCCCCAAATGGTGTCACTTTTCCTTGTTTGAAAGTGATGCCATTTCGTTATCTTTTCTTTGTTGAAAAACCAGTTTGAAGTTTTTGTTCTGTTGATAGAAAGTCCAACTTCGTTTTTTTGGTGCCTGACTTCTTTTGTGATGATTTCTTTATTTGTTGTATTTGTCTCGATCTGTTATTCACAATATATCTACCAAAGTTCCCTCTCACCTGACCTCGGTAGATATTTCTATTCTTTCTCCCATCTCTGTTATTGATAGAGTATGCTGAGACATTTTGTAGGCAGTTTTTCCCATTAGATAAGTCAGAATGCCCTTTTTTTATGCCTATGATTGCTTTTTCACTAAGCTAGATGTTGGGCTACCTTTTGCAACGTCGCTCCTGTAACACCCTAACTTTCATAACTTCTCAACTTATCTCAATCCAATCCAGCCCTCAATTCAGACTTAATTCATATTTCATTTCAACAAACAATACATTTTTGTTACTCACAATTACAATACAACCAGCAGCAACTATAACCATATCATGATCAATAACAAATTCACAATTAACAAATACACATATAGCTCATTTAATCACCCAATTCTTTACAGCACCTTCAAACATACCAAAATTCAGTTTCAGCATGCTCAGACATGCTCACATTCACTAACAATTTTCAACCACATCAATTCTCATTAATTGATCATGTATAGCATTTTAAATTATTTGTAATTATCCAGTAAGATTTTTGGCATTCTTAAATTAAAAATGTTGAGTTTATAATAAAACCACCTACCTCAACACGTCGAAACTCACAAAACCAAAGGCGTTAAAACCCCTTTTCCTCGCGTCCTGCAACAACCACGCCTTCGGACCATTTCCAAGGCAACAACAATGACTTTAAACACGACATGCAAGCACCGATACTCAACCCTGTGACAAATAACGCTGCAAAACCTCAGCCACATATAATAGAAACTGATATACCAATGGTTTCAAAAAGAAATTACCTACTAGACTTAGAAAGTAATAGAGAAACAAAGTGGCAGCGGCTCCAGTGACCTACTCCATCAGTAGCCTTTTCGACCACCACAAACCAAACAACGGCTGTGGCAGCTCAAGGGAACAGCCACATGGCCCATGATAGGGGCAGTAGGGGACGACAGCTCCAGGAAGATTCTGCGGTGCACCACAGCTCGACAGCGGTGCAGATATAGCGAGGACGAGCTCTTCCTCCTCCTTGCGTGCAATAGCGCCTGATGGAGAGCGCGACAGTGGATACGGTGACATGCAAACAACGGTGGCAGTCCTCCAGCACCCTTCAACTCATGCATATCCTCTCTCCCGCAACGGCAACGTGACCCAATGGCGACAAGGACAAACGCAACAAAGCTGGCGGCTGTGGCAGTGTCTTCTTCCTCGGCCCCTTGCGTGGCAATTTGGGCTGGATAGAAGGTAGACGGCGATGGCAAAGGACAAGAATCGCGGCAAGGATCCTCCTAGCGGCGGCTTTGGCTCAGCGACGTCTCTCTCCCTCCGCGATGGTGGTGCGGTCCCTTTTTCCTTCCCGGTCTCTCTTTCCTTTTGTTTTCTTTTGTTTTTCTGCTGCTGTGTTAGTGAGTATATGTGAGAAAGGAGACGGCGGTAGTGAGTGGCGGTGGAGATTAGGATTTTGTGTCTGTGTTTTAAAATTAGGGTTAGGATTAGGGTAGTTGAGGTAATTTTAATAAAATTTAGGGGTAGTAGAGTAAATTAAAAATTGATTTTAATCTAACACTAATATTTATAAAAATACTATATTAATTATCAATTTAGAAATTTATTTTCAAGTAAATACTCTAGTTCAATAAATAGAGATAATTAAATTAATTTTCTTTAAATCATAAAATAAAATTCAAGATTTAATTATTCAAATTAAAGCAGATAAAACTCTCATATTTTTCAATCACTAAAATTTTAAATCAATAATTAGAAAGTACTCAATTAATATAAAAATCTCTGAAAATATATTCTTGAATAAATAAAATAAATCATAAATAGTTTAACTTTCAAAATCTGGGGTCTTACATCCTACCCCACTTATAAAAATTTTTGCGCTCGAAAATTAACGTAATACTCAAAATATTACAAAATCTCGGCACTTTACTTTTAGACATCTTATGGAAAGATAAAAAGTATCAACATATAGATACATATACAATTTCAAATACGAAGATGTTCATATAGCTTAAAACATTTATAGGGATAACATGTGGTACAAAGCAAAAGATACAAGATAGCTATTAAAATGATGGGTATATCATCTGCACCCCAAACTCGTACTAACTTCAAAGCTTCAACTTCTCAAACTTCAACTCCTGATGTTTCCCAAACCTCACAATATGCGTTACCTATTAGTTCTATTTCGCCTACGATAACCTGTTAGTGCTCTCATAAACATAAACCATCAGTATTAAGCTGGCCAAACGTAATACCGTGATGTATGAAATAGTAGACTAACGGCATCAATCATTAGGCAATCATGTGCATAAAGCTCTAACTCTCGCCACCAGAACAAGACCTATTACATGACAAACACATACAGTATGCAATTGAAGCATAGTCATTCCTCAAGCTCTACAGGAAAGACCGCTCTGATACCATAATGTAACACCCTAACTTTCATAACTTCTCAACTTATCTCAATCCAAACCAGCCCTCAATTTAGACTTAATTCATATTTCCATTTCAACAAACAACACCACATTTATTACTCACAATTGTAATACAACCAGCAACAACTATAACCATATCATCATCAATAACAAATTCACAATTAACAAATACACATATAACTGATTTAATCACCCAATTCTTTACCGCACCTTCAAACATACCAAACTTCAGTTTCAACATGCTCAGACATGCTCACATTCACTAACAATTTTCAACCACATCAATTCTCATTAATTGATCACGTATAGCATTTATAAATTATTTGTAATTACTCAATAAGCTTTTTGGCAACAACGCCTGATGGAGGACGCGACAATGGCAACGATGACATGCAAACATTGGCGGCAGTCCTCCAGCACCTTTCAGCTCACGCATCTTCTCTCTCTCGCGACGGCAAGGTGACTCGACGGTGACAAAGACCAACGCAACGAAGCTGGTGGCAGTGGCAGTGTCTTCTTTCTCGACTCCCTTGTGCAGCTTTTCGGGCTAGATTGAAGGCAGACATCGTCGGTGAAGCACGAGAATGGCGTCGAGAATCCTCCCAGCAGCGGCTATGGCTTAGCAACGTCTCTCTCCCTTTACGATGCTGGCGCGGTCGGTGCCTTCTCCCTTCCCGGTCTCTCTTTCCTTTTGTTTCCTTTTGTTTTTCTGCTGCTGTGTTAGTGGGTATATGGGGGAAAGGAGATGGTGGTGGTGACATTGGAGACTAGGGATTTCTGTGTGTGATTTCAAAATTAGGGATAAAATTTGGGTAGTTGAGGTAATTTTAATAAAATTTAGGGGTAGTAGAGTAAATTAAAAATTGATTTTAATCCATCACTAATATTTATAAAAAAAACATATTAATTATCAAATTACAAATTTATTTTCAAATAAATACTCTAATTCAATAACTAGAGATAATTAAGTTAATTTTCTTTAAATTATAAAATAAAATTCAAGATCTAATTATTCAAATTAAAGGAGATAAAACTCTCATTATTTTTCAATCACTAAAATTTTAAATCAATAATAAGAAAGTACTCAATTAATATAAAAGTCTCTGAAAATATATTCTCGATTAAATAAAATAAATCATAAATAGTTTAATTTTGAAAATATAGGGTCTTACAGCTCCTACCTAACTACATCCTAATTCATGGGCTTTTCTGAAAATATACTAGCTTCTTTGTCAGGAACTGTATATTCGATTTTCCTTAAAGTCTTCTTTTATCTCTTTGTGTTAACCAAGCCTTTTGGTTCCAAAAAGATAGGTCGGCTCTCCTTTCGTACTGTTCAGGATTAGAAAGTTATCTCTACTTTTGACGAGTTCTTCCATAATTTTAAAAATTAATTTTTCAAAATTCGAGCTGTTGAGCATGCCCGACATTTCTTCCTTGACGAGAACGAGGAACCTTGCTTTCTTTTATAATGGGAGGAGAAACCTATAATAGTTAAGTATAATGTAGATGATTTAGATGAGCTTGAAGAGAGCGTAGTGGGCCTGTTTCATGAGTGTTGCGATCGGGCTCCTTATTTGGACACCAAAAAATTTTTAGGGGATCCCAGTCAACTTCAGTCCGAGCTAGGTAGCCGTCTTTCCTTTTGCTTATGAATTTTGGTTGTAAGGTTGTGTTAATGACTAATTTGTCTTTATTTGATGTTACATAAAGAATAGCTCTTAAGTCGGCTACCATGAAGAGACTTCAGGCAACCGGAAAGAATGTCGTGGCTCGAGGTATAGAATTAAAGGAAGCTGGTGATACTGTTGCCCGACCTTCATCCTCAAAGTCAGACTCATGATTGTCACATTAGACAGTGCCGCAGCCCGTTATACCCGTCCCACTATCTCGGCCAAATCATCCCCGTTATACCTTGGACAGTGCCGCAGCCCGTCCTCCTCCTTATTCCTCTAAGCTAAATCCTAAAACACAGAAGACTGATGAGTTGGAAAGCATATACAACAAGGGCTTTGACGAGCTTGCTTGGAGTGAGAAGTATATTTTCCTTCATAGCTACATTAGTTTGGATGACGTGTCCATCAAAAACCATCTTCAACAACTAGCCCAAGGTGGAATTCGGACGGCTAACATATGTGCAGCTTTGGTAAGGGAGTTGGAGAAGACTCCCCTTAGAGCCACCCACAGTTCATTGGTGTCTTCTTAGGTTGAGGTGGCTTCTTTGAAGGACATAAAAAGGGAGCTTGAGGAAGAGAAGGATGCATTACTATCCGACTAGGGTAAAGCTCGGGCCAAAGCAAAACAAGCGGAGGCGGCCTTCACTTTTAATGCACCATTATTTCGTGGTACATGATGACAAGTCATTATGTGCATATTTTACTAGCATTGTTTTACTTGTTTTCATTGGGTTTCATGCATTTCTTAGGCAATAAGTAAGTGTTTGAGTGAGAATTGCATGTTTGTCTTGATTCAATCAAACATTATTAATTTTGTACATTCTCATGGGATTTATGCAAGAATTATGTGATTATTATGAATGATGCAAAATTTTGTGATTTTGGCAAGGCTTTGATTGCATGTTTGATTGATGACAGATGAAAAGGGTGAAAAGAAAAAGCAGAGAAAGAAGCAAGGCAGAAGAACGTAGCATTCATTTGGAAAACGCTACAGTTTCCAGTGATGCGCACGCGTACAGGACACTTATGCATCGAACAAGTATTTTGGAAGATCCACGTGTACGTGTGCATGACGATAAAGAAGTGCTTGTTGGGAGGCAACCCAATCGGAGGTAACTCTCTTTTTCCTTTACTGTTTCAATAAGAAAGTTAAGTAGATTTATCTGTATTGCAAGGAGCTAAGTTTGGTGTTTCACACCAAAGTAATTCAAGGGTGAATGTTGGATGGTAAGTTTGGTGTTCCACCAAAGATTTCATTAGGAACACATTGCATCCTCAGCATGAATAGTTATCAGTCCCAAACAATCAGAGAAACTACTTAACAATTGTTTAGTTTTTAGTTCATAGTCTGTTGTCTAGTTTGTTTTCTTAATAAAAGCATATGAGGTTTACTGCATGTATACAATTTGCTGCATAAGGCAAGAAACTAAGTTTGGTGTTCACACACCAATCTAAGTTCAAAAGCCTACAAACATAAATGCATACTAACCATTTTGCAAGTGCTTAGTGAACAAGCAACTTCCAATAACTTTGCAGGAAGTTGATGACTTACATTATCTACCCTTTTTCTTGCATAAAAAAGACCATAAAAGAGGCATAATCTCATTTGATCATTCATGCCTTAATTGATGAATATCATAGTACATTGCTTTGAAATGAGTTTGTGCTGAATTTCAGGTGGAGAAGACATCAAAAATGAACAAAAAAAAAAAAACAAAACAAGTAGGGCGTGTGAAGCAGGCGTGCCACCTGGAACAAATGCCACAAAAATGTATTGGCATGGCACGCCAGAGGCTGGGCGTGGCACGCTGGTACAACATTCCAACGAGAAAAAATGAAGACCATCAAAGGGGCATGGCACACCAGAAGCAGGGCGTGGCACGTCAATTCATTACTAGAAGAACCATCACTATGGCGTGCCACTTTGTGTCGAAGGCGTGGCACGCCAGCCCCAGAATTCACTTGGGCGTGCCACTTGAGGACCAAGTCGTGGCACGCCAAGCTTATGAGACCCCCAATTGAATAGGCATGCCACTTGACTAACAAGGCGTGGCACGCCAATGAACAAGGAGACAATGCAAAAGCTGGGCGTGCCACTTGGTATCGAAGGCAGTGTCACGCCAGCTCAATCATCTCACTTTGGCATACCACTTGAACATCCAGGCGTGGCACGCCAACCTCTGGGACCATGGCAAATGAAGGGCGTGACACGCTAGTCTCATGGCGTGGCACGCTGGTAGTGTTTTCCAGAGGAGGAATTAAAGGGCCAGTGAACACAGGCGTGCCACTTGGGAGATGAGGCGTGGCATGCTAGCAAGATGATGGAGCCAATGAAGGGGGTGACACACCAGTCTTATGGCGTGGCACGCTGGTAGTATTTTTCAGAGAGGAAGAAGAGGAGCAAATGAACTCAGGCGTGCCACTTGAATGACGAGGCATGGCATGCCATCAAGAGTGTGAAGCTTTAAGAAGGGCATGGCACGCCAGACCCTGGGCGTGCCACGCTGGTACAAACTTCCAGAAGCATGGAGATAAGGAAGATGATCTTGGGCGTGCCACTTGGTGTCGATGGCGTGGCACGCCAAGTTACTTGGCCATTTAAAATGTCCTGGGCGTGCCACTTTGGCTCGAAGGCGTGGCACGCCAGGGGTTAAATAGAGGACGGTGTGCCACTTGAATGAAGAGGCGTGGCACGCCAAATCAGAAATAGAAGGAGCGTGACATGCCAGAGAAGCACCAGTCACACGCCAGCTGGAAGATCACGTTTGTTGAGTTTATTTTCCCTCCAAATTGTAATTTTCTTCACTTTTGTAATTTTCCTTAATTTTCTAGATCTAGGAGTAGTATAAATACCCTTGGAAGTATTGAAAAAGGGTTAGCAGTCACAGAGTTTAGTTTTGGGGATTTCACTTTTACTTTCCACACTTCATATCTTCCATCTTTTGTACTTTCTCTTTGAGCTATGAGTAGCAAAATTTCCTCTCATTGAGAGAGGGAGCTCTATTGTACTTGATGGATTAATGATAGTGAATTTCTTCTTCTCTTCATCTTCTCTTTAATTTGCTAGAAGGAATTTCGATTCTCATGCTTAGTGTTCAATTAACTTGGAAAAGAGATTGAATGCAAAATGGGTTTCATGGGAACCTTGAAGAAGGAAACATGAAACCATGCTAGAAATCCCTTCTCACACTTGAGTAGAATCTAGGTTTTGGTGTTTGGATATGGTGACATGCAATCCTCCCTCTACTTGGACCTATGATGATGTGTGGTATAATCAAGGACCAAGCATATCTCTCTTCATGAGCAATTAGACCAAGGAATTGGCTATTGATCAAGATCTGAGAGATTGAGTCACCAAGGGATTGGGGCTCAATCAATCATGATTGCCAAGAGGTTAATGAGTTGCATGATTGAAGAGGATATGAGCTGGATTTAATCCAAAGAGACAATATCTCCTGATCTCAATAAATTCCCCCATTCTTATCTCTCCCATTCTTTTATAGCTTTACTTTCATTCTGTAAAATCCCATTCCCCTTTACATTCCTGTTATTTCCATTTCTGCATTTTATTGCTTTCTTTTATTGCTTTGCCATTTATGTTCCTGCCATTTATAATTCTGCACTTACAACTTATCCTGTTGAGCTTGACTAATTCACCAATTGATTAAAATTGCTCAAATCTACCAATCTCTGTGGATATGATCCCACTCCACTGTGGGTTAATACTTGACGATAATTTTGGTGCGCTTGCCAAGAGCGGATTCATCAATATTATTGGGAGCGGTGAATTCCAAACTCATCAAGTTTTATGGCGCCGTTTTCGGGGATTGGTTTGAATTTGACAATGATTAAACTGATTGGAGAGCTAGATTAAGCTATTTTTTCCCTTAATTGTTTTCTTATTCATTTCCTAGTATAGCCTTTAAATTCCTTTCTAATTTCTGTTTTTCTTTTTTTTGTCTTTCTGTGATTTCTTTAGCTATTCATTGTTTATATTTTCACTCTTCTAACTATTTGATTAATTGCATCACTCAACCTAATCAATAATTTTAACTAAGGAGATTCATTCACTTGCTCTTTTCTTGCTGTGTGTTGACTGTATGACAGGTAGAAGAGGAGAGACTTCATCCTCTTTTGATAGTGAACCTGAGAGAACCTTCCTTAGATTAAGGAGGGAGGCTAGAGGCAAGGGTATAGTTGGAGAAGAACCAGTAGAGGAAGATCTAACAACTACCATGGAAGACGAAGCACACGAAGATGTTGGAGGAGGAGTTGGAAATCAAGCTGGGCAAGAGAGGAGAGTCTTAGGCTCCTATATCAACCCAAATCCAGGAAACTGTGGCAACAACATCCTCAAGCCAACAATCCATGCCAACAATTTTGAGTTGAAACCTCAACTCATCACGCTAGTCCAGAATAACTGCTCATATGGAGGAGGTGCCCAAGAAGATCCAAATTAACATCTCAACACATTCTTGAGGATATGCGATACTGTAAAGTCCAATGGTGTATACCCTGACACCTACAAACTACTTCTGTTCCCTTTCTCGCTTAGAGATAAGGCAACAAAGTGGTTAGAATCATTTCCCAAGGAGAGCCTAACCACATGGGAGGATGTTGTCAACAAATTTCTAGCAAGATTTTACCCTCCACAGAGGATTAATAGGCTAAGAGCTGAGGTGCAAACCTTCAGACAACTAGATGGTGAAACACTCTATGAGGCTTGGGAGAGGTTCAAAGATCTAACAAGAAAATGCCCACCAGATATGTTTAATGAGTGGGTGCAGCTCCACATTTTCTATGAAAGATTAACCTATGAATCGAAGAAAGCTGTGGACCACTCTTCAGGGGGTTCACTCAACAAGAAGAAGACCATTGAGGAAGCCATAGATGTCATTGAAACTGTAGCTGAGAATGACTACTTCTATGCTTCAGAAAGAGGCCAAAAGAAGGAGGTACTAGAACTCAATTCTATGGATGTCCTGTTGGCACAAAACAAGACAATTGCATCACAATTGGTAGCCTTAACTAAGAAAATAGAAAATAATCAAGTTGCAGTTGTCCAAGCTCAAGCACCACCCCAAGAAGAAAATGAGCCAGAAGTTGAATGTGAGCAAGCAAACTATGTGCATAACCCCTCTCGACAACCATATGACCCTAACTCCAAGACATATAATCCAGGATGGAAGAACCACCCGAATTTTGGGTAGGGGAACCAATAAAATCACAACCAAGATCACAACAAACCATACCAAGCCAATCAATACCATAATCACAAACCCAACCATCAGTCAAATAACAATAGACCTTACCACAATCCACCTCACACATCATATCCTTCCAACCAGCAATCACACCACCATCAAGACCCCCAACCTCACAACCATGTGAAATCAAAGGTAACTTTGAGAGAGTAGAGGCCACAATAGCACAGCTATCATCACAGCTCACAGGGGCCATTTCCATCCTCTTGGAAAGGCAAGCACAAGCTGAAAAGAAGATAGATGCCAACCAAGAAGAATACAGGTCCAATTTGAAGAACCAAGGTACAACAATCTTAGAGCTGGAAGCACAAGTGGGGTTCTTATCCAAGCAAATCCCATTGCCTACACACACATTTCCAAGTGACACCATGGCCAACCCAAGAGGGGAGTGCAAGGCCATCACACTTAGAAGTGGAAAAGTGGTATAAGAAGCCACCCCAAACCAGGAGAACCACGAAGAAGAAGCTGCAGAAAAGCCTGAAAATAGGAAGAAAGAAGAGGTCCCTAGCCCATCTTCACCAAGGCCAATCTTGAAGCCTTATGTGCCAAAGGCACCATACCCACAAAGGCTAAGGAAGGATGGGAAGGACAGCCAAATTTCCAGATTTTTGGAAATCTTCAAAAAGCTCTAAATCAACATACCATTTGTTGAAGCACTGGAGCAAATGCCCCTCTACGCAAAGTTCCTGAAGGAACTCATGACAAGAAAAAGAAACTAGGGAGAAAAGGAGACTGTAGTCCTAACTGAGGAGTGTAGTGCCATCATACAAAAAAAACTCCCCAAGAAAATGAAGGACCCAGGGAGTTTCCAAATCCCCTACATCATAGGGGATATCACTATTGAAAAGGCTTTATGTGACTTGGGGGCTAGCATCAATCTCATGTCCTTGAACATGATGAGAAGGATGAGAATTGAGGAAGCCAAACCAACAAGAATGGCACTCCAACTAGCCGACAGGACATTCAAGTTTCCACATGGAATGGTGAAAGATTTATTGGTGAAAGTGGGAGAATTCATCTTTCTAGCTGACTTTGTTGTGCTGGATATGGAAGAAGAGACAAACACTTCAATTATTCTAGGAAGACCATTCCTAACTACTGCTGGAGCTATCATTGATGTGCAAAAAGGAGAACTAGTCTTGAGATTACATGAGGAAAAGATGGTCTTCAATGTATTCAAGGCAATGAGCTATCCTAAGGAAGCAATAGGAGAATGCATGATGGTGGACACCATAGAACAAATAGTCCAAGGAGTCTTAGAAGAAGAGCAATACGAAGGAAGTATAGAATTGGAGCAACAAGCACCACGTGAAGAACCACCACAAGGAACCATAGAAAGTTCAATCATGACAAACCACAAAGACAACAATGGAGAAGAGGCACCAAAATTAGAGCTAAAAACCGTACCTCCAAGCTTGAAATATGCCTATCTAGGTGACAACAGCACCTACCTAGTGATCATTAACTCAAGCTTGAGTAAGGAGCAAGAAGAGGAGCTCATCCAAGTGCTGAAACAACACAAGGATGCTATAGGCTAGACACTCACAGACTTAAAAGGGATGAGCCCCTCAATGTGTATGCACAAGATCCTACTTAAGGAGGGTGCTAAGCCCTCAAGGCAACAACAAAGAAGGTTGAATCCAACCATGAATGAGGTAGTCTAGAAGGAAGTGTTGAAATTGTGGCAAGCAGGGGTGATCTACCCTATCTCATACAGCCCTTGGGTAAGCCCAATACAAGTAGTTCCAAAGAAAGGAGGAGTCACTGTTGTAACAAATGAGAAGAATGAGCTGATACCAACAAGAACTGTGACTTGTTGGTGCTTGTGCATCGACTATAGGAAGCTCAATGAAGCCACCAGGAAGGACCACTTCTCCCTACCATTCATGGACCAAATCCTTGAGAGGCTGGCTGGACATGAATACTACTGCTTCCTTGACAGTTATTCGAGTTACAACCAACTAGTTGTGGACCCAAAGGACCAGGAGAAAACTTCATTTACTTGTCCATATGGCATTTTTGCTTACATGAGGATGCCCTTTGGACTATCCAATGCACCTACGACATTCCAAAGGTACATGCTCTCCATATTTTCAGACATGATTAAGCAGTTTATTGAGGTGTTTATGGTGACTTCTCTGTATTTGGTAACACATATTCTGATTTCTTGCATCACTTAGCCCTGGTGCTAAAGAGATGCCAAGAGACCAACCTTGTTTTAAACTGGAAAAAATGCCATTTCATGGTTACAGAAGGAGTGGTCCTTGGTCATAAAATCTCAAAGAAGGGTATAGAAGTGGACATGGCAAATGTAGAGGTGATTGAAAAGCTACCTCCACCTTGCAATGTCAAAGCAATTAGAAGCTTTTTGGGACATGCTGGTTTCTATAGGAGGTTTATTAGAGACTTCTCCAAGGTTGCCAAGCCTTTGAGCAATCTACTTGTCTCTAATGTGCCTTTTTGTTTTTGATAATGAATGCATGTCAGCCTTTGAGGAGCTTAAGAACAAACTTTCCTCTGCACCTATCATAGCACCACCATGTTGGGATCTACCCTTTGAGTTGATGTGTGATGCATCAAATTTTGCTGTGGGTGCTGTTTTAGGATAGAGGAAGGATAAATTGGTGCATGTCATTTATAATGCCAGCAAGGTCCTTAATGAGAATCAAAGGAACTACACCACTACAGAGAAGGAATTACTTACCATTGTCTTTGCTTTTGATAAATTTAGATCATATCTCATTGTTTCTAAAGTAATTGTATTCACTGATCATGCAGCACTCAAATACTTGCTTACCAAATAAGAGTCCAAGCCAAGGCTAACAAGATGGATCCTGCTACTCCAAGAGTTTGACATCGAAATTAAGGATAGGAGTGGAGCAGAGAACAAAGTTGCTGACCACCTCTCAAGGATCCTACAAGAAGAAGAAGGAGCACACCATCTTGCAGTGAATGAAAGCTTCCCGGATGAACAACTAATGATGATACAAGAGACCTATTGGTTTGCTGACATAGCCAATTTCAAGGCCATTGGGGAATTACCAACCAACATCAACAAACTCATGAGGAGAAAGCTTATCAAAGATGCCAAATACTATATCTGGGAGGAGCCATATTTGTTCAAAAAGTGTGCTGATGGGTGGTGGACGAAATTGTGATCACTATTCTTTTCAAGTTGTTTGTCTTTGTATGAAATCATTATTATGGCACTGGTTGAATTCACACAACTCCGTTCAACTAACCAGCAAGTGTACTGGGTCGTCCAAGTAATAAACCTTACGTGAGTAAGGGTCGAATCCACAGAGATTGTTGGTATGAAGCAGGCTATGGTCACCTTGCAAATCTCAGTTAGGGAGATTAAAGGGTAATTGTGATTATTGGAGTAAATAATAAAAAGGAATAATAAAAGGGATAGAATACTTATGCAGATTCATTGGTGGGAATTTCAGATAAGCGGATGGAGATGCTGTAGAGCTCAAGGACGCCTGCTCTCCTACTGCTTCTACTCAATCCTTCTTACTCCTTTCCATGGCAAGCTTTGTTTAGGGGTTCACCATCAACTGTGGCTACTTTC
>NC_029775.3:44005945-44009103 GCF_000817695.3 Arachis duranensis | reverse complement strand
TTTGATCATGGTTCCTAGTGATCCATGCATTAGCATAGAACTCTTGAACCATCAGTATTCTGACTTGTTGCATGGGGTTGGTTATGACTTCCCACCCTCTTCTTTGAATTTCATGTTGGATTTCCGGATACTCATTCTTTTTGAGCTTGAAAGGGACCTCGGGGATCACCTTCTTCTTTGCCACAACATCATAGAAGTGGTCTTGATGGCTTTTGGAGATAAATCTCTCCTTCTCCCATGACTCGGAAGTGGAAGCTTTTGCCTTCCCTTTTCCTTTTCTTGAGGAAACTCCGGTCTTGGGTGCCATTGATGGTGAATGAAAAATAAAAAGCTTAGGCTTTTTACCACACCAAACTTAAAATTTGCTCGTCCTCGAGCAAAAAAGAAAATAGAAGTAGAAGAAGAAGAAGAGAATTGGGAAGAGAGGGAGAGAATGGTTCGGCTATATGAAAGAAGAAGGGGTTTGTGTTGTGTGAAAATGGAGAAGAAAGGGGGGGATTTATAGGGAGAGGGATGGTGGGAGTTCGGCCATTTTGGGGGGGAAAGGGTGGGAAATTGAATTTGAATGTAATGGAGGTAGGTGGGAATTATGGGGAAAAGGAGGTTGATGTGAATGGTGCATGAGGTAATTGGGAAGAGGAATTGAGGTCATTGGTGAAGGTTTTTGGGAAGTGTGACATTGAAAATGAGATTTGGATTAGGAGAGTGTGATTAGGATTAAAAGAAAAGGTAGGTGGGGATCCTGTGGGGTCCACAGATCCTGAGGTGAAAAGAAATACCATTCCTTCACCCTATAGGCGTGTAAATTGCCTTCATGCATCATTCTGGCGTTCAAACGCCCATTGGTGCATGTTCTGGGCGTTAAACGCCCATATAATGCATGTTTCTGGCGTTGAACGCCAGTTTCATGCTTGTTTCTGGCGTTCAGCGCCAGATTGTCCTCTGTGTGCGCATCCTGGCGTTAAACGCCAGGATGTAGCTTGTTTTGGGCATTCAGCGCCAGAAAGATGCTCTGTTCTGGCGTTGAACGCCAGCCAGATGCATCTCACTGGCGTTGAACGCCAGTCTGTGCTGCCTCCAGGGTGAAAAATTTTTTTCTTCTGTTTTTGACTCTGTTTTTAATTTTTTTATTTTTTTCGTGACTCCTCATGATCATGTACCTAATTAAACACAAAAATAACAAAGAAACAAAATAAAATAAAATTAGATAATTAAAATTGGGTTGCCTCCCAACAAGCGCTTCTTTAATGTCAATAGCTTGACAGTGGCTCTCATGGAGCCACATGATGATCAGGTCAATCTTAGTGTGTAGTCCCCACACCAAACTTAGAGTTTGGACATGGGGTATGAACACCAAACTTAGAGTTTGGTTGTGGCCTCACAACACCAAACTTAGAGTTTGACTGTGTGGGCTCTTCTTGACCTTGAACTGAGAGAAGCTCTTCATGCTTACTCTCTTCTGTCACAGAGGGATGGCCATGTGCATTAAACACAAGGTAGTCCCCATTCAATTGAAGGACTAACCCTCCTCTGTTGACATCTATCACAGCTTCTGCTGTGGCTAGGAAAGGTCTTCCTAGGATGATGGATTCATCATCTTCCTTCCTAGTGTCTAGGATTATGAAATCAGCAGGGATGTAAAGGCCTTCAACCTTTACTAGCACGTCCTCTACTATTCCATAAGCTTGTCTCACTGACCTGTCTGCCAATTGTAATGAGAACAAGGAAGGTTGTACCTCAATGATCCCTAGCTTCTCCATTACAGAGAGTGGCATCAGATTTATCCCTGACCCAAGGTCACATAGAGCTTTTTCAAAGCTCATGGTGCCAATGGTGCAAGGTATTAAGAATTTGCCAGGATCTTGTTTCTTTTGAGGTAGAGTTTTCTGAATCCAAGTATCTAGTTCACTAATGAGCAAGGGAGGTTCACTTTCCCAAGTCTCATTACCAAATAGCTTGGCATTCAGCTTCATGATAGCTCCTAAATATTGAGCAACTTGCTCACCAGTCACATCTTCATCCTCTTCAGAGGACGAATAATAGTCAGAGCTCATGAATGGCAGAAGGAGATTTAATGGAATCTCTATGGTCTCTGTATGAGCCTCAGATTCCTTTGGATCCTTAACAGGAAACTCCTTCTTGCTTGAAGGACGCCCCAGGAGGTCTTTCTCACTGGGATTTTCGTCTTCCTCCTCCTTAATGCATTCGGCCATGTTGACTAAGTCAATGGCTTTGCACTCTCCTTTTGGATTCTCTTCTGTATTACTTGGGAGAATACTGGGAGGAGTTTCAATAACTTTCTTACTCAGCTGGCCTACTTGTGCCTCCAAATTTTTCTTACTCAGCTGACCCACTTGTGCCTCCAAATTTCTAATGGAGGATCTGGTTTCATTCATGAAACTGAAAGTGGCCTTTGACAGATCAGAGACTATATTGGCTAAATTAGAATTATTTTGTTCAGAGTTTTCTGTCTGTTGCTGAGAAGATGATGGATATGGCTTACTATTGTTCAGCCTATTGCGTCCACCATTGTTAAAGCCTTGTTGAGGCTTTTGTTGATCCTTCCAGGAGAAATTAGGATGATTTCTCCATGATGGGTTATAGGTGTTTCCATATGGTTCACCCATGTAATTAACTTCTGCCATGGCAGGGTTCTCAGGATCATAAGCTTCTTTAGAAGCTTCCTCTCTAGCACTGTTGGATGCATGTTTCAATCCATTCAGATTTTGAGAGATTATGTTGACCTGTTGAGTCAACATTTTGTTCTGAGCCAATATGGCATTCAGAGCATCAATTTCAAGAACTCCTTTCTTCTGAGGGACTCCATTATTCACGGAATTCCTCTCAGAGGTATACATGAACTAGTTGTTTGCAACCATGTCAATGAGTTCTTGAGCCTCTTCAGGCGTTTTCTTCAGGTGAATAGATCCACCTGCAGAATGGTCCAATGACATTTTTGAAAACTCAGAGAGACCATAATAGAATATATCTAATAGGGTCCATTCTGAAAACATGTCAGATGGACATCTTTTGGTCAGCTGCTTGTATCATTCCCAAGCTTCATAGAGGGATTCACCATCTTTTTGTTTGAAGGTTTGAACATCCACTCTCAGCTTGCTCAACTTTTGAGGAGGAAAGAATTTATCCAAGAAGGCAGT
>NC_029775.3:43955429-44002660 GCF_000817695.3 Arachis duranensis | reverse complement strand
CAGATTCCAACAGCATCAGCAGTCCTTTTGTCAGCCTTTTTCAGAGTTTTGCTCAAGTCCCTCAATTTCAGTCAGAATTTACCTGAAATCACAGAAAAACACACAAACTCATAGTAAATTCCAGAAATGTGAATTTAACATAAAAACTAGTGAAAACATCCCTAAAAGTAGCTTAAACTTACTAAAAACTATATGAAAACAATGCCAAAAAGCGTATAAATTATCCGCTCATCAATGGGTTCTTGAGGAGGTGTATATCCCATGGAGAAGGACAAGAGGTGCTTTGGAAATGTCATGGATATGCATATGGAGGCCACTTTTGATACGTGGTCAGGAGGACATTTTCGTCATCTTAGAGCTAAGGGACATTGAATATGGCAAGATTATCATTCCGTCCCTTAGCTCTAAGATGACGAAAATGTCCTCCTGACCACGTATCAACTTTAGTAGAGAAAGAACAGCAGCCAAGGTGCTCCAATGTGGATTCTACTGGCCAAGCATTTTCAAGGATGCAAAGGACTTGGTGTCAAGGTGTGATGAATGCCAAAGGGCTGGCAATCTACCCAGGAATAATGAGATGCCACAAAGATTTATACTGGAGCTAGAACTATTCAATGTATGGGGGAATGACTTCATGGGGCCTTTCCCATCCTCCCACTCAAATAGTTATATACTTGTGGCTATAGATTATGTGTCAAAGTGGGTGGAGGCTATTGCCACTGCCACAAATGACAACAAGGTCGTAATGAGCTTCTTAAGAAAGAACATTTTCGGCAGGTTTGGAGTTCTTAGTGCACTCATTAATGATGGAGGGACACATTTCTGTAATAAACAACTAAAAGCACTCCTTCTCAGATATGGAGTCAAACATAAGGTGGCAACCCCTTATCATCTGCAGACCAACGAGCAAGCAGAGATTTCCAACAGGGAGCTAAAAAAGATTCTTGAAAAAATTGTTGGAAGCTCAAGGAAGGACTGGTCTAAGAAGCTAGACGATGCTTTATGGGCCTACAGGACAGCCTTCAAGACCCCCATTGGGATGTCACCATACCAACTAGTATTTGGCAAGGCTTGCCACTTGCCAGTTGAACTGGAGCATAGAGCCTTCTGGGCTCTAAAACTACTGAATTTTGATGAGCAAGCGGCTGGGGAAAAGAGGCTGAGGCAACTCAACGAGCTGGAAGAATTTAGGAACCAAGCATATGAGAATGAAAAGATCTACAAAAAGAACACAAAAAGATGGCATGATCAAAAGATAGCAAGGAGGGAGTTCACTATAGGACAAAAGGTGTTATTGTACAATTCTAGACTTAGGTTCTTCCCTGGGAAGCTTAAGTATAGATGGTCTGGACCCTTCATCATCATCAAAGTGTACCCCTATGGTCAAGTGGAGCTCATGGAGGACAAAACAAAGAGAACATTCATTGCAAATGGCCATAGACTCAAGCATTACTTGGGGGACTCACTGGATGAAAGGAGAGTGAGCTACCACTGGTGCGGTATTTTATAACCCACAAACTAACCGGCAAGTGCACCGGGTCGTACCAAGTAATACCTTACATGAGTAAGGGTCGATCCCACGAGGATTGATGGATCAAGCAACAATGATTGATTGATTGGCTTAGTTAGGCAAGCAGAAAAGGGTTTTGAGATATTCAAAAGGTTTAAGTTCGAACTCAGAATATCAAAAGGAAAAATAAATAAGTTGGAAATAAAATATTGAGAAAAAAATTTTAGGTTTTAGAGTTATCTATTTTTTTGGACTGACTTTTCTTACTAACTAATTTAATTATGCAAGATTTAATTCATGGCAAACTATATGTGACTAGACCCTAATTCCTTAGACCTTCCTAGTCTCCTCTAAAATTCATTAACTGCCAATTCCTTGGTCAATTAATTTCAATTAGAGGGTGATGATCAAATTCCAGTTTATATGCCACAAGAATCCTAATTATCTAAAAATAAGGGGATTATATGTCACGTATCCCATTAAATACAAACAATTAGAAATTCAGGATAATATGTTTTCAAGCTGTTGTTCAAGTAAAGAGCTTTTCCATGTTTTACGAGAACTCAATTAGAACATGGGTCATACTTCCGTTCCACTCAAATTCATAAAATAAAGAACGAAAACAATTATTGAAATATAAATCAAAACATGGATTAAATTAGAAAGATCAAACGAATCAATCCATACAAATAGACAGAGCTCCTAACCTTAACAATGGAGGATTAGTTGCTCCTGGAATGTAGAATGTAAATTTGTATAGAATTTCCTAGTGGAATCCCCCTAATGGAATGTCCCAATAGAAGAGAAGTCTCTCCTTTTTATAACTAATTCTAACTAATTTAAAATCTAATATCTAAAATTAAGATAATATCTTTTCCTATTTTCAAATTCAAATTTGAATTTAAATCAGAATTAACTAACTACTCTGCGTCTTGTAATGTGGGGACCACTTGGCTTCACTGGATCCACGCCTAACTTGGGTGCTGAAATGGGGCCTAGAAATCACCCCCCAGCTGTAATGACCTAATTTTCAGTATGTCTAGATCATACCGAAAACTGAGCGCTACCTACTTGTTTTCCTAATTATTATCTATTATTTATTATATGAGCTTGAATCGTTGTTAAGAGCGAAGTTATTTTGCGAGGTAAATTTTTTTTGAAAATGTTTGGGTTAGTAGACAGAGTCATTCATAATCAATTGACAAGTAATAACAGATAAAATAGTTATAAACAACCACAGATAAATACATCACAAACATTTGACAATATTCGGTGATCCAGCCTTTATTATAGTATAGACTTTTAGTTAGAACACCCCTAGATATAGCTAGATAATAACTATATACATATATATACATACAACATCCCAGGCACTGACCTATTCAAGAAGTCCCTAAGTTGGCACCCAGGCTAGCCTAGACTCTATATTCACCTAGTCCCTCTAAACTATTAAAGCGAGGAAAAGTACATTCTAAGTCATCAAAACTCAAGTCAGGTGGAATGTTATCAAAAGGTATAACATCATCTACTACTCCTTTGCACGATCGGTCATTGCCGTATGACGTCTCTCTCGTACCTCATCAAGTAGCCACATAACGGGAGTCTCGTACTTAGGATTTAGGTTATAGTTTGCATACAAACGGGGTGTAGACATTGGCTGGTCTTACAGTATATACATATAAACAGAGAACGAGATTCACCCAAGACTCAGAAGACTACCTAGAGCAGAATCCTCTTTGTAAAATGGTCATCAGTAGATTACGGAACGGTACTCTTGCTTGCATCTGAGGGGGAAGGGAGAGAGAAGGGGTAAGAACTGGGGAGTTCTTGGTAGGGTCGGGGTTATTAGTTAAGTTCATTGATTATGTGTTGTTTAGCAGATAAATAGCAGAATATCGAGAAGCAGAAAATAGAAGCAACAATTAAATAGAGCAAAATAGAGAAAACAAAAAGCAAAACACAAACAAAAGAATACAAGAAAACAAAACACAAACACAGAGAATAGAATGAAAACAAAGAAAGCATACATTCAAACAACAATCATAATAGGAAACGGGTATGGCTAGTGTAGGTAATGAGCTCATCTGTCGGTTTCTACTTGCTCCCGACGTAACCCAAAGCAGCTGAAACGGGTATGGCTTTCCAGTTGGCTATACCCCTGTGTACAGGAAAAACCCCTCTGCCACCACAGGGTCCACTGTACGCAGGAAATAACACATCTGCCACTGCAGGGATGTATGCCGACACACCTTCTGTATACAGGAAATAACCCCTCTGCCACTACAGAAATAGAACAGGTGGTCACGGTACTTCTATAGCAGGAAATAACCCCTCTGCCTTACGGAATTAAAATATGGATCTGTACCATAGGAAAGCGTTCTCAGTGGTTGCATCACTATCTATCTAACTGCCTCAATGTAGTAGATGATCATACAAGTATATCTGGAGTTGCCGTAATGAAACAAATAAACAAATATCTCTTGATCTCTTTGCTAGACTCTGGTTACTCTTTTCTCTACTTAACGTTTGTATTTAAAGCTTACGTAAATTTCGGTATGAATAGTTAGCCTGTCCCAAGTATAGGTTCATTAAGTCTATACTGAAACAGTTTAACTTTTCATATAATAGCTAACCTTAGGCGCAACTCAAGTACTATGTTGCCCTAGTTCGTTCGCTAATCTCTGTTTGATTCCGTCATTAAAACTTTACAGAATTTTCTTTGGTTTTTATCTTTTCTTTAACTTCTTATCTTTCCTTTATATTTGCTTCAGTAACATGTTATTACCACTACCTAAGTATTTTATGAAGGTAATTATGATATTTTGAGATTAAAGTTGTCTTTCTAAAGCTTTTACAGAAAACTGCCTTTTCTGCATTATTTTATTATTTTTATTAAAATATTATTTTTAATTAAATATTATCATTTAATATTTTATTTTTATTTATTATTTTATCATTAAATTTTCGAAAATTACCTTGCCTTTACCTTTTAACCTTTAAAATTAACTTTTTACCACGGTAACTTTTAATATTTCTACTTTAACCACCCTAACTTTCAGAAATTACCAAATAACCCACGAAACACAAAAATTTTTACTACCTTGCCCTTTTTAAGATCGAAAAGGTGTTCTTCAATGTTCTTCATTATACTCAAAGTGTTCTTCGTGTTCTTCATAAATTCTTCGTATTCTTTCTCTGTTTTCACCCGTTTTTCAGTCTTTTCAGCAACCGATTTTTATCATAATTCATAATAAATTAGCAGCCACTAAAACCCCATATTTTCCACATGATTTTAACACAAATTGAACCTCAATTTATAGGTTAGGATTCAAAATTCTAGCTGCCACAAGAACATGCATTCATAGCTTGAATATCATCAAATTTCATCAAATTTTCACCAAAATTTCAACAAGAATCACTCATATAAACCATCAATTTCAAGAACTGCCAAACCGTATCATAATAATACAACTCAAACACAATCAATCAAGATTAATTTTGTCAAACCCCACCTGGTTTTGCTGCTCCTAATTCGGCTATGTCCTTAGGTGGTCCTTTAGCACTTTTTCCTCCTAAATCACATCAAGAACAACTTTAAATCCAAAAACTCTCAACTAACCAAATATCACTCAGAATGTTAGGAAGTGATTTCTAACCTTAGAATTGCTGGAAATTCACATTTCTTGCCCCTCAAGTCATGTTAAGAATGATTCCTAAGGAAGAACATCAAGAAAACACATGTTTAAGCATGTTTCCTTAAAAACCGAATTGAAAGGGGAAATGAACAGCCGTCTCACCTTATTTTCAGCCTTGATAAGTTACATGGTTATGTAGAGGAAGAAGAGAGGATCATTTTGGTGAAATCTGAGTTTTGATTTGAGTTTTAGTTCAGAAGAAATCTAGCTTTGAAGATTTATGAACCAAAAACTTTCTCTCCTTTTTCTCTTGATGATTTTCGGCCACAATGAGCAAATGAGGCAGCCTTGGGGGTTTTGGGGGTGTAAGGTGAGTGGTGATTGGTTGGCTAGGAGGTGGATTAAAATAATATTAAAATATCTCAGGTGTATAGCTACTAAAACTAGATGTATCGGAACACTTGTAAAAATATCTCTAAAAATTATTTTCTGAGCTACTAGCATAAATGACACTAGTAACATATTTATTATGAGAATAAAACATGTATAATGAGGTCTTAGCATTGCTAAAGTCATCAGAGAGCGTTGGTGGTAAGTTGCACCAGTAAATTTTGAACCCGATTAAACCGATTTTTTGTTTTTAACTAAAACAGACCAGGGAACCTTATAATATCATTTATGAAGCTTCTAATACTAATATAATGATAAAATTATCCTATTATCTCTCTTCTCTTATGAATTGGGTCTGGTTTATCAAAATGAGACTATTTATAAAAAACTGAATCAAAACTCCTAACCAATACGGTTCAAAAACTAGGTTCTATGTTGCTGCGTTATTGATCTTGCCTCAAAAGAGTCCTAGCTTAAAGATGACATAATGACAATGAGGATTGAAATGCTTGATGATATAGCAGAGGTTCTCCCCTTACTGATCTTCTGGAGAAATTTGCACTTTCAGAAAGGATCTCATGTACTCAAAAAACGGGGTTGTTACACCAGTGGTTTCTGCATTTTCTGCACGTGGCGCATGTCACGCGTACGCGTTAGTCATGTGTACGCGTCGATGGCCTTTTTCGCGAGTCACGCGGACGGGTCGGTCATGCGCACGTGTCGCTGAGCAAATCTTCAAATCACGCGTACGCGTCAGTCACGCGTATGCGTCGCCATGGAAAGCTCCAAATCACGCGTATGTGTCAATCATGCATACGTGTCACTCCTCACTGCCATCTCCTTTGCTTCTTGTACTACAGAAACTCTATCAAATCCAGCCGAATGCTACCTAAAATAAATAAAATTGCAAAAGACTCAAAGTAGCATCCATATTGGCTAAAAGATAATTAATTCTTCGTTAAACTCAACAAATAAGATTCAAATTCACTAGGAAAAGATAGGAAAGATGCTCACGCATCACAACACCAAACTTAAACTGTTGCTTGTCCTCAAGCAACCAAACTAATATAAGCTTAGGATGTGAATTTGCATGAGAATGAGAGTTCGATTAAGCTCATGTCTCTTCTTATAGTGGGGTTTACAACTGCAATCCTGAATAGTTTTGGCATTTCACTTTATCCTTTGAAGTTCAGAATGATTGGAATCCATAGAAACTCAGAATTCAGATAATGTTATTGATTCTCCTAGTTCAGTATGTTGATTATTTAACACAGCTACTTTATGAGTCTTGGCCGTGACCCTAAGCATTTTGTTTTCCAGTATTACCACCGGATACATAAATGCCACAGACACATAACTGGGTGAACTTTTTCAGATTGTGACTCAGCTTTGCTAGAGTCCCCAGTTAGAGGTGCCCAGAGTTCTTAAGCACACTCTTTTTGCTTTGGATCACGACTTTAACCGCTCAATCTCAAGCTTTTCACTTGACACCTTCACGCCACAAGCACATGGTTAAGGACAACTTAATTTAGCCGCTTAGGCCAGGGTTTTATTCCTTTTGGGCCCTCCTATCCATTAATGCTCAAAGCCTTGGATCCTTTTTACCCTTTGCCTTTTAGTTTAAAGGGTTATTGGCTTTTTCTTTCTTTCTTCTTTTTTTTTATTTTTTTTGCAAGCTTTGTGTTTTTCATTGCTTTTTCTTACTTCAAGAATCAATTTTATGATTTTTTAGATTATCAATAACATTTCTCTATTTTCATCATTCTTTCAAGAGCCAACAATTTTAACATTTATAAACTTCACTATAAAAAATATGCACTGTTCATGTCATACATTCAGAATCACAGAAAATACCATCACATTTAAGTAAATAAGACTATTCTTCAATATAGACCCACTTTCTCATGCAATATATCACTCTTGTATTTTTTTTAATTTGGATTCAAGCTCAGTGAGTAATACATGAGACATCTTCTATGAATTAAAGCAATAGGGAGAACTAAACTAGTCCTAAGATTCTAAATAATAAAGGATCATGCAACAAACAAAGCAAAATAGCAGAAAACCAGAACATAACATAGAAAGAGAGGGGATGAATAAAGAGAATGAAACGAACTCAACCACCTTAATTATCCTAGTGGTCGTTTTATTCTTCAGGTTGTGTTCCTCAGTGAAGATGATTCGACTCCCTTTTGGTGCTATAGGAATAAATAGAAAACTTTTAAGCGAAGCGTCAACACCAAACTTAAAGGTTTGCTTGTCCTCAAGCAAAGAAGAACTGAAAATAGAAAGAGACAAATATTATGATGAAAGAAAAAGAAAAAGATAAAAGAACAAGAGAGAATTAGGATTGGGAGAGGGGGAAAGAAAATTAAAACTGGGCGGCAAACTAGCGTAGTTGTGCGGCGCAGGCGATGCGAACACTTGCAGCATGCGTACGCGTGGGTCGCAAAATTTTCTTAATGACGCGTACACGTCAAGCACGCGTACGTGTGCCCTTGGTTTTGTGTGATTCGCGCAAAGTCAGCTGCGCGCACGCACAACTCTCTGTTCATGTGGCTTGGGAACCAATATTTTCATACGACGCGTGCGCGTCATGCACGCGCACGCGTGGATGGCCATTTGTGCAGATGACGCACACGCGTCAAGGACGCGTACGCGTGATCAAACTTGTGCCTCTAGCACACTTCCAGCCCCAAACCAGCACAAGTCTCTGCCTAAACACATATTTACGTCGAATTTCAAGGTCACACGTACGCATCACTGACGCGCATGCGTGGAAGGCGAAAAGTGCAAACGACGCGCACGCGTGGGTTACGCATACACATGATGCGGCTTGTGCTTCCAGCGCTACTCCCGTTCAACTCTCTGTCAAACTTTTTTTTTCACGCACATGCATATGATGCGCGTCAGCGACGCTTGCGCGTCATATGATGTCTTTTTTTTTTGGTTCCTGTTCTAAAATAGCTGCATGATCAGAAAATTAGTAAAAACTTAATGAAAATCAAATAAGTAAAGACACTACTACGAAAAATAACTAAGAATGAAAAGGAATGATCATACCATGGTGGGTTGTCTCCCACCAAGCACTTTTAGTTAAAGTCCTTAAGTTGGACATGTGGTGAGCTCTTTGTCATGGTGGCTTGTGCTTGTACTGATATAGGAATCTTCACCAATGTTTGTAATTCCAATGGCTACCGGGATCTTAAACTAGGTGCCTAACGCCTTCGAGTAAGTTAAAGCAAGTGACAAGGCCCCAAGAGTATTGATTGTGGGAATGAATTCCCGGGTCCCAAACCTTGCTTTTACATCCGTCTTATTGTGGATCACCATTGTTCCCACCGGGTGGCAAGCAATCTGAATTCCCATAGAGACATCCAAACAACCTTCTAGACTCATTCAATTGAGCTCTACACCAATCCTTGCACTTCAATTTGGAGTATGCAACCACATTGAACCTTACTTGACAACTCTTATCACTAACCATCTTCCTCTTACTCTTAATGCCACAAAGAGCTCTAAGTTGACCATCCGTCTCCCGTTGCCCATATTCAAGTGGGAAAGTAAAAGGTTAAGGATAGGAATTTTACCCACTTGAATGTTGTATTCGATGGTGATGGCTTTGGAAGAGGTCTTGCAAGCTCTACTCCCTTGTGTTCTTCTTTGAATTCTTCTACTTCTTTGCAAGCTTCCTCAATTTCAACCACTTCCTCTTGGTAGCTTTCTTCTAATTCAATCTCTTCTTCATTGCTTACCAAGGGCATGGGAGGTTGTGCATCTTTCTCTTCTTCCATATGTGAGGGTGGAAAGTTCTCTAATTCATTGGAGTATAAACTCCTTTGATTGGTTTTCTCACTTTCTTCCCTAGGATCTTGCATTGTATCTCTTGGAAAGGAATTTGCTTGTTCCTCTCCTGGTTCTTGATCATCGTCTGCACATATTTCTCTACATTTTTGACACTTGTCTTTATATCATGTAGGAATTCTTTCATGAGAAGCTCAAGATCTGATGGTATTTGAGATGAATAAGGAGATGGTGGCTCTTGATGTGCATAAGAAGGAGATGATGGTTCTTGATAAGTGTAAAAAGATAATGGTTCTTGGTATGAATATGGAGATGGTGGTTTTTGATATGAATATGGAGGTGGTGGCTCTTGATAGTTGGAACATGGAGCATTGAAGTTTCTTTTGTTTTGACTCTGCCAACCAAAATTTGGATAGTTCCTCCATCCACCATAATATGAATCACTACTCAGGTGTGAGTAACCCATGTGATCTCTCTCCATTTTTTTTCCTTAGCACAAAACACCAAAAAGGATTAGACGCACCATGTGGTAAACAGGAAAGCAAAGAAAAAAGAACATAATTCTAAGAATTAAAAGAAAACTAACTAGAAAACACCAAACTTAATTTCAGAAATTAAAAAAATATTAGTATTAGATTATTATTATTATTATTATTATTATTATTATTATTATTATTATTATTTATATATTAAAGTTAAACAATAAAATAAAAGAAAAAAGAGAAAGAACCAGGTAATGGCGAAAGCTAGGGAAAAAAAGAAATGTAAGGGAAAAAAGAAAGAAAAAAAATGACATAAAGAAAGAAAAGAGAAAAAATGAAAAATCAAAGAAAAACAAACAACGACAAAATAAAAGGCGGAGGGGTTATGAACGAACAGGGAATAAATAAAGAAAAAAAATAAAAATTAAGAATACTAAAAAATCAATTTAAAGAAAAATTATCTAATCTAAGTGCACCGGGTCGTACCAAGTAATACCTTACGTGAGTAAGGGTTGATCCCACGAGGATTGATGGATCAAGCAACACTAATTAATTGATTGGCTTAGTTAGGCAAGCAAAAAAGGGTTTTGAGATATTCATAAGGTTTAAGTTCGAACTCAGAATATCAAAAGGAAAAATAAATAAGTTGGAAATAAAATATTGAGAAAACAGTTAAGGTTTCAGAGTTATCTATTTTTTTGGACTAATTTAATTATGCAAGATTTAATTCATGGCAAACTATATGTGACTAGACCCTAATTCCTTAGACCTTCCTAGTCTCCTCTAAAATTCCTTAACTGCCAATTCCTTGGTCAATTAATTCCAATTAGAGGGTGATGATCAAATTCCAGTTTATATGCCACAAGAATCCTAATTATCTAAAAATAAGGGGATTATATGTCACGTATCCCGTTAAATACAAACAATTAGAAATTCAGGATAATATGTTTTCAAGCTGTTGTTTAAGTAAAGAGCTTTTCCAAGTTTTACGAGAACTCAATTAGAATATGGGTCATACTTCCGTTCCACCCAAATTCATAAAATAAAGAATGAAAACAATTATTGAAATATAAATCAAAACATGGATTAAATTAGAAAGATCAAACGAATCAATCCATACAAATAGACAGAGCTCCTAACCTTAACAATGGAGGATTAGTTGCTCATGGAATGTGGAATGTAAATTTGTATAGAATTCCTTACTGGAATCCCCCTAATGGAATGTCCCAATAGAAGAGAAGTCTCTCCTTTTTATAACTAATCCTAATTAATTTAAAATCTAATATCTAAAATTAAGATAATATCTTTTCCTATTTTCAAATTCAAATTTGAATTTAAATCAGAATTAACTAACTACTCCACGTCTTGTAACGTGGGGACCACTTGGCTTCACTAGATCCACACCTAACTTGGGTGCTAAAATGGGGCCCAGAAATCACCCCCAACGGTTTCTGCGTTTTCTGCACGCGGACACGTCGGTCATGCGCACGCATCGCTGAGCAAATCTTCAAATCACGTGTAGGCGTCAGTCACGTGCACACGTCACCATGGAAAGCTCCAAATCACGCGTATGCATCGCTCCTCGCTTCCATCTCCTTTGCTTCTTGTGCTGTAGAAACTCCATCAAATCCAGCCGAATGCTACCTAAAATAAATAAAATTGCAAAAGACTCAAAGTAGCATCCATATTGGCTAAAAGATAATTAATTCTTTATTAAACTCAACAAATTAGATGCAAATTCACTAGGAAAAGATAGGCTAAGAACTAGCTAAAAAGATAAGTTTGGTGTGGCCACTCACCAACTTGATCTAGGCTTACAACCATTTGGATAAATTAAATTTTTAAGGAGTAAGCCCAGAAATTAAGTTTGGTGTGGCCACCGCCATACGAGAATCAATCAGCAAGCCCAATACCACTCAATTTGGAAGCATTTAATACATTGGTAGAGGCTTGAATGAGAATTTTAATGTGTTGAGGGGAGATTAGAAGCAAAGAATGTGAAAGGATTGGAATTACTTCTTCCCCATGAACACATTAAAAACCCAATGATGAACCCAATTTATTGAGATGTAAATGAATTAAGTTTGGTGTCCCAAGGGAGACCCATCAGTTGCAACTCCATTTACTATCATTTAAAATTTAATATGGAGGATCATTTTGTCATTACTGATGGGGTTTTTGGTTTCTTTTTTTTCAGGAGATTGAATGGGGTCCACTTGATAGATAACAAGGAGGTTAAAGTGTACTTACAGTTTGGAACTTAACATATTCAGAGGGCACAGTGGCATAAGGGTTGATGCCTCTGCCCACTCTAGGCACCACTCCCCAAGTGCAAAACATTGAATTCCCTTCTTTTCCCACCATTCAAACCACACCCTTCACTCCTATAAATCCCCTACCCTTCCTATTCCCTCCCACTTCAGAACCCATTCCATACACAAAACAAACTCACAGAGACCTTTCTTTTATGTTTATTTTCTTTTCTCGTTCTTCTTTCTCTCTATCTTTCTACTTGATTGGGATAATCAAGTGCTAAGTTTGGTGTTGGGGCAAAATTTTGTTTTGCTTGTGTTTCTTTGCAACACTCCATTAACATCTCAGAACCCTCAAACACTCTCTCTCTCTCTCTACCCAATGGCACCACTAAGATCCTCAACCTCAAAGAAAAGAAAGACCAAAGAATCAACCTCAGGTTCCTCAAGCTCAAACTTCAATGACTACAAATTCCTCTCAGCATTCAACCAAAACCAATTCTATGGTTAGGTGAGTGAGAGGGAGATCATCCCAGAGGTCAGCTTCCAACTAGGAAGGAATGAGCACCTTGAGATCAACATTGAGATTAACAACAGGGGCTGGGCACTCTTCTGCAACCCACCAAAGAAAGTGGTGGAAGGAGTGGTAAGGGAGTTTGATGCCAATGCCGTGCCATAGCCAGGGTAAACTTATGGGTATATTAGCTATGTGAGGGGGACGTCCATTGACTATAGTCCCTCTAACATAGAAATGGTGTTGATGGTGAAAAGGATAAACTCCACTCGGAGTTTTGAGGAGAGGATGAAGCAACCAGACCTAGGATTTGATGAAATCCTTAATGAAATCTGTGTACTAAATGTGCAGTGGATCAATGATAAAGATGGAAAACCCAACCAGCTGAGAAGAAAGGACTTGAGCCCCCAAGCTAGGGGTGGTTAGACTTTGTGAGAAGATCTTTGATCCCTGCATCAAACACATCTGAGGTGACCAAGGAGAGGGTTGTACTTATATACAGTGTAATGAAGGGAGAGGACGTGAATGTTGGGGAGTTGATTGCCAACAACATCAACAAGATACTGAAAAGCACTAACGAGAGCACAAGATTGGCATTTTCCAGCATCATACAAGAGCTTTATGATGATGCTGGAGTTGAGAAGGTGATTGATGAGGTGTTGGTGAAGCAAGATAAGCCTATAACTGCCAAGAAGATGGCCAAGGTGTTGGCCATCAATCCACTTCAAAGGGCTAGAGTGCATAGAGCTCATGCTCATGTGCCACAACCACAACAATGAGAGGAAGAGGAGGCAGAGGAGCAACCATAATTTATGGCACTTCAACCACTACCATACCAACAATACCAACGATTTCCTGAAGGAATGAACTGGGAGCAGCTGCAAGGAGACGTGCACCAAATGAAGGGAGATCTGCATCGATTGAGGGAAGATGTCAACCAATTTCAAAGTAGCCAAAGGGAGCAATGGAACTAAGTGAATGAGAAAATAAACAACCTCCAAAGAAGTTTTGAGCAAGCAAGGAAGGAGCAGCAAGAGGAGTTCGATTGGGGTGAGGTGCGAAGTGCACTTAACAAGGTGGTGGAGCAAAACAAATGGTAGCAGAGGAACCTTGCTCAGTTCAGGCTTCTCTATGATGCCCAGACCATTTCAAGGAGACAATATGATATCAACACACAAGCGAAGCTGAATCACTTGTGTAATGTTGTGGCTGCCATAAACCCTGGATACCCAACTTTCATGCAAGGGCTGGAGGAATTGAGTGCTGGAACAAGAGGAGATCCTAGCTAAGCATAAGGAGGATGAAAGAGATTATATGGTAAGGCTGGGATTCAAGGACAAGAAAGCACAAGAAGGATCCTCCAAAAAGGATAGAGATGACTCCTCCCCCTTCAAGAAGAAGGACAAAGGCAAAGGGCCAATGAACTAAAGAAGCTGCATAAGGTTGTTGAGTTCTATAGTTGACATTTCCCAAATTTCTGAATTCTATTTAAGTTTTTGTCTATTCACTTTATAATGATGTTAGGATAGTTTATGTTTTATTTTGCTTGAATGAAGTAAAAAGAAAATGAGTCATGAAAGATAACTAGTCCTAGAAGGCATGACAAGTAGAAGTTGAGGGGTGTTCCTTGTATATCTGTAGAACCAAGAAGTAGTAAGCAACAAAGACCCAAGGCTCTGAGCATCAACTACTAGGGAGGGAAGCGAAACAATGAAAAACTCAAAAAGAGTTAGAAACCCTAGTAGATGCTTGTGGTGAAGATGTGTCAAGAAGAGGCCTGGGCAAGTAAATTCTCAGGGGTGTTTCAACACCTAGCACCCTAAAGCCAACTGGCTTGGGAGTGTTGATTGAAAGTCTAACTAAAGGGTTGTCTTGAGACAAATCACTTAGAGTCGTGGTCAATAAACAGAAAAGAAGCACCAAAGAGGAAGAGAAAAAAAAAAGAGTTAACCCTTACTACTTCAAGGTGACAATCAATGAAAAGGACCCCTAAGACACATACATGGAAAAACCCTTAAGGATCTAGGAGCTCTTTGTGATATTCAAAGCATTCATGCATGTGTTGAGCACTTAGTCCAATTCTTTGTTATATTGCATCCATTCAAGGTGAAGTCTTAATTCACCAAAAAGACCACTCACATTGATTTGCTTGGGACAAGCAAAGCTTAAGTTTGGTGTTGTGATGACTTACATCATCTACCCTTTTTCTTGCATAAAAAGGACCATAAAAGAGGCATAATCTTGTTTGATCATTGCAATTCATGCCTTAATTGATGAATATCATAGTACATTGCTTTGAAATGAGTTTGTGCTGAATTTCAGGTGGAGAAGACATAAAAAATGGGAAAGAAAACAACAAAACAAGTGGGGCGTGTGAAGCAGGAGTTCCACTTGGAACAAACGCCACAAAAATGTATTGGCGTGGCACGCCAGAAGCTAGGCGTGGCACGCTGGTACAACATTCCAGAGAGCAAAAATAAAGACCATCAAAGGGGTGTGGCACGCCAGAAGCAGGGCGTGGCACGTCAATTCGTTACTAGAAGAACCATCACTATGGCGTGCCACTTTGTGTCGAAGGCGTGGCACGCCAGCCCCAGAGTTCACTTGGGCGTCCCACTTGAGGACCAAGGCATGGCACGCCAAGCCTATAAGACCCCTAATTGAATGGGCGTGCCACTTGAGTAACAAGGTGTGGCACGCCAATGAACAAGGAGACAATGCAAAAGCTGGGCGTGCCACTTGGTATCGAAGGCGTGGCACGCCAGCTCAAGAAGTCCCACTAAGGTGTGCCACTTGATTGATGAGGTGTGGCACACCAGCACCTAAAGAGGCCAAACAAAGCTGGGCGTGCCACTTGGTATCGAAGGCGTGGCACGCCAGCTCAATCATCTCACTTTGGCGTGCCACTTGAACATCCAGGCATGGCACGCCAACCTCTGGGACCACGGAAAATGAAGGACGTGACACGCCAGTCTCATGGCATGGCATGCTGGTAGTATTTTCCAGAGGAGGAATTAAAGGGCCAGTGAACTCAGGCGTGCCACTTGGGAGATGAGGCGTGGCACGCTAGCAAGATGATATAGCAAATGAAGGGCGTGACACACCAGTCTCATGGCGTGGCATGCTGGTAGTATTTTCCAGAGAGGAAGAAGAGGATCCAATGAACTCAGGCGTGCCACTTAGATGACGAGGCGTGGCACGCCATCAAGAGTGTGAAGCTTTAAGAAGGGCGTGGCATGCCAGACCCTGGGCGTACCACGCTGATACAAACTTCCAGAAGCATGGAGATAAGGAAGATGACCTTGGGCATGCCACTTGGTGTCGAAGGTGTGGCACGCCAGGTTACTTGGCCATTTAAAATGTCCTGGGCGTGCCACTTTGGCTCGAAGGCGTGGCACGCCAGGGGTTAAACAGAGGACGGCATGCCACTTGAATGAAGAGGCGTGGCACGCCAAATCAAAAACAGAAGGAGCGTGACACGCCAGAGAAGCGCCAGTCACACGCCGGCTGGAAGATCACGTTTGTTGAGTTTCTTTTCCCTTCAAATTGTAATTTTCTTCACTTTTGTAATTTTCCTTTATTTTCTAGATCTAAGAGTAGTATGAATACCCTTGGAAGTATTGAAAAAGGGTTAGAAAGTCACAGAGTTTAGTTTTGGGGATTTCACTTTTACTTTCCACACTTTATCTCTTCCATCTTTTGTATTTTCTCTTTGAGCTTTGAGTAGCTAAATTCCCTCTCATTGAGAGAGGGAGCCCTATTGTACTTGATGGATTAATGATAGTGAATTTCTTCTTCTCTTCATCTTGTCTTTGATTTGCTAGAAGGAATTTCAATTCTCATGCTTAGTGTCCAATTAACTTGGAAAAGAGATTGAATGCAAAATGGGTTTCATGGGAATCTTGGAAAAGGAAACATGAAACCATGCTAGAAATCCCTTCTCACACTTGAGTAGAATCTGGGTTTTGGTGTTTGGATATGGTGACATACAATCTTCCCTCTACTTGGACCTATGATGATGTGTGGTATAATCAAGGACCAAGCATATCTCTCTTCACAAGCAATTAGACCAAGGAATTGGCTATTGATCAAGATCTCAGAAATTGAGTCACCAAGGGATTGGGGCTCAATCAATCATGATTGCCAAGAGGTCAATGAGTTGCATGATTGAAGAGGGTATGAGCTAGATTTAATCCAAAGATACAATATCTCCTGATCTCAATGAATTCCCCCATTCTTATCTCTCCCATTCTTTTATAGCTTTACTTACATTATGCAAAATCTCATTCCCCTTTACATTCCTGTTATTTCCATTTCTACATTTTATTGCTTTCTTTTATTCATTTGCCATTTATGTTCCTGCCATTTATAATTTTGCACTTACAACTTATCCTGTTGAGCTTGACTAATTCACCAATTGATTAAAATTGCTCAAATCTACCAATCTCTGTGGATATGATCCCACTCCACTTTGGGTTAATACTTGACGATAATTTTGGTGCACTTGCCAAGAGCAGATTCATCAATATTATTGGGGGTGAGTGAATTCCAAATTCATCAGAAGTCAATCAATCTCTTGGAGGGTAAGATGCATCATCATCCAAGGAAACAAAGGAGCATACGAAAGCTATGAATGATGATGACAAGAAGAAATCAAGAAGACACCAAGAGGTTGTATTGTTGCTTAACTGTTTCTAGTTTGAAATGCTTTAAATTGGAAGTATAATTGTATTCCTGCAGAGTGGTATCAGTTTAGTATAATTCAATTGCATTGTGTTAGCTGTCTTTGTATTATCATTTTGGGCTGCTAGTTTAAAATTCCTAGATCCCTCATCTGCTTAAACTCATGTCTTGTTCCCCTATGCAAAAAAAAATGTTGAAATAGAAAGTGAGATTGTCCAATTTGATAGAGATGGTAATAAAGTTCAGTGCTGGTATATATGTTTGATTGTTTAAGCAAGCTCACTAATAAAGGATAAAGGTTAGAATGTTCCTTTATAGTATAAACTTGACTGCTGTTTGTGAAATCTTAATGAATAAATATCATTGGAAAAAGAAAGAGTAAGAAGCAAAGGAAGAAAAGCCAAGAATTGGCAACAAAAATGAAATAAACAAATAATAAAGCTAGACACCAAAAGCTTGGACCTTAAGACATATGCCTGCGATGTTTTTTTTGTGCTAGGATCTGCTTGGGCAATTAGGTTCTAAGGAGTATTTTAAAACTTGGTAACTTGGCATCAATGGTCTTAAGAAGAAATTATGAGCCAAGTGTCTGTGGTGAAGATGTGTTTACTGAAAAACAAAGCTAAAAAGCTACTGCAATACATAACACTTAGTTGTAAATAAAAGTGTAAGCTTTGGTGCACGAAATTGTGATCTCAATGGCACCAACAACTTGGTACGCACAATTTTAATATCACTCTTTTTCACAACTTCACACAACTAACCAGCAAGTGCACTGGGTCGTCCAAGTAATAAACCTTACGTGAGTAAGGGTCGATCCCACGGAGATTGTTGGTATGAAGCAAGCTATGGTCATCTTGTAAATCTCAGTCAGGTGGATTCTAATGGTTATAATGGTTTTCGAATATAAAGATAAATAAAGCATAAAATAAAGATAGAGATACTTATGTAATTCATTGGTGGGAATTTCAGATAAGCGCATGAAGATACTGTGTTCCTTCAGAATCTCTGCTTTCCTACTGCTTTCGTCCAATCATTCTTACTCCTTTCCATGGCAAGCTGTATGTTCGGGTTTCACCGGCGTCAATGGCTACCTCCCGTCCTCTTAGTGAAAATGGTCCAAATGCTCTGTCACAGCACGGCTAATCATCTGTCGGTTCTCGATCATGTTGGAATAGAATCCAGTGATTCTTTTGTGTCTGTCACTACGCCCAACACTCGCAAGTTTGAAGCTCGTCACAGTCATCCCAACTCAGATCCTACTCGGAATACCATAGACAAGTTTTAGACTTTCCAGATCATAGGAATGGCCGCCAATAATTCTAGCTTATACCACGAAGACTCCGATCTTTTGGAATGGAGGCTAAGAGGTACGCGCTCGATCTAAGGTAGAACGGAAGTGGTTGTCAGGCACGTGTTCATAGGTGAGAATGATGATGAGTGTCACGGATCATCACATTCATCATGTTGAAGTGCAGCGAATATCTTAGAATAAGAATAAGTTGAATTGAATAGAAGAACAATAGTAATTGCATTAATACTCGAGGAACAGCAGAGCTCCACACCTTAATCTATGGTGTGTAGAAACTCCACCGTTGAAAATACATAAGTGATAAAGGTCTAGGCATGGCTGAATGGCCAGCCTCCCCAAATGATATGTGAATTCGAAATTAGGGAAAAAGACCCATAGTACAATAGTAAAAAGTTCTACTTATACTAAACTAGTTACTAGGGTTTACAGAAATAAGTCTAAGTGCAGAAATCCACTTCTGGGGCCCACTTTGATGTGTGCTTTGGCTGAGCTTGAGCTTTACACGTGCAGAGGCTTCTCTTGGGGTTAAACGCCAAGTTGTGATGTGTTTTTGGCGTTTAACTCTGGTTTGTGACGTGTTTCTGGCGTTTTACTCCAGAATGCAGCATGAAACTGGCATTGAACGCCAGTTTGCGTCATCTAAACTCGAATAAAGTATGAACTATTATATAATGCGGGAAAGCCCTGGATGTCTACCTTATAACGAAATTGAGAGCGCGCCATTTGGAGTTCTGTAGCTCCAGAAAATTCACTTCGAGTGCAGGGAGGTCAGAATCCAACAGCATCAGCAGTCCTTTGTCAGCCTCCTATCAGATTTTCGCTCAGGTCCCTCAATTTCAGCCAGAAAATACCTAAAATCACAGAAAAACACACAAACTCATAGTAAAGTCCAGAAATGTGAATTTTTCATAAAAGCTAATAAAAACACCCCTAAAAGTGGCTAGATCCTACTAAAAACTACCTAAAAACAATGCCAAAAGCGTATAAATTATCTGCTCATCACAACACCAAACTTAAATTGTTGCTTGTCCCCAAGCAACTGAAAATCAAATAGGATAAAAAGAAGAGAATATACTATAAATCTCAAAATATCAATGAATATTAGTTCTAATTAGATGAGTGGGACTTGTAGCTTTTTGCTTCTGAACAGTTTTGGCATCTCACTTTATCCTTTGAAGTTTAGAATGATTGGCATCCATAGGAACTCAAAGTTCAGACAGTGTTATTAATTCTCCTAGTTAAGTATGTTGATTCTTAAACATATCTACTTTTATGGGTCTTGGTCGTGGCCCTAAGCACTTTATTTTCCAGTATTACCACCGGATACATAAATGCCACAAACACATGACTGGGTGAACCTTTTCAAATTGTGACTCAGCTTCGCTAAAGTCCCTAGTTAGAGGTGTCCAGAGCTCTTAAGCACACTCTTTTTACTTTGGATTACAACTTTAATCACTCAGTCTCAAGCTTTTCACTTGGACTTGCATGCCACAAGCACATGGTTAGGGACAGCTTGATTTAGCCGCTTAGTCCTAGATTTTATTTCTTTGGGCCCTCCTATCCATTGATGCTCAAAGCCTTGGATCCTTTTTACCCTTGCCTTTTGGTTTTAAGGGCTATTGGCTTTTGCTGCTTGCTTTTTTTTCGCAAGCTTCTTCTTTTTCACTAACTTTTTCTTGCTACAAGAATAAATTTTTTTGATTTTTCAGATTATCAATAACATTTCTCTTTGTTCATCATTCTTTCAAGAGCCAACAATTTTAACATTCATAAAAAAAAGATAAAAAATATGCACTGTTTAAGCATTCATTCAGAAAACAAAAAGTATTGTTACCACATCAATATAATTAAACTAATTTCAAGGATGAATTTGAAACTCATGTACTTCTTGTTCTTTTGTATTAGAAATATTTTTCATTCAAGAAAGGTGAATGATTCATGGAATTATTCATAGCCTTAAGACATAGACACTAGACACTAATGATCATGTAGTAAAGACACAAATATAAACAAACATGAAGCTCAAAAACCGAAAAACAGAGAGATAAGAACAAGGAAGTTAAGGAATGAGTCCACCTTAGTGATGATGGTGCCTTCTTCTTGAAGGACCAATGGTGTTCTTGAGCTCCTCTATGTCTCTTCCTTGCCTTTGTTGCTCCTCCCTCATAGCTCTTTGATCTTCTCTAATCTCATTGAGAATGATGGAGTGCTCTTGGTGTTCTACCCTTAATTGGTTCATGTCATGACTCAATCCTTCTAGAGAAGTGTTGAGTTATTCTCAATAGTTGTTTGGAGGAAAATGCATCCCTTGAGACATCTCAGGGATTTCTTGATGATGAGCTTCCTCATGCGTCTCTTGAGATCCATTAATGGGCTCTCTTATTTGCCCCATCTTCTTCTTAGTGATTGGCTTCTCCTCTTCAATGAGGATGTCTCCTTCTATGACAACTCCAGCTAAGTTGCATAGATGACAAATGAGATGAGGAAAAGCTAGCCTTGCCAAGGTGGAGGGCTTTTCAGCTACTTTGTAGAATTCTAGAGGGATGACTTCATGAACTTCTACTTCCTCTCTAATCATGATGCTATGGATCATGATGGCCCGATCCACAGTTACTTCGGATTGGTTGCTAGTGGGGATGATGGAGCATTAGATGAACTCCAACCATCCTCTAGCCACAGGCTTGAGGTCCAGTCTTCTCAATTGAACCGGCTTGCCTTTTGAGTCTCTTGTCCATTGAGCTCCTTCCACACATATGTCCATGAGGACTTGGTCCAACCTTTGATCAAAGTTGACCCTTCTAGTGTAGGGGCGTGCATCTTCTTGCATCATAGGCAAGTTGAAGGCCAACCTTACATTCTCCACACTGAAATCTAAGCATTTCCCTCGAACCATTGTAAGCTAATTCTTTGGGTTTGTGTTCATGCTTTGATCATGGTTCCTAGTGATCCATGCATTGGTATAGAACTCTTGAACCATTAAGATTCCGACTTGTTGAATGGGGTTGGTAAGAACTTCCCAACCTCTTCTTTGGATCTCGTGTTGGATCTCCAGATACTTATTTTTCTTGAGCATGAAAGGGACCTCAGGGATCACCTTCTTCTTGGCCACAACTTCATAGAAGTGGTCTTGATGGACCTTTGAGATGAATCTCTCTATCTCCCATGACTCGGAGGTGGAAGCTTTTGTCTTCCCTTTTCTCTTTCTAGAGGTTTCTCCGGCCTTAGGTGCCATAAATGGTTATGGAAAAACAAAAAAAAGCTATGCTTTTACCACACCAAACTTAGAATGTTACTCGCACTCGAACAAAAGAAGAAAGAATAGAAGAACAAGTAGAAGATATGGAGGAGAGGAAGAGAGGTGTAGGTTTTGGCTAAGGGGAAGAAGAGAGGGTAGTGTTGTGTGAAAATGAAGAAGGATGGAGGGGTTTATATAGTGGAGGGAGAGGGGTTTATGGTTTGGTCATTTAGGGTGGGTTTGGGTGGGAAAGTGATTTTGAATTTGAAGGTAGGTGGGGTTTATGGGGAAGAGAGATTGAGGTGATTGGTGAAGGGGTAATGGGGAAGAGATATTGAGGTGATTGGTGAAGGGTATAGTGTTATTGGATTGTGTGAAGAAGAGAGAAGTGGTGTAGGTGGGGATCCTATGGGGTCCACAGATCCTGAGGTGTCAAGGATTTCTCATCCCTGCACCTTTTAGGCATTTAAAACGCCCTATGTATGCAATCTTAGCATTTAACGCCAGACTGCAGCTTGTTTCTCGCGTTAAATGCCCAAATGTAGCTTGTTTTTGGCGTTTAACGCCAGCCTGATCCTTGTTTCTGGCGTTAAATGCTAGCATGGTGCTTGTTTCTGGCGTTAAATGCCAGACAGAAGCTTATTTTTGGTGTTTAAACGCCAAACAGCTCTTCCTCCAGGGTGTGCTTTTTCTTCTGCTATTTTTTATTCTATTTGTAATTTTTGCAGTTGTTTTGTGACTCCACATGATCATAAACCTAATAAAACATAAAAGAACAATAGAAATATAGATAAATAAAAATTGGGTTGCCTCCCAATAAGCGCTTCTTTAATGTCAATAGCTTGATAGTGAGCTCTCATGGAGCTTCACAGATGTTCAAAGCATGATGAGGGCCTCCCAACACGAAACTTAGAGTTTGAAAGTGGGGGCTCCTCAACGCCAAACTTAGAGTTTGGTTGTGGCCTCCCAACACCAAACTTAGAGTTTGATTGTGGGGGTTTTGTTTGACTCTGTATTGAGAAAAGCTTATCATGCTTCCTCTCCATGGCTGTAGAGGAAGATCTTTGAGCTTTAAACACCAGGTAGTCCCCATTCAATTGAAGGACTAGCTCTCCTCTGTCAACATCAATCATAGCTCCTCCTGTGGCTAGCAAGGGTCTTCCAAGGATGATACATTCATCCTCATCCTTCCCAAGGTCTAGGATTATGAAATCAGCAGGGATGTAAAGGCCTTTAACCTTCACTAACACGTCCTCTACCAATCCATAAGCTTGTTTTATTGACTTGTCTGCCATCTCTAATGAGATACTCTCGCAGCTTGTACCTCAAAGATCCCCAGTTTCTCCATTACAGAGAGTGGCATAAGATTTATACCTGACCCCAGGTCACACAGAGCCTTCTCAAAAGTCAAGGTGCCTATGGTACAGGGTATTAAGAATTTACCAGGATCTTGTTTCTTTTGAGGTAAAGTTTGCTGAACCCATGTATTTAGTTCACTAATGAGCAAGGGAGGTTCATCTTTCCAAGTCTCATTACCAATCAACTTGGCATTCAGCTTCATGATGGCTCCTAGATATTGAGCAACTTGCTCTTCAGTTACATCTTCATCCTCTTCAGAGGAAGAATAGTTCTCAAAGCTCATGAATGGCAGAAGGAAGTTTAATGGAATCTCTATGGTCTCTATTTGAGCCTCAGATTCCTTTAGGTCCTCAATAAGGAACTCCTTTGTGTCTGGAGGACGTCCCATGAGGTCTTCCTCATTGGGATTCACGTCCTCCCCTTCCTCTTTGGATTCGGCCATTTTGATAATATCAATGGCATTGCACTCTCTTTTTGGATTCTCTTCTATATTGCTTGGGAGAGTACTAGGAGGAGTTTCAGTGATTTTCTTACTCACCTGACCCACTTGTGTCTCCAAGTTCCTAATGAAGGACCTTGTTTCAGTCATGAAACTTAAAGTGGCCTTAGATAGATCAGAGACTATGTTTGCTAAGCTAAAGGGGCTCTACTCAGAATTCTCTGTCTGTTGATGAGAAGATGATGGAAAAGGCTTGCTATTGCTAAACCTGTTCCTTCCACCATTATTAAAGCCTTGTTGAGGCTTTTGTTGATCCTTCCATGAGAAATTTGGATGATTTCTCCATGAGGGATTATAGGTGTTTCCATAGGCTTCACCCATCTAATTCACCTCTGCTATTGCAGGGTTCTCAGGATCATAGGCTTATTCTTCAAGAGATGCCTCTTTATTACTGTTGGATGTATTTTGCAATCCATTCAGACTCTGAGAAATCATGTTGACTTACTGAGTCAACATTTTGTTCTGAGCCAATATGGCATTCAGAGCATTAATTTCAAGAACTCCCTTCCTCTAAGGCATCCCATTGCTCACAGGATTCCTCTCAGAGGTGTACATGAATTGGTTATTTACAACCATGTCAATGAGTTCTTGAGCTTCTGCAGGTGCTTTCTTTAGGTGAATGGATCCACTTGCAGAATGGTCTAGTGACATCTTAGAGAACTCATATAGACCATCATAGAATATATCCAAAATGGTCCACTCTGAAAGCATGTCAGAAGGACACTTTTTGGTCAACTGCTTGTATCTTTCCCAAGCTTCATAGAGGGATTCACCATCTTTTTGCCTGAAGGTCTGAACATCCACTCTAAGCTTCCTCAGCTTTTGAGGAGGAAAGAACTTGGCCAAGAAGGCCGTGACCATCTTATCCCAAGAGTCCAGGCTATCTTTAGGTTGTGAGTCCAACCATGTACTAGCTCTATCTCTTACAGCAAAAGGGAAAAGCATGAGCCTGTAGACTTCAGGATCTACTCTATTAGTCTTAACAGTATCACAAATCTGTAAGAATTCAGTTAAAAATTGATAGGGATCTTTCCATAAAAATTGGAAGTAGGTGTAGTATAATCACCAAGCATCCTCCTTGCGCCTCCACCATTGTTATTGGGTTCGGCCATTTCTTCTTTTTCGAGATTCTCTGTAAGATTTTCTCTAGATTATTGTGTGTTAGCTTCTCTTAGCTTCTTCTTCAGAGTCCTTTCAGGTTCAGGATCTGCTTCAACAAGAATATCCTTGTGCTTGCTCCTGCTCATATGAAAAAGAAGAGAAAAGAAAAGGAAGAGAAATCCTCTATGTCACAGTATAGAGATTCCTTTATGTAAGTAGAAGAAGAAAAGAATAGAAGAAGGAGGAGAAAAATTTTAACACAAAAGGGGAAGAGAGGGTTCGAATTTTTTTAGATGAAGAGAAGTGTTAGTAAATAAATAAAATAAATAGAAGGAGATGAGAGAGAGAGAGAGAGTTTTCGAAAATTGTTTTTGAAAAATGGTTAGTGATTTTCGAAAATTAAGAGAAGAAATAAAATCAAAATTAAAATTTGAAACAATTAGTTAATTAAAATAATTTTGAAAAAGAGGGAGGTGATTTTCGAAAATTAGGAAGAGAAAAGTAGTTAGGTGGTTTTGAAAAAGATAAGAAACAAACAAAAAGTCAATTAGTTAGTTAAAAATGATTTGAAAATCAATTTTGAAAAGATAAGGAGTTAGAAAAGATTTTTGAAATTGATTTTAAAATTGAAAAGATATGATTGAAAAGATATTATTGAAATTTATTTTGAAAAATATTTGATTTTTAAAATTAAAATTGATTACTTAACTTACAAGAAACTAAAAGATATGATTCTAGAATTTAACGATTGAACCTTTCTTGACAAGAAAGTAACAACTTCAAATTTTTGAATCAATCATATTAATTGTTAGTAAAGTTTTTGAAAATCATGAAGTAAAGATAAGAAAAAGAATTTGAAAATCAAATTTAAAAATTTTCGAAAATAATAAAAAAATGAAAAGGATTTGATTTTGAAAAAGATTTTTAAAAGATAGGATTTTTAAAATTGAAATCTTGACTTGACTAACAGAAACAACTTATTTTAAAAATTTTTGACTAAGTCAACCCAAAGATTTTGAAATTTATGAGAAAAATAAGGGAAATATATTTGTTTTTATTTTTGAATTTTTAATGAGGAGAGAGAAAAATACAAAAATAACTCAAAACATGAAAATGCAAGATCAAAACAAATAATGCATGCAAGAACATTTTGAATGTAAAGATGAACACCAAGAACACTTTGAAGATCAAGATGAACATCAAGACTTATTTTTGAAAAATTTTCAAGAAAAGAAAAACATACAAGACACCAAACTTAGAAATTTTTCATGTTTAGACACTATGAAGGCAAAAATGCATATGGAAAACAACAAAAGACACAAAACAAGAAAATATGAAGATCAAACAAGAAGACTTACCAAGAACAACTTGAAGATCATGAAGAACACCATGCATGAGTTTTTTGAAAAAATGCATAAATTTTAAAAACATGCAATTAACACCAAACTTAAAAATTGACACTAGACTTAAACAAGAATCACAAAATATTTTTGGTTTTTATGATTTTATTAAATTAAATTTTTTTTTCGAAAATTACTTTTTGGAAAAACGAAAACAAATAAAAAGGAAATTTTGAAAGATTTTTGAAAACTTTTTGAAAAGAAAATTACCTAATCTGAGCAACAAGATGAACCGTCAGTTGTCCAAACTCAAACAAACCTCGGCAACGGTGCCAAAAACTTGGTGCACGAAATTGTGATCGCAATGGCGCTAACAACTTGGTACGCACAATATTAGTATCACTCTTTTTCACAACTTCGCACAACTAACCAGCAAGTGCACTGGGTCGTCCAAGTAATAAACCTTACGTGAGTAAGGGTCGATCCGACGGAGATTGTTGGTATGAAGCAAGCTATGGTCATCTTGTAAATCTCAGTCAGGCAGATTCTAATGGTTATAATAGTTTTCGAATATAAAGATAAATAAAGCATAAAATAAAGATAGAGATACTTATGTAATTCATTGGTGGGAATTTCAGATAAGCGCATGAAGATACTGCATTCCTTCTAAATCACTGCATTCCTACTGCTTTCATCCAATCATTCTTACTCCTTTCCACGACAAGCTGTATGTTCGGGTTTCACCGGTGTCAATGGCTACCTCCCGTCCTCTTAGTGAAAATGGTCCAAATGCTCTGTCACAGCATGGCTAATCATCTGTCGGTTCTCGATCATGTCGGAATAGAATCTAGTGATTCTTTTGCGTCTGTCACTACGCCCAACACTCGCGAGTTTAAAGCTCGTCACAGTCATCCCATCTCAGATACTACTCGGAATACCACAGATAAGGTTTAGACTTTTTCGGATCTTAGGAATGGCCGTCAATAATTCTAGCTTATACCACGAAGACTCCGATCTTTCGGAATGGAGGCTAAGAGATACGCTCTCGATCTAAGGTAGAATGGAAGTGGTTGTCAGGCACGCGTTCATAGGTAAGAATGATGATGAGTGTCACGGATCATCACATTTATCATGTTGAAGTGCAGCGAATATCTTAGAATAAGAATAAGTTGAATTAAATAGAAGAACAATAATAATTGCATTAATACTCGAGGAACAGTAGAGCTCCACACCTTAATCTATGGTGGGTAGAAACTCCAGCATTGAAAATACATAAGTGATAAAGGTCTAGGCATGGACGAATGGCCAGCCTTCCCAAATGATATGTGAATTCGAAATTAGGGAAAAAGACCCCTAGTACAATAGTAAAAAGTTCTACTTATACTAAACTAGTTACTATGGTATATAGAAATAAGTCTAAGTGCAGAAATCAACTTCCGGGGCCCACTTTGGTGTGTGCTTGGGCTGAGCTTGAGCTTTACACAGGCAGAGGCTTCTCTTGGGGTTAAACGCCAAGTTGTAATGTGTTTTTGGTGTTTAACTCTGGTTTGTGATGTGTTTCTGGCGTTTTACTCCAGAATGCAGCATGGAACTGGCGTTGAACGCCAGTTTGCATCATCTAAACTCGAATAAAATATGGACTATTATATATTGCTGGAAATCCCTGGATGTCTACTTTCCAACATAATTGAGAGCGTGCTATTTAAAGTTTTGTAACTCCAGAAAATTCACTTCGAGTGCAGGGAGGTCAGAATCCAACAGCATCAGCAGTCCTTTGTCAGCCCCCTATCAGATTTTTGCTCAGGTCCCTCAATTTTATCCAGAAATACCTGAAATCACAGAAAAACACACAAACTCATAGTAAAGTCCAAAAATGTGAATTTTGCATAAAAGCTAATAAAAATACCCCTAAAAGTAGCTAGATCCTACTAAAAACTACCTAAAAATAATGCCAAAAAGCGTATAAATTATCCGCTTATTAAGCTTCTCAGCAAAAGAAAAAAAATCAATCAAACATCAAGCATCAATAAAAGTAATAAGGGGGTATTTCTGGACTTTACTATGAGTTTGTGTGTTTTTCTGTGATTTCAAGTATTTCAAAGCCTTTTCAACCATATCTTTTCAAACATATATTTTTAATAATATCTTTTCAAATCATATCTTTTTCAAAAATTTGATTTCAAAATCTTTTCTAACTTCTTATCTTTTCAAAATTGATTTTCAAATCTTTTTCAACTAACTAATTAACTTTTTGTTTATTCCTTATCTTTTTCAAAACCACCTAACCACTTTTCTCTTTCTAATTTTCGAAAATTACCATCCACTTTTTCAAAATTCTTTTAATTAACTAATTATTTCAAATTTTAATTTTAATTTTATTTCTTCTTTTATCGAAAATCACTAACCATTTTTCAAAAATAATTTTTGAAATTATCTTCCTCTCATCTCTTCCTATTTATTTTATTTATTTACTAACACTTCTCTTCATCTCAAAATTCGAACCCTCTCTTCTTCTTTATGTTCGAATTTTTCTTCTTCTTCCTTCATTCTTATTCTTCTACTCACATAAAGGAATCTCACTACTATGGTAAAGAGGATCCCTATTATTATTTTATGTTCCCTTTTTTTTCATATGAGCAGGAGCAAGGACAAGAACATTCTTGTTGAAGCAGATCCTGAACCTGAAAGGACTCTGAAGAAGAAACAAAGAGAAGTTAAAATACAACAATCCAGAGAAAACCTTACAGAAATTTTCGAAAAAGAAGAGGAGATGACAGCCGAAAATAATGACAACAACAATAATGCAAGGAAGATGGTTGGTGATTATACTACACCTACTTCCAATTTTTATGGAAGAAGCATCTCAATCCCTGCCGTTGGAGCAAACAATTTTGAGCTGAAGCCTCAACTAGTTGCTCTAATGCAACAGAACTGCAAGTTTCATAGACTTTCATCAGAAGATCTCTATCAGTTTTTAACTGAATTCTTGCAGATCTGTGAGACTGTTAAGACTAATGGAGTAGATCCTGAAGTCTACAGGCTCATACTTTTCCCTTTTGCTGTAAGAGACAGAGCTAGAACATGGTTGGACTCACAACCTAAAGATAGCCTAGACTCATGGGATAAGCTGGTCACGGCCTTCTTGGCCAAGTTCTTTCTTTCTTAAAAGCTGAGCAAGCTTATAGTGGGTGTTCAGACCTTCAAGCAGAAAGATGGTGAATCCCTCTATGAAGCTTGGGAAAGATACAAGCAGTTAACCAAAAAGTATCCTTCTGACATGCTTTCAGAGTGGACCATCTTGGATATATTCTATGATGGTCTACCTGAGTTCTCTAAGATGTCACTGGACCATTCTGCAGGTGGATCCATTCACCTAAAGAAAATGCCTGCAGAAGCTCAAGAACTCAGTGACATGGTTGCAAATAACCAATTCATGTACACTTCTCAGAGGAATCCTGTGAGTAATGGGATGCCTCAGAAGAGGGGAGTTCTTGAAATTAATGCTCTGAATGCCATATTGGCTCAGAATAAAATGTTGACTCAGCAAGTCAACATGATTTCTCAGAGTCTGAATGGATTGCAAAATGCATCCAACAGTACTAAAGAAGCATCTTCTGAAGAAGAAGCTTGTGATCCTGAGAACCCTGCAATGGCAGAAGTAAATTACATTGGTGAAGCCTTTGGCAACACCTATAACCTTTCATGGAGAAATCATCCGAATTTTTCATAGAAGGATCCACAAAAGCCTCAACAAGGCTTTAACTATGGTGGAAGAAACAGGTTTAGCAATAGCAAGCCTTTTCCATCATCTTCTTAGCAATAGACAGAGAATTCTGAGCAGAGCCCCTCTAGCTTAGCAAACATAGTCTCTGATCTATCTAAAGCCACTTTATGTTTCATTAATAAAACAAGGTCCTCTATTAGGAACTTGGAGGCACAAGTGGGTCAGCTAACTAAGAAAATCACTGAAACTCCTCCTAGTACTCTGCCAAGCAATACAGAAGAGAATCCAAAAAGAGAGTGCAAGGCCAATGATATAATCAAAATGGCCGAATCCAAAGAGGAAGGGGAGGACGTGAATCCCATTGAGGAAGACCTCATGGGACGTCCTCCAGACAGAAAGGAGTTCCCTATTGAGGACCTAAAGGAATCTGAGGCTTATATAGAGACCATAGAGATTCTATTAAACTTCCTTCTGCCATTCATGAGCTCTGAGAACTATTCTTCCTCTGAAGAGGATGAAGATGTAATTGAAGAGCAAGTTGCTCAATATCTAGGAGCCATCATGAAGCTGAATACCAAGTTGTTTGGTAATGAGACTTGGGAAGATGAACCTCCCTTGCTCATTAGTGAACTAAATACATGGGTTCAGCAAAATCTACCTCAAAAGAAACAAGATCCTGGTAAATTCTTAATATCCTAATTAGAGATGGCAGACAAGTCAATAAAACAGGCTTATGGATTGGTAGAGGACGTGTTAGTAAAGGTTAAAGGCCTTTACATCCCAGCTGATTTCATAATCCCTGACAATGGGAAGGATGAGGATGAATGCATCATCCTGGGAAGGCCCTGCCTAACCACATCAGGAGCTGTGATTGATGTTGACAGAGGAGAGCTAGTCCTTCAATTGAATGGGGACTACCTTGTGTTTAAAGCTCAAGGATCTTCCTCTGCAACCATGGAAAAGAGGCACGATAAGCTTTTCTCAATACAGAGTCAAACAAAGCCCCCACAATCAAACTCTAAGTTTGGTGTTGAACCCTGAAGAGAAGAACTTTTGCGTGGTCTAGAGTTAAGAATAAATTCCTGTTGCAAGTATAGCTTCTAAACCAACAAAAGTCCTTTCTTACAAACATTTTGGTTATCACAAGTAACAAAACCCTAAATAAATTGATAACCAAAGTATTTAAACCTCGGGTCGTCTTCTCAAGGAATTGCAGGGAGGTGTGTTCTTATTATTGGTTATGAGTTTTGTAAATTTGGGGTTTTGAGAATGAGGAACAAGTATGATAAATGACAAATAAAATAAATAAATAACTGTAAAATAAACTCTTGGCAAGGTATGAGAAATTGGAAGTCCTATCCTAGTTATCCTTATTAATGATGATGAAAATTGAATCTTAATTCCACTTAGTTAACCTCTGCTGGTGCAAAGGAAGGTCAAGTGGCTAATTAGTTTGATCTTCAAATCCTAGTTAATTCCTAGAAAAAGATTGGGATTATAGAAGTTAAAGGTAATTAGCAAAGATAACGATTAACAATCACGTTGAGTTTTGATAACTCAAGAGTTACTGATTTCTTAACCAAAGCCAGGAATGTAGAAAGCTAAATTAAAATCATAAATATCTGGAATACCTCAAATAACATTCATTCAAAGCAGTCAAATCTAACATGGAAAATATTCATAAGCCAATTGGGCAACATAAATCAAACATAAATAAAAGCATTAAAGTATTTCAAAGTAGAAGAGAGGTCAAAATAAAGGAATATTGAACCTGCTAAAGAGTTGAAATAAATCCTAATTTCTAAAAATCCTAATCCTAAAACCTAAGAGAGAGGAGAGAACCTCTCTCTCTAAAAACTACATCTAAAACCTAAAATTGAATTATGAAAAGCCTTTTGAGTCTCTGCATGTTCCCTGACTTTAATCTGTGTTTCTGGGCCAAAAACTGGGTTGAAATGCGGCCCAGAATCTCTGCCAGTGACTTTTGTAATTCTGCAGATCACGCACGTCACGCGTCCGCGTCGTCCACGCGATCGCGTCACTCAGCATTTTTCGTACCACGCATGCGCGTCGTCCACGCATTCGCGTCGTTCGTGCAGCCTCCAATCCGCACGGTCGCGTCAGGCATGCGAACGCGTCACTCTAATTTCTTCCATTTCGCGCGGTCGCGTGAGCCAGGCGACCGCGTGACTTCTCGCTGGTCATCTCCTCAATTCCTTTTGTTCCTTCCATTTTTGCACGCTTCCTCTTCATTCTCTAAGCCATTTCTACCCTATGAAACCTGAAACACTTAACATACAGATCAAGGCATCGAATGGTAATAAGAGAGGATTAAGATTAGCTAAATTAAGACCAAAGAAGCATGTTTTCAATCATAGAACTAAACTAGGAAGGAATTGTAAAATCATGCAAATTCTATGAATAAGTGGGTGAAAAGCTTGATAAAACCACTTAATTAAATACAATATAAACCATGAAATAGTGGTTTATCAACCTCCCCACACTTAATCATTAGCATGTCCTCATGCTAAGCTCAAGGAGACTAAATAAATGAGTAGGGACAGGCAAGACTCATGCAATGCAACCTATGAATGTGAATGCAACTACATGCAAAGATGATTCTACCTACTTGGTGAAAAAGTAAATAAATCTTTCAAGAATAAATATGAATTAAATTCCACTAATTTAAATTACACAATAAAAAGCAAATAAACTTGTAAGAAGATAGCTAATGAAAGCAGGGAACATAGAATTAAGCATTGAACCTTCATTGGTAGTGTATATCACTCTAATCTCTCAAGTGTCTAGGGTCAATCACTCTATTCTTCCCTAATCATGCTTTCTAAACTTTGTCCTTCATCTACCCTGAGCTATCACCTAACATACATACATTCTATATAATTTCTAAAATCATGCTTAGCTACCCATAATTCCCACTTTTATATCACATACTCATGTGTCAACTTTTCTTTTGATTTGTGTCACATATGCATTGATCTTTTATTAACTTAACATTGAGGTAATTTTGTCCCCTTATTTATTTATTTATATTATATATTTTTTTTTCTCTTTTTTTTCTTTTCTTTTTTTCTTTTCTTTTTTTTATAGAGACATAAAAACTAAAATAACATATCAATGTATATGGAATTTTTTTAATTTTCTGTTTTACATGAGTAGATACCCAAATTTCCCAATATTCAGAATTAGAAACTTGATACATTCCCTTATTAACCTATGTTCCCACAGTTTCCCCACACTTAGTTGATGCACAACCTCTATCTTAAGCTAACCAAAGATTCAATTGGGATATTTAATTTATTTTTCTGCTTAAGGCTAGTGATGTGGTTATATAACAGAAGGGGATTAAAAAGCTCAAAGTGGCTAACAAGGGTGACATAAAAGGGTAGGCTTATTTGGGATAAGTGAGCAAAAACAAGTAATGGCCTCAATCATATGAAAGCATGTAAATACACTAAATATTGGACATATAGATTGGAACAAAATAAATATTACAATCATAGAGAAGAAAACACACAAGAATAAAAATTTATGGTTAAATAATGTATCCATATAAATAAGCTCAAACCTCACAGGTTGTGTGTTCTTTGGCTAAAAAACCATGTTTCAAATACAACTTCAAAGAAATTTAACACATAGAAAATTTTAATTTTTTTAATTTAAATTATTGAAATTTTTCAAAAATAGGGTCTTTAAAAGAAACTTATTATTTTTCAACCAAGTAGTACTTAAATGCAAACAATCAACTACACATGCAATCTATTATGCAATGCAGCAATGAACAAACAAAAAAATAGAATATTGGTGTTGAGAAGAGAATAACTAACCCATGGAGATCGGTATCGACCTCCCCACACTTAAAGATTGCACCGTCCTCGGTGCATGCTAAGATGTGCAGGTGGACGGGCTGTTCCAACTGGCGCTTTTCTCCAAGGTTTGTGCAGATGGACTTGTTTGTCGCACCTTATAGAAGTTCTTTTCCTTTCCTTATTCGGTGGCCATCCTGAAAGAAGAGGAAAAAGAAGAAAAAGTAACCCAGAAATAAAAATAAGAAAATAAAAAAAAAAGTCTAGGTAGGTTAATGCCAAATAATGAGGGTCTCAATTACATGGTAGCTACAACATGCAAATGAGAAAATAATAGAAGCACATGGCATACCAGTGGTGCAAAAGTTGCAACAAAGGGGAAGAGAGCGCAAGACAATATAAATTCATGTTAATGCAAAATTAATACAAATATCATAAAGGATTAGCATTGACTTAAAAAAAAGATTACCCAACAGCGTAAAACAAGTCACTCAGCACCAAAATAATACCAGAAAAGATACAATAGTTGAATAAGAGCATTTAACACCAATGGAAATAAGGAAAATAGAATGTGAGTGAAGAAGGATGAGAAGTTAAAGGGATGAAGAAAAAGAAAGGAAGAAGGGAGGAAGAAAGAAATAAGAAGGGAGAAGTAAAAATTAGGATTAGGGAAGAAAAGATAAGATATTTGGTTGATGTGGATAAGCTGTGCGGCGTAGGCGACGCGAGCGCGTGGGGCACGTGGTCGCGTGGGTAGCGCTTCTATGAAATGACGCGGACGCGTCATCCACGCGGTCGCGTGTATCGATTTGTGCCAGTGGCGCGAGTGCAGCCTCGCGTTCGCACAACTCCCTGTTTAAATGCATTTTGCCAAAAATCTGGGTGATGCGGTCGCGTGGGGGACGCGATCGCGTGAATGGCCTATTTTGAAAAATGATGCGGATGCGTGGGGCACGCGTTCACATGGTAAGGCTTGTGCTTCTAGCACAAGTCCAGCCCAATTCTAGCTCAACTTTCGGCCATACACCCTTTTTATGTCGATTTCAGGGCACGCGTTCGCGTGGGTGACGCAGACGCGTGGGAGGATTTTTTCCCACATGACGCATACGCGTCAGCGATGCGGTCGCGTGGGTCAATTTGTGCCAAAGGCACGCCTCCAGCCACGCTTTCGCGTGATTCTCTGTTCAATTTATTTTCTTCCTAACACACCTATGACGCGGACGCGTCGGCGACGCTGTCGCGTCGCATGCGAATTTTTTTTATCTAGATATGCAAGGCTAAGTGCAATGTTATGAATAGCATCCAGGTTAAATAAAAAATACGAAATCATAAAAAAAAAATCAAAAGTACAAAATAAAGAAATTGAGAAAGAAACAACCATACCATGGTGGGTTGTCTCCAACCCATCACTTTTAGTTAAAGTCCTGAAGTTGGACATTTGATGAGCTTTCTGTCATGGTGGCTTATGCTTGTACTGATCCAGGAATCTCCACCAATGTTTGGAATTCCAACAGCCTCTGGGGTCCCAAACTAGGCATGTGAAGCTTCTGAGTAGCTTCAAACAAATTCTCAAGCTCCCGGGGTGACGAATATCAGAATATTTTCCAGGATCCCAAACTTTGCTTTTAAATCCGCCTTTGGCTTGATCTATGTTCTTCCATCCGGGCGACTCAGAAATTGTATTCTCACCAAGATGACCAAACGTTTTCCGAGATCCATTCGATTGAACATGATACCAACCCGTGCACTTCAAGTTGAAGCGTGGAACCTTATTGAACCTTGTGCACCAGTTCTGAGTATGAGCCATTTCCCTTTTACTCTTAAAGTCGCAAAGAGCTCTAAGCTGGCCATCTGTTTCAAGTAAACCATATTCAAGTGGAAAATTTAAGAGAAAGGTCAAGGAGTTTACCCACTTGAAGGTTGTGTCGGGTGGTAGTGGCCTTGGGATAGGTGTTTCTAGTGGTTCTACAAGCTTGACCCCCTTATGGTCTTCTGTGAATTCCTCCACTTCTTTGCAAACTTTTTCCATTCCAGCCATATCCTGATCAAAGTCTTCCATATCTTCCTCATCACTTGAGTCATAACTAGGAGGTTGAGAAAAGTCAACCTCTGCATTATCTTCGTATTCGCTTGGGGAAGATTTTTCTGTCTCAAAGAATTCACTTGTGGATGCAAGTTCATTATTAGGAAGACTTGACTGGTGACTATCATCATCAAGAAAACATGCATCTTGGGTTATTCTGTCTAGTTCTTCATAAGATATCTACATTGGAGGCTATGCAAAATCCTCCTTAGCATTAATTGTAACGTCTTCGACGGAATTCTCCACAACCCTGGATTCCTGCGGAGGTTCAGCATCTCCTAAATCTTCAACCAACTCTTCTTCTTCTACAATGACAGCGTCCTCTACTTGTTCCAGTACGAGGTTATGCTCTATGCTGTCCACTGGAGTTTCTAATGTCTCCTTCATGCTACGTTCTTCATTAGATTATCCACATGAAGCCATGGGGGTTCCTTGAGTGTCCGAACATCGGGAAGCTAATTGATTTATCGCTTGATTCAATTGATGAAGGGTTGCGTGAAATTGATCCACTGTTTCTTGGAAATGATCCCTTGACTCTTGTTCCTCCTTGATGATTACCTTTCCATGACAACTCCCTTCAATTGCTCTTTCATCTTCAAGGTCTCTCCTACCTTCACCTTTAGTGCCTCCTCTAGCTCCTTATGAAGTATGGATTCGCGAAGACAATCCTCTCTCTCTTGTTCCATATCAATAGCATAATTGGGATCATCTTGCTCTTGGATTGATGGATGTGGGTGCTCTTCCATGGATGGTGGTGATGGGATGGAGAGATCATTCTGTAGTTGAAAAGGAAGTGCACTAGAGCTTGAGGGTTGATTGTTGAAGGTATTTGGTGGTCTGATTTGGGCGGCGAGAGCTTGTATAGTAGAGTTTATATCGGCAAATGCTTTCTCCATGGAGGTTTGGGGTGGATAGGAGGGTTCATTTGTTGGGAGAAAGGGTTCATTGTAGGAAGGTGGTTCATCTTGATAATGATAAGGAGATAGTGTATATCGAGGTGGTGGTTCTGGGTATGGTTCATATGGTAGTTGGTGTGGTGAATAAGGATTGGGGTCATATGGAGGTGAATAGTGGAAAGGGGCTTGTGAGTGTGGTGGTTCAAAGCTATGTTGAGGAGGTGGTTCATTGGCATATGATGGGGCTTGTTGGTAACTACAAGGGGGTCCACCATATCTATCATCTTGGTATGCATTGTAGAATGGTCTTTGTCCATGATATCCTGGAAGGTGTTGTCACCTAAAGGGTTGATCAGATCCTCTTGGCTCTATCCATCTATGATTGCTTTGACCTTGATGCATATTCCTGTTATAGCTTCCTCTTCCTGCAACATAGTTGCAACCAGACTCATAGCCAAAGGGGTGAGAGTTCATAGTAGTAGAAGAAAATAAAAAAAAACTAACAAAAAGAAAATATTTTGAAAAAGATATAATTTTTGAAAAAAAATTTGAACTTTGAAAAAATAAGATAAGATAAGATAAAAAAAAATTTAAAATAAAAATCTGAAATTTATTTTTTGAAAAAATATTTACAATAACCAATAATAAGGCACATGTTTGCAATTCCCCGACAACGGCGCCATTTTGAAGAGAAGAACCTTTGCGTGGTCTAGAATTCAGAATAATTTCCCGTTGAAAGTATAGCTTTTAAACCAACAAAAGTCCTTTCTTACAAACGTTTTGGATGTCACAAGTAACAATCCCCTAAATAAATTGATAACCGAAGTATTTAAATCTCGGGTCGTCTTCTCAAGGAATTGCAGGGAGGTGTGTTCTTATTATTGGTTATGAGTTTTGTAAATTTGGGGTTTTGAGAATGAGGAACAAGTATAATAAATGACAAATAAAATAAATAAATGACTGTAAAATAAACTCTTGGCAAGGTATGAGAAATTGGAAGTCCTATCCTAGTTATCCTTATCAATGATGATTAAAATTGAATCTTAATTCCACTTAGTTAACCTCTGCTAAAAACTACATCTAAAACCTAAAATTGAATTATGAAAAGCTTGTTGAGTCTCCGCATGCTCCCTGACTTTAATCTGTGTTTCTGGGCTGAAAACTGGATTGAAATGCGGCCTAGAATCTCTGCCAGTGACTTTTGTAGTTCTGCAGATCGCGCACGTCACGTGTCCGCGTCGTCCACGTGATCACATCACACAGCTTTTTTTGTACCACGCGTGCGCGTCGTCCATGCATTCGCGTCGTTCATGCAGCCTCCAATCTGCGCGGTCGCATCAGGCATGCAAACGCGTCACTCTAATTTCTTCCATTTCGCGCGGTCGCGTGAGCCATGCGACCGTGTGACTTCTCGCTGGTCATCTCCTCAATTCCTTGTGTTCCTTCCATTTTTGCACGCTTCCTCTTTATTCTCTAAGCCATTCCTGCCCTATGAAGCCTGAAACACTTAACACATAGATTAAGGCATCGAATGGTAATAAGAGAGGATTAAGATTAGCTAAATTAAGACCAAAGAAGCATGTTTTCAATCATAGAACTAAACTAGGAAGGAATTGTAAAATCATGCAAATCCTATGAATAAGTGGGTGAAAAGCTTGATAAAACCACTCAATTAAATACAATATAAACCATGAAATAGTGGTTTATCAACCTCCCCACACTTAATCATTAGCATGTCCTCACGCTAAGCTCAAGGAGACAAAATAAATGAGTAGGGAAAAACAAGACTCATGCAATGCAACCTATGAATGTGAATGAAAATGCATGTTAAAATGATTCTACCTACTTGGTGAAAACGTAAAGAAATCTTTCAAGACAAATATGAATCAAATTCCACTAATTCAAATTACACAATAAAAGACAAGTAAACTTGTAAGAAGATAGCTCATGAAAGCAGGGAACATAGAATCAAGCACTGAACCCTCACTGGTAGTGTATATCACTCTAATCTCTCAAGTGTCTAGGGTCAATCACTCTATTCTTTCCTAATCATGCTTTCTAAACTTTGTCCTTCATCTAACCAATCAACAAATATTTAGTATACCCATGCACACATCATGAGGTCTTTTCAAGGTTGTAATGGGGCCAAGGCAAGGGTGAGGATATATGCGAAACTCCATGAGAGCTCATTGTCAAGCTATTGACATTAAAGAAGCGCTTATTGAGAAGCAACCCAATTTTTAATTATCTATATTTCTATTGTTCTTTTATGTTTTATTAGGTCTATGATCATGTGGAGTCACAAAACAATTGCAAAAATTAAAAACAGAATAAAAAATAGCAGAAGAAAAAGCACACCATGGAGAAAGAGTGGTCTGGCGTTTAAACGCCAGAAACATGCATCTGTCTGGCGTTTAACGCCAGAAACAAGCACCAAGCTGGCGTTTAACACCAGAAACAAGCATCAGGCTGGTGTTAAACACCAGAAACAGGCTACAATTGGGCGTTTAACGAAGAAACAAGATACAGTCTGGTGTTAAATGCTAGGATTGCATACAAGAGCGTTTTACACGCCTAAAAGGGTGCAGGGATGAGAAATCCTTGACACTTGAGGATCTGTAGACCCCACAAGATCACCTCAGGATCTATGGACCCATAGGATCCCCACCTACCTTCTCCCTCTCACTTACACCTTTTCATAACACTCTTCCCCAAACATCATTCAGCAATCACCTCAATCACTCGTCCCTATCACCTCCTTACCACTCACATCCATTCTCTCTTCCCCATAAATCCCACTTACCTTCAAATTCAAAATCTCTTTCCCACCCAAACCCACCCTCCATGACCGAACCCTACACCTCTCCCTCCACTATATAAACCCCTCCATCCTTCTTCATTTTCACATAATATAACCCTCTCTTACCCTCTTGGCCGAAACCACACTTCTCTCCCTCTCCTCCATATCTTCTTCTTCTTCTTCTATTCTTTCTTCTTTTGATCGAGGGCAAGCAACATTCTAAGCTTGGTGTGGTAAAAGTGCAGCTTTTTGTTTTTCCATAACCATTTATGTCACCTAAGGCCGGAGAAACCTCTAGAAAGAGGAAAAGGAAGGCAAAAGCTTCCACCTCTGAGTCATGGGAGATGGAGAGATTCATCTCAAGGGTCCATAGCTCAGTAGTAGAGCATTTGACTGCACATCAAGAGAGCCCACTCATGGACCTCAACAAGAGCATGAGGAATTTCCTCATCAAGAAATCCTTGAGATACCTCAGGGGATACATTTTCCTCCATATAATTATTGGGAGCAACTAAGGATAGGAGCACCAAAATCACTAGGGATCAAGCAACAGAGGCAAGGAAGAGACATAGAGGAGCTCAAGAGCACCTTTGGTTCTTCAAGAGGAAGACGCTACTATCACTAAGGTGGACTCATTCCTTAACTTCCTTATTCTTATCTCTCTGTTTTTCGGTTTTTGAGCTTCATGTTTGTCTATGTTTGTCTTTATTACATGATCATTAGTATTTAGTAACTATGTCTTAAGGCTATGAATAATTCCATGAATCCTTCACCTTTCTTAAATGAAAAATGTTTTTAATATAAAAGAACAAGAAGTACATGAGTCTTGAGTTCATCCTTGAAATTAGTTTAATTATATTGATGTGGTGACAATACTTTTTATTTTTTGAATGAATGCTTGAACAATGCATATTTTTGATCTTGTTATTTATGAATGTTAAAATTTTTGGCTCTTGAAATAATGATGAAAAAGAGAAATGTTATTGATGATCTGAAAAATCATAAAATTGATTCTTGAAGTAAGAAAAAGTAGTGAAGAACAAAGCTTACGAAAAAAAAGAGAAGTGGCAAAAAAATTTTTAAAGAAAGAAAAAGAAAAAGCAAGCAGAAAAAGCCAATAGCCCTTAAAACCAAAAGGCAAGGGTAAAAAGGATCCAAGACTTTGAGCATCAATGGATAGGAGGGCCCATGGAAATAAAATCCAGGCCTAAGCGGCTAAATCAAGCTGTCCCTAACCATGTGCTTGTGGCATGCAGGTCCAAGTGAAAAGCTTGAGACTGAGTGGTTAAGTCATAATCCAAAGTAAAAATAGTGTGCTTAAGAGCTCTGGACACCTCTAACTGGGGACTTTAGCAAAGCTGGGTCACAATCTAAAAAGGTTCACCAAGTCATGTGTCTGTGGCATTTATGTATCCGGTGGTAATACTGGAAAACAAAGTGCTTAGGGCCACGGCCAAGACTCATAAAAGTAGTTGTGTTCAAGAATCAACATACTTAACTAGGAGAATTAATAACACTATCTGAACTCTGAGTTCCTATGGATGCCAATCATTCTAAACTTCAAAGGATAAAGTGAGATGCCAAAAATGTTCAGAAGCAAAAAGCTACAAGTCCCGCTCATCTATTTTGAACTAATATTCATTGATATTTTGAGATTTATAGTATATTCTCTTCTTTTTATCCTATTTGATTTTCAGTTGCTTGGGGACAAGCAACAATTTAAGTTTGGTGTTGTGATGAGCGGATAATTTATAAGCTTTTTGGCATTGTTTTTAGATAGTTTTTAATAGGAGCTAGCTACTTTTAGGTATGTTTTTATTAGTTTTTATGAAAAATTCACATTTCTGGACTTTACTATGAGTTTGTGTATTTTTCTATGATTTCAGGTATTTTCTGGCTGAAATTGAGAGATCTGAGCAAAGATCTGATTCAGACTGAAAAAGGACTGCTGATGTTGTTAGATTCTGACCTTCCTGCACTCGAAATGAACTTTCTGGAGCTAAAGAACTCCAAATGGCGCGTTCTCAACTGCATTAGAAAGTAGACATCCAGGGCTTTCCAGAAATATATAATAGTCCATACTTTATTCGAGTTTAGACGATGTAAACTGGTGTTCAACGTCTGGTCCATGCTGCATTCTGGAGTAAAACGCCAAAAACACGTCACAAACCAGAGTTAAACGCCAAAAACATGTTACAACTTGGCGTTTAACCCCAAGAGAAGCTTCTGCACGTGTAAAGCTCAAGCTCAGCCCAAGCACACACCAAAGTGGGCTTCGGAAGTGGATTTCTGCACTTAGACTTATTTCTGTAAACCTTAGTAGCTAGTTTAGTATAAATAGAACATTTTACTATTGTACTAGCGTCTTATCTTGGAATTAATCTTTGGATTATCTTTTGATCCTTTGATCACGTTTTGGAGGCTGGCCATTCGGCCATGCCTAGACCATGTTCTTATGTATTTTCAACGGTGGAGTTTCTACACACCATAGATTAAGGTGTGGAGCTCTGCTGTACCTCGAGTATTAATGCAATTACTATTGTTCTTCTATTCAATTCAACTTATTCTTATTCTAAGATATTCGCTGTACTTCAACATGATGAATGTGATGATCTGTGACACTCATCATCATTCTCACCTATGAACGCGTGCCTGACAACCACTTCCGTTCTACCTTAGATCGAGCATGTATCTCTTGGATTCCTTAATCAGAATCTTTGTGGTATAAGCTAGAATTATTGGCGGCCATTAATAAGATCTGGAAAGTCTAAACCTTGTCTGTCGTATTCCGAGTAGGATCTTAGATGGGATGACTGTGACGAGCTTCAAACTCGCGAGTGTTGGGCGTAGTGACAGACGCAAAAGAATCACTGGATTCTATTCCGACATGATCGAGAACCGACAGATGATTAGCTGCGCTGTGACAGAGCATTTGGACCATTTTCGCGGAGAGGACGGAGGTAGCCATTGACGCTGGTGAAACCCAACATACAGCTTGCCATGGAAAGGGGTAAGAATGATTGTATGAAAGCAGTAGAAAAGCAGAGATTCAGAAGGAACGCAACATCTCTATACACTGATCTGAAATTCCCACCGATGAATTACATAAGTATCTCTATCTTTATTTTATGCTTTATTTATTTTTATATTTTTTAAAACCATTATAACCATTTGAATCTGACTAACTGAGATTTACAAGATGACCATAGCTTGCTTCATACCAAGAATATCTGTGGGATCGACCCTTACTCACGTAAGGTATTACTTGGATGACCTAGCGCACTTGCCGGTTAGTTGTGCGGAGTTGTGACAAAGTGTGATTCACGTTTGAGAGCTCCAAGTCTTTGGCACCATTCTTGATGATCACAATTTCGTGCACCAGTGGTCCACAACTAGGATAGGAAACCTGGATTACCCACTTCTTGCCAAGAGTCCTTTTTTTAGCATTTAATTTCCAATTGCATTGTTTTTTCTTGCTTTCCTTTTAATTCCATGCATGATCATTTACTTTCTTGCTATTTACATTACTTTGCTTCTCTTGCAATCATCCCAATTCCCCATGCTCTCTCATAGCCAATAAATGTACATTTCATTGCAACTCCTAGGGAAGATGACCCGAGGTTGAATTACTCTCGATCTCGGTTATTAAAATTTGAATTTAAAACATTTAATGTAGGAATTAATTGTTGATTTACACTATACTTTCAATGATGGAATTCTATTTTGTGAAAAATCTAGGTCGACGATAAATTCTTATACATCAAGCACTCATGGCGCGAGCGCTACGCTCATTTTAAGAGCGCTACCCATCGACGCGCACGCATGTATGATAAGCGCACGCATGATAGAGGCTGAAAATAGTGATGATGCGCATGTGTATGTTATGCATACGTGTGGCTAGTGCAAAAAATGCATGGTACGCGCACGCACATGGGACGCGTACGCGTCGGTGAATGAGCGTTGCACTCTCTTTGAGAATGCTATGTTCTCCCGAAGCATCATAGAAGTACTTTTCTGACCCACTTCAACAAAGGCCAAAAAGCCCACTCCAAGTACTTGATGACTGAATTAGAAAGTGTATAAATAGAGGAAAATTTAATTTCATTAGGGAGATTCCTTTTAGTCTTTTTAGTCTTTTAGTTTTTGGAGCTTCTGGGAGTCCTTTTAGTTTTGAGATTTTAATTTCTTTATGTTTTTCATCTTTTGCAATTTTTCTTTTTCTGTTTTATACTAGAGCAATGATGAACTAAACCCTAATTTCATTAGGAGGAAGAGCTCTATTGTAATTCCAATGAATCAATGAAATTCTTCTTCTTCTCTATTTATTTGTGTAGCTATTGGGTATCTTCTGTTTTGATTATGAATTACTCACTCTGGAATGGGGTCTAATTCAATGAATACTTATGTGAGCCTCAGAAGGGGAATCACTTGCATTATAATTGGAGCTCAATCCTTCACTGCTCTCTTGATCAACACCATTCGGGAGGAATTGAGATCCTGAGAGTTAGTGTGGCTTATGGATGAGAGATGTGCACTTAACATCTTCTCATGACAATTAGATCAAGGAATTGGCAAGATTGATTGTGATTAGAAAGATTGGATTGTCGAGGAATTGGGATCCAATCAATTTCAATCTACCATAGATCTACTCATATGATTGAGAAAGGAGTTGAGACCCAATTGATTCTTGAAGGATTATAATATCTCCAATCCCTGATGAATCACTTTCTTTGAATTTCTTCGATTTAGATCTCTCTGCTTTCACTTTAATTTACAATTGTTCATTGCTGTTCTGAGTCCTAGTACCCAATTCCCTTTATTATTCATGCAATTTAAGTTTTCTTGCCATTTAATGTTCCTGCACTTTTAATTTTCTCCACTTTAAGATTCATTTATTTACATTCCTTCCAATTTAAGATTCAGTCATTTTAATTTCTTGCACTTTAAGTTTCAGTTGTTTAAGCTTCTAGTCATTTACTTTTCAAGCTCTTTACATTCTGCACTTTAGATTTCTTGCAATTTTATTTTCTATAAATCAAATTTCACCCAATTCATCAATATTAGCTTAACTAGACTAATCATCATACTTAAATTGCTTGATCCATCAATCCCTCCAGGATCGACCTTACTTTTGTGAGTTTTACTACTTGATGCGACCTGGTACACTTGCCGGTTAGTTTGTGTGGAATCGATTTTCCCTCATCAGTACATCTTGTGCTTAATTTGGGTGGATTTTATCCATTTTCCTACATTTATTCAATGAAATACCATGGTTTCATAGCTTTCTCCTAATTTGTGCTTGAGTGTAAAAACATGCTTTTTAGGCCCTTAATTGGTTGATTTTCATTCACCTTTGATCCCACTACATGCCTTGATGCGTTTATTAGTGATTTCAGAATGAAAAGGCTAGGAATGGATCAAAGGAGCAAGATAAAAGCATTCAAAGTGGAGAATCCATGAAGAAACAAGGATTTTGTATGCTGAGATCGACACGCACGCGCATGCGCACGCGTGGAAAGTGAAATTGCATGGCGACGCGTATGCGTGACATAATGCGTACGCGTGGATAGAAAATGCCATCGACGCGTATGCGTGACCAATGCGTACACGTCGGTGCTCGCATGTGACCCACTTAAAGTGAATCCACTGGGGGTGATTTCTGGGCTTCCCAATCCCAGATCCAACTCATTTCTGGGCCTATTACATGCAGAATTCAAAGGGGGATCAACACACATTAGCACAGAATTTAGTTTGGGATCATGCTTTAGTTAGTTTCTAGAGAGAGAAGTTCTCTCTTCTCTCTAGATTAGGGTTCTTAGTTTAGATCTAGATCTACTTCTTCTCTTTTGCATTAATTTTCCCTTTTCATCTTTAGTTATTTACTTGTAGTTATAGCATTCTACTTCTCTTGTAGTTCCTTTGTTTTGTTAGTTATAGTTTATGAATTCCTTTGTAGATCTTCATTTCCTTTTAATACAATTTATGATTTCCTTGTCTTCTTATATTTGCTTTGGTTTTCTATTGTTGATTTCTTGTTTTTGTAGTTGTAGCTTCCTTTAATTCTTGCAATTTATGATGTTCACCTTTATTGCCTTTCATGTGTTTGATGAAATCTCTCTTTTCGTCATAGCTTAGATTTTTCTCCTCTTGGCTTGAGTTGAGTAATTAGTGACACTTGAGTTATCAAACTCTCTTGTTGATTGATAATTGGAGGTTGCTAGTCAATTTGAATGCCACTAAAGCTAGTCTTTCCTAGGGATTTGACTAAGACTTGTGGACTCAAATTGATTATCTCCACTTGACTTTCCTCTATAGTTAGAGGTTAACTAAGTGGAGCAATGAACAATTCTTGTCACAATTGATAAGGATAACAAGGATAGGATTTCTAGTTCTCATGCCTTGCCAAGAGCTTTCTTAGTTGTTAGTTTGTTTTCTTTTTCCATTTACTTTTCATGTTCCTTATTCCAAAACCCCCCAAAACATACTTCCTAACCAATAACAAGAACACTTCCCTGCAATTCCTTGAGAGACGACCCGAGGTTTGAATACTTCGGTTTATTTTTATTGGGGTTTGTACTTGTGACAAACAAAATTTTGATTGAGGAATTGTTTGTTGGTTTAGAACTATACTTGCAACGAGATTCCATTTGTGGAATTCTTTACCGATAGACAATTTCCATTCATCAAAATAGCGTCGTTGCCGGGGAATTGCAATTGTGTGCCTTGTTATTGGTTATTGTACATATGCTGATATTGTATATATCTTGATTTTTGTTTATTTTGCTAGTTTTAGGATCTAGTTTTTTTCCTTGTTTCTCGTTAGTTTTTGTTTTCATTTTGTCCTTTCACTATGAATTCTTTCCCCTTTGGCTATGAGCTTGGTTCAAATTATGTTGTAGGAAATGTGAATTTCAGTGATAACATGCATCAAGAATGGACCAATCAAAGATGGGAGGAGCCACAAGGATTTGATCGACCCTCTTGGCAACAACCCCCTCCAATGTACCATGAGCAAGATCCATTCCAATATGCACACCACGGCAAAAGTTATGGTTGACCTCTTCGTGACAATCAACAACCACCATACTATACCATTGAATCTCATCTTCAACATGATCCTCAACCATACTTACAAGCCCTTTTTACTAACTACCTCCCTATGATATCCATCATATAACCAATCACCTTTACCTCATCCTTGTGACCATTATGTAAGAAAATCTATAGGGCCACCCATATTCCAACACAATTACTCCCAAGAACCACCGTAATACACACCATCTCCATATTTTCACCAAGAAGAACCACCTCCCTATCACGAACCCCTTCTCCAAAATAATGAACCTTTCTATCCACCCCAAGCCCCAATGGATAATTCTCTCACTTTATTCCTTCAAAGGCAAGAAGAGATGAAAAGGGAGTTACTAGAATCAACGGTGATGACAAGTCATCATATACCCATTTTTCAAGCTAATTTCACTTGTTTTATTAGTCTTTATGCACTTTCTTGCATCCTAAGTAAGTGATTTGGAGTGAAAATGCATAACTTCTTTAAATCAAACAACCACTATGAAATTGATGTTAACTCATGAGGTTTAAGCTAATTTTAATTGAATTTTAATTGATTTATAAGCCTTGTGAATTTAGTGATACTTGGAGTGGTTGTTTTGGTTTAATGTAGGTGAAGAAAAGAATAAAAGAGAAAAGCGTGGCCTAAGAAAGCGTGACCAAAGGAGAAGAAAACGTGGTCAAAGGAAGGAGAAGTGTGCCGCATGTAAAGAGGGGAGG
>NC_029775.3:43948381-43955125 GCF_000817695.3 Arachis duranensis | reverse complement strand
CTTTTGAATTTTGCACTTTCTTTGAGCTTTGAATTTTTGCAACCTTTCTTTGAGAGACTGAACCGAGATTTCAGAGAATTGGGGAGGAGAATTGATCTCTCTTCTTCCTCGTTCTTGCTTGAGCATTTTTACTTTTCTTGTTTTGAGTTTTGGGTGTGAAGAATTGAGGAAATTCTGTCTCAATCTCCATTCAAAATCTCTTTAAACATTTTTCTGCATAATTGAGTTCAATTTACATTCCCTTTACTGCTTCTTCTTCAATTTCTTGTCAATTGCTTTGAGAACTTGGATCTGGGAGGGCAATTGAGATCTAGGCTTTGCTACCTAGTCTCTGAAGTCCTGAGATCTCAATTTACTCTTGGTTCTTCTGTGAACCTCTGCTGCATTTAATTTTTTTACTGTTTGAGTTCTAATTGCTTCTAATTCATCTTCTACTTTATTAATTGTTGCAATCTACTTTCTCTTGCTGGAATTCTGAATTCCCAATCCTTAATTCCCCTTTTATATTCAAGCAATTTACATTTCTTGCACTTTAAGTTACTGCAATTTACATTTCTTGCACTTTAAGTTACTGCAATTTACATTTCTTGCACTTTAAGTTACTGCAATTTACATTTCTTGCACTTTAAGTTACTGCAATTTACATTTCTTGCACTTTAAGTTTCAGTCATTTACATTCTTGTTCTTTACAATTCAGCAAGTTTACTTTCCTACTCTTTAATTTACTGCAATTTCCCCCTTCTCCCTTTACATTCCAAGCAATTTAGCTTCTGTCAAATACAACCCACTCAACCAAAACTTAATTCGCTTGACTAAATCAACCACTAAACTAAAATTGCTCAATCATTCAATCCCTGTGGGATCGACCTCACTCATGTGAGTTATTATTACTTGATGCGACCCAGTACACTTGCCGGTGAGTTTTGTGTTGGATCATTTTCCACACATCACACGGCCTCCTTGATAAAGGTAGTAAACACTTTAGCCTTTTGATACCTATGCACTCAAGGCTCTTCCATTGCCACATGTGAATGATCAAAAGAAGAGCATAGCATGAAGGAGAGATTGGAAAATCCAGTGGAGAATGAGGAGTTTGATTTTGTATTGGAGCAATTGGAGGAACCTATGCTTGTTAAAGAAGGGGAAGAAGTGGTTGAAGACCTAGGAGATGCGGAACCGCCATGGGAATTTAAAGTCATAGAAAACCCCTCCAAGAAGATTGAATTTGATGTTGAGGAGGAGAGTGCACAACCTCCAAAGAAATTGTTGAATGAAGACTTGAAAGGAATGAAGCAAGAATTGAGTTCCTCTGGTGATGAAGATCATGCATCAAACCTTCTTGCTAATAAATCCTTTGAACTTGAAGAACCTTCTCCTAGTGAATTAGAAAGCAATATAGAGATAGATTTTTCTCATCCTCCCATTTATGATTTGAGTGATGGAGAAGAGTTAGATGAAATTGATGAGCAAAGGATTGAAATTAAAAAAGTTTGCAAAGAGGTAGATATAGTCAAGGAAGAGCACAAGGGAATGAAACTTGCAAGATCATTGAGACCATCCATTCCTAAGACACCATCCTACACAACATTCAAAACCAAATTGCATGGGTCTAGGAAGTTGTTTAAAGGCTTCTTTGAGAATTCCTCTTGCTTGCCACCCTGATGGATTAATGATGGTCGGCTTAAAAACACGTGTGAAAACAAAGTGTGGGATCCCGGCTTACAAGATGTGGATCAATTTTGGGAGCTCATGGTTTGTGAAGAACTCCATCAAAGCTTGGAGTTATTGATTATGAAGAATAGAGCTTATTGGAGATTCAAGCATTAGTGGATGTTCAAGGATGGATTCAAGCACAAGCCACCTTGATAAGGGCTCCCCTTAAGTCCAACTTAAGGACAATAAATAAAAGTGATAGGTGGGAGACACCCTACCATGGTAAAATGTTTCCATTTTTCTCCTTTGTAGATGTTGGTAAAATAGGTTTAATTTCATGTTTTGTTTAGTTTGTTGAGTTTAATTGGTAGTTTGGTATGTTAAATAAGGTTTTATGGTGTTTCGGTAGTTGTTTGGAGGTTTGGAAAGCATGGTTTGGTGCAAAAATATAGATAAATTTTGAAAAACAGAGCACCAACCCATGCATACGCGTGACCCACGCGTACGTATGGGTGTAAGCTTTTCGACCATCAACAGCACACGTGCCCAATGCGTACGCGTGGATCCAATATTTCCAACTTCCATACTTTTACCCGAGTGTTGTGCAAGTTGTGGGCAAGATTTGTGCCTCTAGCACAAAATCCACCTACGCATACGCGTCACCTCTCTAAATAACTCACCACGCGTATACGTCGACGCCATTTCACCAATCCCCGCGTATGCATCGCCTGACGCGCGCCCGTGGATTTCCTTGTTCCACACACGTTCTTTTCTCATCTTCTTTCCATTTCTTTCCTTCTCATCCCTTCTTCCCTTCTTTCAATCATCATCCAACATTACCAAACACCATCCATAACCATTTCTTTTAGTTAGTTAGTCAGTTAGTTAGTTGTTTAGTTAGTTTAATTTTTATCTAATTTTTTGTTTTTCATTATAAGTGTTGGATTCTTAATATTTTTTGCTATTTGTTGCTGCTAATCATTATTAAGGTTATAATTTGATACTTGGTTTTGAGTTTCTTTGTTGAACATCTTTGAATACCAAGTGAATGAGAATTGCCCTCAAGCTTCTTAAATCTTTTTGAATTGCATGATTTGGCCACCATGTGATTTGAACCCTTTTCTTTGGTTAGGCAATTTCTTGATGTTGGATGTTGTGCCTTTATCTTAATGCATTGTGCTTCTTGATCATATGCATCCATATGTTATGTATCGGCTTGAGTGCCTCATGCTTCTTATCGCTTGTTTGGTTGTCTTAACCTACAAGTTTATATTATTTCAAGCACACTAGAATGAGTGAAGTGCATGCTTCTTTTGTGTATAGTGTGCATGTGTTCTAACCGCGTGCAATTTAGAAATCACACACTCGTTTTTCCAATGTCACACTAATTCACTAACTTCGTTCTAGTGATCTACCTCATTCAACAATTTACGCTTCCTTGCTTTTGTATTTTCTCTTCTTACGGTGTTATTTTCTATTTTTCATGAATGATGCACCATCAAAGTAACAACGGAAGCGGGAAAAAGAACATGCAGCAACCGGTTAACCTACTAGCTGAAGGTAGCAACTAGGAAGTCGCCGTATCCCCTTGTTCATCTTTGAATACACCGAGGACAGTGCAAACTTTTAAGTGTGGGGAGGTCGTTTGACCAGTCGGTGTTTTTGGGTGATAGATTTCTAATCCCAACACTTTTGCATTTCATTTTCTTAGGTCTTCTAGGATTGTTAGTGCATATACATATAATAAGCTTAGTTAAAATAATGAAATTCTCCAAGAAAAACATTCTTTATAGGGCATTGACATCCCAATTGATTTGAGTGAAAACTTTTCATTGAACTTGCTTGAATTATATATTGTGGAACATGATTTTTGAGCTAAGAACACAAGCCTGTGAGTTTTGAGCCTAACTGCGTGGTTACATCTTATAACCACTTATTTTCCTTCTTGTGTGCATTGTTCTCTTTCTAGGATTGTAATCTTTGATTTGTTTGATTCTTTATGTCCATTATTCCATGTAGACATGCATTTATATGATTGAGGCCATCATTTCATTCAGCTCACTTACCCAAATAGCCTACCTTTCATCAACCATTGTTAGCCAACGTTGAGCCTATTTTAACCTTTTTGTTCTTAATTTTAGCACAACACAAGCCTTAAAGTGAAAAACAATAATTGTCCTTCATTTGGATCTCTGATTAACTTAGGTTAGTAAGCGTGTGTTGATAAACCCCATTTTTAGGGTTTATCCGGTATTGATTTCGAGGGTTTTATCAATGATTCTACACAATTTTCATATGAAAATACATGACTTTGTGTTCCTTTCCTAATTTTGCCTCATGGATGAAAACATGCATCTTTTGCACTAAATTCTATATATTTCTAATCCTCATCTATGCCATTTGATGCCGTGACTCGTGTGTTAAGTGGTTTCAGAGTTTATAGGGCAAGGATGACTTGGAGAAGAGAATGGAAGCATGTACAAAGGAAAGGAGTATGGGAAATTAAGCTTTGGAAACTTCAGTACCGACGCGTGCGCGCACGTGGCGCGTCCGTGCAGGTCTACGCCATTAAAGCCAAAGCTAGGAGCCAAGCTACGAGCCGACGCGTGTAGTGGCTAAATCATGAGCCTCATGGACGCGTCCGCACAGATTGCGCCTACGCGTGGATTGCAGTTTTCCTAGGGGCACGTGCGCGTGCTGTGCGCGTACGCGCCGGTGGTCACACATGATTTTTTAAGAGAGCACGTGACCAGAGTGTGGAAACAGTTAGAGACCCTATTTTAGGGAAGTGCATTGACGGGAAAAGCTTAAAAAGGCAAAGGGTTAAAGGGTTAAGGTACTTTTAGCTCATTTTACATGTTCTTAGATATTTTTCTTAGAATTGATTACATTTTGGGTAGGGAGAGAGACTCCAATCTCTCTCTAGGGTTTCATTCTCCACATTCTCCACTACAATTCTCCTTTGATTTCTCTTGGTGAGATCCATTGTAATACACTTTTACTTTGATGCAATTAGTAGATCTACTCTTCTCATATTCTCAATTAGTGTTCTTTGATCCTCTCACTTTGGATCTACCTTTTGCCTTTGTTACTTGGATTTGGAACTAGTGAATTGAGGTACTTTCATATCCATTACATCGAATTGTTCAATTCTAGATAGTTGTGTGATTTAGATCCCTTCATTTTAATTCTTCATTCTAATTTCTTAATGCCTCTTATGAATGCTCATCATATGTTTGATAAAATGCCAACACTAGTTATGGAGTAAAAGTTTCTCACTTGGCTTAGGGTTTGGACCATTAGGAAAAGTTGAATAGTGGATGTCCATTGTTGATTGAGAATTACGGATTGCTAATTGGCTTGGAATGCACTAAAGCTAGATTCCTTTAGGGTGAAGCTAGGACTTGTGACTCAAGCTAGTCACTTTCACTGGACTCTCCTTTACACCTAGAGGTTGACTAAGTGGAGCGAGACTTAATTGTCATCATCATTGAAGGAAACTATAGTGATAGAATTTCTAGTGCTAACCCTAGGCCAAGTCTTTTAATATTGATTACTTGTCACCTAACCTTTGTTAGTTTGAATTAGTGCACCGACCTTCAACAATTACAACAAGAGCTTCCTAATCGATAACATGCATTCTCTAGCAATTCTAAGGGAGGACGACTCGGGAGATTAATCCTCTCGATTGTAGATTGTAGAATTGTTTGATGCGAGGTTTGGTGTCGAGTAGACTATACTCATGATTGTATTCATTATTGAATTCTATATCGACATACAAAATCTCGTTTATCAAAATGGCGCTGTTGACAGGGATTTGCTTATGTGTGCCATGTTATTGCTTAGTTAAAATATGTGTATATGTACATAGTTGCATTTTCTCTTGATTTTTTGTTTGATTTAGCAATCACACTTATTACCATGAGCTTTACTTCTCCTTCATTGCATGACGCGTTCACAACTGAATCCGAGCTTAGTCCCATTTGATTCGGAAATTGAACGAACTTTGCTTCACATTAGACAAGCTCGAAGGCAGCTAACTTTTGGGGAAGGTGAAAAGGTTCCTACCAATTCACCGACCTTACGCGAAGTGAATATTGAACCGTCATTTGAAGAAGGAACTAACTATCCCTCCGTTAATACTACTAATAATTCTTCTTTTGATATAGGTACCAACACCATGGCTGCTCCGAGGAGAGTTACTCTCAAGGAAGCGGGTGCACCGGACTATGTTCTTCAACCCGTTCATGTGCTTCATCCTAACTTGAACGCAAACTTTGAACTCAAGACCGCTTTGATTCACCTCCTACCTAGATCCCATGGACTTCCCGCACAAGACCCTATTCGACATCTCAAAGACTTTCATCGTATATGCTCAACAACTAGACGGGAAGGATCCGATGAAGTTGCTATATGGTTTTTTGCTTTCCCCTTCTCCCTTGAAGATAAGGCTAAAGAATGGTTCTACACTCTACCTAGTGAGGTTATTTCTGATTGGGACTTGCTTAGAAAATGGTTTTTGGAAAAATTCTTGCCCCCAGAAAGGATGGACAAGCTAAGGAAGGAGATCTCATGCATTGTGCAAGGCGAAACGGAACCCCTATGTGAGTATTGGGAACGGTTTCGCAAAATTCTTGACGCATGTTGGTGCGCAAAATTGTGAACAATACTTTTCACAACTCTCATAATCCCCGGTCATGAACCCCAAGAACTTGGTGTTCAATACCATGGCATTACACAACTTCACACAACTAACCAGCAAGTGCACTGGGTCGTCCAAGTAATAAACCTTACGCGAGTAAGGGTCGATCCCACGGAGATTGTTAGTATGAAGCAAGCTATGGTCATCTTGTAAATCTTAGTTAGGCAAACTCAAATGGATGTATGATGATGAACGAAATAAACATAAAGGTAAAGATAGAGATACTTATGTAATTCATTGGTAGGAACTTCAGATAAGCGCATGAAGATGCCTTCCCTTCCGTCTCTCTGCTTTCCTACTGTCTTCATCCAATCCTTCTTACTCCTTTCCATGGCAAGCTCATGTAGGGTTTCACCATTGTCAGTGGCTACCTCCCATCCTCTCAGTGA
>NC_029775.3:43946071-43947097 GCF_000817695.3 Arachis duranensis | reverse complement strand
ACTCTGTCTTCCAGTATTACCACCGGATACATTCATGCCACAGACACATAATTGGGTGAACCTTTTCAGATTGTGACTCAGCTTTGCTAAAGTCCCCAATTAGAGGTGTCCAGGGTTCTTAAGCACACTCTTATTGCCTTGGATCACAACTTTATTTCTTTCTTTTTCTTTCTTTTCTCTTTCTCTTTTTTTTTTCGTTTTCTCTTCTTTTTTTTTATTGCTTTTTCTTGCTTCAAGAATCATTTTAATGATTTTTCAGATCCTCAGTAACATGTCTCCTTTTTCCTCATTCTTTCAAGAGCCAACATTCATGAACCACAAATTCAAGATACATATGCACTGTTTAAGCATACATTCAGAAAACAAAAAATATTGCCACCACATCAAAATAATTAAACTGTTATAAAATTCAGAATTCATGCAATTCTTTTTCTTTTTCAATTAAGCACGTTTTTATTCAAGAAAGATGATGGATTCATAGGACATTCATAACTTTAAGGCATAGACACTAAGACACTAATGATCACAAGACACAAACATGGATAAACATAAGCATAAAATTCAAAAAAACAGAAGAATAAAGAACAAGGAAATCAAGGAACGGGTCCACCTTAGTGATGGCGGCTCTTCCTTGCTCTTGAAGATCCTATGGAGTGCTCTTGATGCTCCACCCTTAGTTGTCCCATGTTGGAACTCAACTCTTCTAGGGAGGTGTTTAGTTGCTCCCAATAATTTTGTGGAGGAAAGTGCATCCCTTGAGGCATCTCAGGGATCTCTTGATGAGAGGGGTCTCTTGTTTGCTCCATCCTCTTCTTAGTGATGGGCTTGTCCTCATCAATGGGGATGTCTCCCTCTATGTCAACTCCAACTGAATAACAGAGGTGACAAATGAGATGAGGAAAGGCTAACCTTGCCAAGGTGGAGGTCTTGTCCGCCACCTTATAGAGTTCTTGAGCTATGACCTCATGAACTTCTATTTCTTCTTCAATCATGATGCTATGAATCATGATAGCCCGGTCTATGGTA
>NC_029775.3:43942585-43943940 GCF_000817695.3 Arachis duranensis | reverse complement strand
GCTTGTTTTCTTGAGTTGTCTGCCATCTCTAGTGAGATTTTTGCAGCTTGCACCTCAGAGATCCCTAACTTCTTCATTACAGAGAGAGGTATGAGGTTTACACTTGACCCTAAGTCACACAAGGCCTTCTGGAAGGTCGTGGTGCCTATGGTACAAGGTATTGAAAATTTCCCAGGATCCTGTCTCTTTTGAGGCAGTTTCTGCCTAGACAAGTCATCCAGTTCTTTGGTGAGCAAAGGGGGTTCATCCTCCCAAGTCTCATTTCCAAATAACTTGTCATTCAGCTTCATGATTGCTCCAAGGTGTTTAGCAACTTGCTCTTCAGTGACATACTCATCCTCTTCAGAGGAAGAATACTCATCAGAGCTCATGAATGGCAGAAGTAAGTCCAATGGAATCTCTATGGTCTCAGTTTGAGCCTCAGATTCCCATGGTTCCACATTGGGGAACTCATTGGAGGCCAGTGGATGTCCAGTGAGGCCTTCCTCAGTGGCGTTCACTGCCTCTCCCTCCTCTCCAAATTCGGCCATGTTGATGGCTTTGCACTCTCCTTTTGGATTTTCTTCAGTATTGCTTGGGAAAGTACTAGGAGGAGTTTCAGTGACTTTCTTACTTAATTGGCCCACTTGTACCTCCAAATTTCTGATGGAGGACCTTGTTTCAGTCATGAAACTTTAAGTGATTTTGATTAGATCAGAGACCATGGTTGCCAAGTCAGAATTATTCTGCTTAGAACTCTCTGTCTGTTGCTGAGAAGATGATGGAAAAGGCTTGCTATTGCTAAACCTGTTTCTTCCACCATTATTGTTATTGAACCCTTGTTGAGGTCTCTGTTGATCCTTCCATGAAAGATTTGGATGATTCCTCCATGAAGGATTATAGGTGTTTCCATAGGGTTCCTCCATGTAATTCACCTCTTCTATTGAAGGGTTCTCAGGATCATAAGCTTCTTCCTCAGATAAAGCTTCCTTAGTACTGCTTGGTGCATTTTGCATTCCAGACAGACTTTGAGAAATCATATTGACTTGTTGAGTCAATATTTTGTTCTGAGCCAATATGGCATTCAGAGTGTCAATCTCAAGAACTCCTTTCTTCTGACTAGTCCCATTGTTCACAGGATTCCATTCAGAAGTGTACATGAATTGGTTATTTGCAACCATTTCAATCAGTTCTTGAGCTTCAGTAGGCGTCTTCTTCAGATGAAGAGATCCTCCTGAAGAGCTATCCAAAGACATTTTGGATAGTTCAGAGAGACCATCATAGAAAATACCTATGATGCTCCATTCAGAAAGCATGTTAGAGGGACATTTTCTGATCAATTGTTTGTATCTTTCCCAAGCTTCATAGAGGGATTC
>NC_029775.3:43940578-43942322 GCF_000817695.3 Arachis duranensis | reverse complement strand
ACTTGCAATTCTGTTGCATTAGAGAAACTAATTGAGGCTTAAGCTCAAAGTTGTTTGCTCCAATGGCAGGGATAGAGATGCTTCTCCCATAGAAATCGGGAGTAGGTGCAGTAAAGATACCCAGCACCTTCCTTGCATTGTTGGCATTGTTGTTGTTTTCGGCTGCCATGTGTTCTTCTTCTTTGAAGAATTCGGTCAGGTCCTCTAAAGAGAGTTGTGCTTTGGCTTCTCTTAGCTTTCTCTTCAAGGTCCTTTCGGGTTCAGGGTCAGCTTCAACTAGAATGCTTTTGTCTTTGCTCCTGCTCATAAGAAAGAGAAGAGAGCAAGAAAATGTGGAATCCTCTATGTCACAGTATAGAGATTCCTTGAAGTGTCAGAGGAAGAGAAAGGTAGAAGACAGAAGTAGAAAATTCGAACTTATCAAAGAAGATGGAGTTCGAATTTTGCATTAAAGAATAGTGTTAGTCCATAAATAGAAGGATGTGAGAAGAAGGGAAGTGATTTTCAAAAATTAAGTGAAAAATTTTGAAAGTATTTTTGAAAAACATTACTTAATTTTTGAAAATGAAAGTTGAAAAGAAATCAAGTGATTTTTGAAAAAAAGATTTTGAAATTAGAAATCAAGAAGATTTGATTGAAAACTATTTTGAAAAAGATGTGATTAAGAAAATATGATTGGAAAATTATTTTGAAAAAGATGTGGTTAAGAAAATATGATTAGTTTTAAAAAGATGTGATTGAGAAGATATGATTTGAAAAACATTTTAAAAAATTTTATCTTAAAAATTAATGACTTGGCTATCAAGAAAAGATATGATTCAAACATTAAACCTCTCTCAACAGAAAAGGCAACATACTTGAAATGTTGAATCAAATCATTAATTAATAGCAAGTATCATTGAAAAAGGAAAGAAATTGATTTTGAAAAATATTTGATTGAAAAATTGATTTGAAAAAGATTTGAAAAACTAAAAAAAAATTTGATTTGAAAACAAAATCTTCCCCCTTTAGCCATCCTGGCGTTAAACGCCCAGAATGGTGCACATTCTGGCGTTTAACGCCCAAAACTATACCTCTTTGGGCGTTAAACGCCCAACCAGGTACCCTGGCTGGCGTTTAAACGCCAGTCTGTCCTTCTTCACTGGGCGTTTTGAACGCCCAGCTTTTTCTGTGTAATTCCTCTGCTGTATGTTCTGAATCTTCAATTCTCTGTATTATTGACTTGAAAAGACACAAACTAAAAATATTTTTGGATTTTTAATAATCAAAATGCAACAAGAATCAAATAACAATGCATGCAAGACACCAAACTTAGCAGTTTGTATACTACTGACACTAACAAAATGAAAATCCATATGAGACACACAAAACACTCAAGTCAATTGAATTCAAAGATCAGAGCACGAAAATTATCAAGAATTACTTGAAAGTCCTTAAGACACATGAATGAATGCATGCAAGACACCAAACTTAAGATGAGACACTAGATTCAAACAAGAAATATTTTTGGGTTTTATGACTTTGTAAATTTTTTTTGTGTTTTTCGAAAATTAAGTGGAAAATGGTATCAAAATTCTTAATGAGAATTCCAGGAATCAGTGCAATGTTAGTCTAAGACTCCGGTCTAGGAATTAGACATGGCTTCACAGCCAGCCAAGCTTTCAAAGAAAGCTTCGGTCCAAAACACTAGACATGGCCAAAGGCCAGCCAAGCCTTACCAGATCACTGCTCCAAAAGCAAGATT
>NC_029775.3:43937567-43938179 GCF_000817695.3 Arachis duranensis | reverse complement strand
TTTTTGGTGGAATTTCTGTTGTGGTAATCCTTTTCTCTTATTTTTGCAGAGATGTCTTCTCAGGCGGATTCCATGAAGTATCTTCGTCGGACGAAGAAGTCTGTGGCTGCTCGGAATATTGAGGCCGGGGAGGCTTCTGCCCGATCTTCTCCGCAGAAGACTACTGTCGGTGTTCAGACTCGGTCGAAGACTATTCCGACTCCCCAGTTTCGAGCTATAAGTCAGGATCCTCCGACCTATGGGCCTGCTACTTCTTCTCCTCCTCCGTTCTCGGGTCCTCCTCCCAAGAAGCAGAAGACCTCTCAAGAGCTTGCCGGTTTCAATGATAAGGACTTTGATGCTCTTGTTTGGATTGAGCAGCATATTCTCCCTCAGACCTTTATTTCTACTGATGATGTGTCTATGGAGCATCATTTTCAGTATATGGCGCGGAGCTGTGTCCGGATGGCTAGTCTTCATGCCACTATTGCCCGGGAGTTCAAGAAATCCCCCATTGGTGCGACCAGCTCCCGACTTGAGAAGGCTCAGTCTGAGCTTGATAAGATTAGTCAACTGAAGGCTGCCAGGATTACCGAGCTGGAGGCCTCTTTGGAGAAAGAGAAAACTAAAGCT
>NC_029775.3:43935684-43936840 GCF_000817695.3 Arachis duranensis | reverse complement strand
GGCCTTTTAAGCTATTTTTGTAATCTCTTTTTATTTGGCTTTTTGAGCCATTTCAGAGTTACTTTATAACTTTCCCTTTGTTGGGTCCGACCTTGTTTGTTGGTCGGCCTTTTTAAGTTTTTTTTGTAATCTCTTTTTATTTGGCCTTTTGAGCCTTTTCAGAGTTACTTTATAACTTCTCACATTAATTTGAACCTCGTCGCTTTATCTTTGCCGACCTCGTATGGTCTTTTGGCAAATGATTTTTTGCGTTTTGCCGAGCATAAATTAATGCGCCTTGTTGGGGTACTTTCTAGGATTTGTTTTATCATGAGGAAGAAGAAAAGAAAATAGAGAAATTTGATTAGTATTTAAAAAAGAAAGAATATTTACAAAGTGTTTACCCTTTGACTAGGTCGGGTATCCTACTTAACCGGGTGTCTCATTAAAAAACCCTTGTAAGGAAAAAGAGTACACCTCGGGTTAAGTTTTTCTAGCTGTAGTACCGCCTTAGGTTACAGGCGTGCCAGGCCCTGGGCAGCTCTTTGCCTTCTAGGTCGGATATTTTGTAGTAGCCTGTCCCTAAGACTTCTGTTACCTTGTAGGGCCCTTTCCAATTTGCGGTTAGCTTTCCTTCTCCCGACTTTTGTGTTCCGATGTCATTTTGGATTAGAATCAGGTCGTGAATGGAGAAACTTCGCTTTATTACCTTTTGATTGTATCTGAGGGCCGTTCGCCGTTTTAAGGTTTCTTCTCAGATTCGGGCTCTTTCTCGGACCTCGGGGAGGAGGTCGAGATCTTCCCTTTGTGCCTGTGGGTTGCCTCCTTCGTTGTAGAAGATGACTCTGGGCGACCCTTCATCTATTTCGATAGGAATCATTGCCTCCATCCCGTAAGCTAGTCGGAATGGGGATTCTCCCATTGTAGAGTGTGGGGTTGTCCGATATGCCCATAGTACCTGGGGGAGTTCCTCGGCCCATGCCCCTTTGGCCTCTTGGAGTCTTCGTTTTAACCCGGCCAAGATGACTTTATTTGCAGCCTCTGCTTGTCCATTAGCTTGTGGGTGCTCGACTGATGTGAATTGCTGTTTGATTTTTAGTTCGGCCACCAAGTTCTGAAAACTTGTGTCCGTGAACTGTGTTCCATTGTCTGTTGTGATGGAGTAGGGGACTCCGAA
>NC_029775.3:43935314-43935624 GCF_000817695.3 Arachis duranensis | reverse complement strand
CATAGGAACTTGCGGCTTTTCTGAGCCGTAATGGTGGCTAAGGGTTCAGCTTCGATCCACTTTGTGAAGTAGTCAACCCCTACTATGAGGTATTTGACTTGCCCTGGTCCTTGTGGGAACGGGACGAGTAGGTCGAGTCCCCATTTTGCGAAGGGCCATGGTGCGGTGATGCTGATAAGGTCTTCGGGTGGTGCCTTGTGAAAATTGGTGTGTTTTTGGCAGGGGGGCATATTTTCACAAACTCCGTTGCGTCTCTTTGCAAGGTCGGCCAGTAGAACCCGGCTCTGACTACTTTTTTGGATAATGCCCG
>NC_029775.3:43931167-43932330 GCF_000817695.3 Arachis duranensis | reverse complement strand
GTCTCTTAGCTGGGAGGTTTCCTCCATGTTGATATATTTTTCTGCCCGCTCCTGCACCTCGTATAGGGAGGTCGGGTATCGTTTGGATAGGGATTGGCTAAACGGTCCCTCTTTTAGGCCGTTTGCTAGTCCCATGATGGCTGCTTCAGTGGGCAAGTGTTGTATGTCCAGGCAGGCTTTGTTGAATCGCTCCATGTACTCTCGGAGAGTTTCTTGGTTACCTTGTTTGATCCCGAGTGGACTGGGGGCATGTTTTGCCTTGTCCTTTTGAATGGAGAACCTTGTTAGGAATTTTTTGGTTAGGTCTTCGAAGCTGGTGATTGATCTAGGTGGCAGGTTGTCGAACCACTTCATGGCTGATTTGGTGAGAGTGGTGGGGAAGGCTTTGCACCGAATCGCGTCGGAGGCGTCGACTAGGTACATTCTGCTTCTGAAGTTGCTGAGGTGGTGACTTGGATCGGTGGTGCCGTCGTAGAGATCCATATCGGGTGGTTTAAAGTTTCGCGGTACCTTCTCCTTCATGATCTCTTGCGTGAAGGGATCATGGTTGCCTTCGGGGGTGGGGCCGCGGTCTGACCGATCTTTCAGGTTGTCCTCTATTTTCCGCAGTTTTTCTTCTAATTCTCTGTGCTTGCGAGCCTCCCTTCTTAGATCTTGTTCAGTTTCTTTTTGCTTCTTTATGTCCTCTTCGAGTTGTTTCAGTCGGTTTTGTTGTGCCCGGACTGCTTCTAGAATTTCCGAGCTCTTTTCTTTTTTCGGAATTTTGTGGGTCTTTGTTTGGGAGTGACGTCTTTGGGCGATTCTGTTTGTTTCCTCCTGGAGTGCGTGGTGATAGAGGGCTGTCCGGTCGTTCTCCGGTGTCAACTTCATCTTCTTGTTCTGATGCAGCGTGGTCTTTGTTGGAGGGGTCGTCCGCCATAATAGAGGGATGACTTCCAGGTCCCCGGCAACGGCGCCAATGTTCCGAGGGTTACCTGAAACGTGTAGCTCGGTCGTCTGGCAAGACCCGAGGTGGGGGTTCCGTGACCCGAGCTTGATATGCTGAGCGGCTGGTGGTTGTACCTGCAATGACACTCCGATGCTTAAGTTAGCATGGGTCCAAGCAGATATGTGTAGAATGTGGAATGAATGCCATACCTGGGTGCTCCAGTGTATTTATAGTA
>NC_029775.3:43876233-43930132 GCF_000817695.3 Arachis duranensis | reverse complement strand
TGTGCTTGGGCTGAGCATTGAAGCTTCCATGTGTAGAGACTTTTCTTGGAGTTATACGCCAGCTTTTGTGCCAGTTTGGGCGTTTAACTCCCATTTTGGTGCCAGTTCCGGCGTTTAACGCTGGGATTTCTGAGGGTGACTTTGAACGCCGGTTTGGGCCATCAAATCTTGGGCAAAGTATGGACTATCACATATTGCTGGAAAGCCCAGGATGTCTACTTTCCAACGCCGTTGAGAGCGCGCCAATTGGGCTTCTGTAGCTCCAGAAAATCTACTTCGAGTGCAGGGAGGTCAGAATCCAACAGCATCTGTAGTCCTTTTCAGTCTCTGAATCAGATTTTTGCTCAGGTCCCTCAATTTCAGCCAGAAAATACCTGAAATCATAGAAAAACACACAAACTCATAGTAAAGTCCAGAAAAATGAATTTTAACTAAAAACTAATAAAAATATACTAAAATCTAACTAGATCCTACCAAAAACATACTAAAAACAATGCCAAAAAGCGTACAAATTATCCGCTCACCACCATGTAGTGCTATATATGCTTGGAAAGCTCTGGAATCCTACTTTTCAATGTTTTTAGAATCACCTCATTTGGAGTTTTGTGGCTCAAGTTATTCTTGTTTGAAGAAGGCATGGTCAGGCTGCCAGGTGAGACTTTTGCCTACGTTAACTTCCACGTTAATGTAGTTAATGTGGCCATTAACGTGGGTCTTTTTTGCTTCGCAAATGTTAGTGGAGTTCCCCTTTTTCACTAACATTGGCATCTCCCTTTTCTTCCACGTTAACTACCACGTTAATGTAGTTAACGTGGCTATTAACGTGGGTCTTTTTTCTTCGCAAACGTTAGTGGCACTCACTTTTTCCACTAACGTTGGTGTTTCCCTTTCCTTCCACGTTAACTGCCATGTTAATGTAGTTAACATGGAAGCTAACGTAGGCCTTCTTTGCTTCGCAATCATTAGTGGCATTCACTTTTACCACTAACGTTCCATGCTCTCCTTCTTCAAAGTTAATGCCACTAACTTTCTCACTAACTTTGGGGCTTCTCTTTTTCTTCCACGTTAATGGCCACGTTAGTGGCACTAACGTAGCCACTAACGTGGCTCTTCTCTACTTCTTATTACCTGAAATCAATCAAACAAAGTGCATCAAAGTCTTGCTCTTAATCATGGGATCATGTATCATCCAATTTATCATTCAATTCATGTATAATTCTCATAAAATCATTCAAAATTCACAATGTTTGCTTGAATCATGGTATGATTGCATTTTTAACCAAATACTTCCTTATTTCCTAAGAAAATGCATGAAACCAACCTAAAGCATACAAAAAATGGCTAGTAAAACTAGCCAAGTTGCCCTGGCATCATGGGGCCGGAATTGAGAGAAAGCTTCAATTGGCGGAGTTAGAATGTTTGAGATTAGAAGCCTATGACAATTCTAGGCTTTATATGGAAAAGATGAAGGCTATCCATGATAAGAACATTAGGATAAGAGAATTTAGACCCGGTGAACAATTCCTTCTTTACAACTCAAGGTTGAGGTTATTACCCGAAAAGCTTAGATCAAGATGGGAAGGACCTTATCAAGTAGAGAAAGTAGAACCCTACGGAGTCTACCATTTGCGCTATCCCTCAAGTCCGGATATTTTCAAGGTAAACGGGCACCGTCTCAAACTGTACCATGGTGAGCGAAGAAAGAACACCAAGGAGATTGAGGTATTCCTTTTGGAAGATGTACCTCTTGACAAAGAGCATTGAGCTAGTGGAAGTCCAACTTAAGGACGTTAAACAAAAGTGCTAGGTGGGAGACACCCCACCATGGTAAGATCTACTTTTGCACCCCATTTGTATATAGCCATTGAACTCTTCTTTGATTGGTGACTGCTTGGCCCTTGACTTGGTTAGTTAGAGTTGATTTTATTGCCCCTAGAAGTTTGCACTATGAACCACTTGAATGATAGAAAGCACCTCCTTTCTAGGTCTTTGATGAAATTTTTTTTAGGTGTTCTATTCAGCATTTATCTAAATACCTGCTAAAGTTGTGCATTCTTCTTTAAAAAAAAGAAAAGAAAAGAAGGGGGGAGAGACGCGAGCGTACACTTTGCGCACACGCGTCCCTAGCATGAATGCAGGTCCATATATTTTTCAGAGAGTTGGGCCACTCTCGAGCCAACGTTAGGCCCCCAGCATACCATCACGCACGCGTGCGCACACCATACGCCTGTGCGTCCCTCTGCTACGAACAAAATAGACGGGACCGTGCACAGGCCACTCCCGTATCGATGATCCTGCCGCAACCTCTGGCATATTTTCCAGAGAGTTATGCCAAATCTAGGCCTATTTTGTGCCCGAGGCATCAAACTACTATCGTGCGTGCGCACTTTTTGCTGTGCGCGCGCCAACCTGATTAACGTAGTCACATGCACGTCCGCACACTGTACGCGCACGCGCCGCCACCACTGCAGCCAACTTCTTATACATTCTCCAGAGAGTTATGCAACTCTTGGGATAGCATTGTGCTACTGGCACAACCACACGCACGCATGCGCACACCTGGCACGTCCGCGTCCCTGCGGCCCCTCTTTCCTCCGCGCGAGCGCGCACAGCGCGCGCACGCGTCGACCTGCAGCGTCAAATATAAGTCCGCGCACCCACATTCCCTCCCCCCACCTCTTCTACCATTCTCCCTCCCCTTTCTTCCAACCCCTCTCTGCACTACTCCAACCACCGCCTAGCGCCACTTCCGGCGACCACCTACCTCCGGCGGCCCCCACATTTTTTCTCTCATCTAACTCTCCACTTCCTTTCACTCCCTTCTCTCACTTACATCTCCATCTCCTTTCTTTCTCTCGCAAGGTACTCTGACCTACTTCCCCCTCTTGTTCTACTTCTGTCATCCCTTCCTTAGGTAGATGATTTTGCTTTCTTTTAGGTAGCTTCTTTTCTTTTTAAGTTCTTCATTACTTAGTTGTCTTTGTTCTTCTTTTTACACTTCTTTATGGGTGTTGTGATTATGACTTCTTTTGCATTGGTGGATTAAATTGTTTTGCATGATTTCTTTGCAATCACAATGAATTATCATAACTAATGTTGCTTTGTGGGATGTTACATTGCCCTTCTCTACTCATTTGCTCACCACAAAATGAATGCACGCCAAGTGTTTGATGCAAAGCACACATGACCTTTTGAGCTCATTTGCTCAATTAAGTGCTTTTCTCACTAATTTGCATATTTTTAAGTGCATCGGGCATAACACTTCTCATATCTCACATTTCATTCACTCGCCTCACTATGACTTGCTTTCCATCATGGACATTTGGGTGTACACTTCTCATGCCTCTTACTTGCATGCCTATACCGCCCTTATATCACATGCTAGTGATTTGCCTTGTTTATAAATGTTGCCTTAATTACATGTTGCAGTTGTCATGTAGTGAGGACACTTACCCCCTACGGCATACTCTTTCACTCGCATGCCTTCCATTTATTTGTGTTTCTTTGGGTTTGATGTTTCCCTCCCTTTCACTTTTACAGGATGGTTATCAAGAAGGACAAAGGGAACCAACCGCCAACATAGCGTGCCAAGAACCCACGGCCAAGCCCCTCTGGAAGAAGGTTAAGGGCCCCTCCAACATTGATGTTTTAGAGAAGGACAATCCTCCAAAAGACCCAAACAAGTTCCCTAACCGCTATTGCGAACTTGTTTACCCCGGAATGACTGAGCAAAACTATCACCCGGAGCCCCTTCTAGTCCTACCGGCTCACATCGCTCCGATGGTGATGCCCCGCATTGAGTGGAGGCACTGGAGGTTTCTCATGAGGTAACCAAAGGAGGTCAACCTATCATAGGTGGTGGAGTTCTACTCCAACTACCACTCACCCCTTCTCACATCAATTTTTGTGCGCCGAAAGTAAGTACCGGTCATGGTGGAAGCCATCCAAGGAGTACTTAAGACCGGATCATTAGCGGACGGGCATGACGCCTATCAAGAAGTTCTGTCGGCACGTTGCAAACGTGGGTTCGATTGGAATGCGATTCTCCAAGTAATAGCTTTACCCGAAGCCTCTTGGATTCGAGGGACTATAAAGCAAAGACCAAAAGGTTTGGATGCACATTTTCTCACTTAAGAAGCCGCAGCATGGGCCCAAATCCTAGCTCACTACGTGCTTCCAAGCACTCATGGGTCATCCATCACCGCCGAGCTTGTCTTATTGGTTTGGTGCATCCTAACCGAGAAGCCGATCGACATCCCACATGCCATCCGACAATCTATGGGGCGCATTCATGCCAAGGAAAACTTGCCCTTCCCCGCCATGGTAACCGAATTAGTCGTAGCCGCCGGCGTTCACTGCGAGACCAAGGATCGGAGGGCCTTAATCTTGGTCGAAGGTGATGTTGTTCTGATCAAGAGGTGCATTAAACCTTCGGTGGTTACCAAGGACCTTGGCATGGCCACTCCTACTTGCAACCCTACCACTTCATCTGCACCACCAAAATCATCCATCCAACGCCTTGAAGACCTTCACAAGAAACTGGATCGTTATGAGCGGCGCAACCAACGCTGATATGCTCACATGAAGAAGCTTCTAAGTATCGTCACCCCACCTATGGAGGAATTAGATATTTCTACATCCACCGCAACATCAAGCGGAAATAGCACTAACGAAGGAGATGACGGACATTCCGGAACCGGCCACCCATTGCGCATCACTTATAGCATGGAGGACCGTGCTAAGTTTTAAGTGTGGGGAGGTCGGCCGACCGATCTCCGTAGGTAACACCTGAATAAACTTTTGAATCTCTTTGTAATTAGGATAGGTCACATGATTAGGTTTCCTTTGACACCATTTGCATGATAAGTCCACTTGGTTGAAACAATGAATTCTTTCCTAGGACACCAAGAAATTAGGGCAACCGCACCTTACCAATTTTGAAAATTTTGATGCTAAGCTTGTTTGAAGATTGTACTTTGGAACATGGATTTTGAGTTAAGAACACAAGCTAGTGAGTTTTAAGCCTTATTGCGTGGCTACATCTTATAGTCACTTATCTCCCTTCTTGTGTGCATTGTTCTCTCTCTATGATTGTGATCCTCACTTTGTTTGACTCTATATATCCATTGTTGTATGTGTGAATGCATGTATAGGATTAAGGCCATTAATTCACTTAGCCACTACCCAAATAGCCTTACCCTACGAAACCCTTGCAACCAACTTTGAGCCTATGCTTAACCCACTTATTCTTAACTTTAGCACATTACAAGCCACGAAGCGAAAAACCATGAATGCCCCTATGTGGATCTTTGATTGGCTTAGACTAGTGTGTGTATCATTCAAGTGTGGGGAAAATAGGGTGGGACATCGGTTGAGGGAAAAGGATGTTTGCATTCTATATTTCCATATTTGGGAATTGAGTACATACTCGTGTATTGATCAAATGATAGACCTTATGCATTGATGTTCTTGTACAAAGATGAAAGAAAAGAAAATGGAAGAGTTGAAAATAATAATAATAATAATAATAATAATAATAATAATATGAAAAAAATAATATGAAAAAAAAGAAAAGTATGTGAAAAAAAAAAAAAAAAAGAAAAAAAAGGGGGACAAAATGCTCCAAGGAAAAGAAGTAAGGAATCAATGCATAAGTGTTATGAAAGGAAAAGGAAATGCAAGAGTATGTGGAAAAGTGAGGAATGGTAGCTAGATTAGCGTATAATTGTATAGGAGATTATATAGGTTGGGTGGGAAGTTTAGGTTAATCAAAAGATCCCATTTTAGCCACTTAGCCAAATATATATATATATATATATATATATATCCACCTTGACCCTAGTCCCATTACAACCAAAGAAAGACTTCATGATACATGTGTATATGCATGTAACAATTGTTGATTGTTAGAGAAAGAACAAATGTTGAAAAAGCATGAAATAGGGGAGAATAGTGATTAGCCCGATACACCGAGCAGATAGAGTGCAAACACTTCCAGTGAGGGTTCGACACTCAAATCCTTGTCCCTGGCTCTCACGAGCATTCTTCATGCAAGTCGCATAGATTTCACTTGATGATCAAAATTGGTAAGTTCGTGCATTACCTACCATCTCGCCCATGTGCTCGAAAGTATCTTAGGAAGACCGATTTGCTCTTAACCAAGTGGATAATACCACCCATCTTAGTTGCATTCATGTAAATAGATTGCTTGTCATGAATCTCTTGCCTTTGTGATGCTTTGCTCTTTTACTTTTCCCTAAGCATGAGGACATTCTATAATTCAAGTGTGGGGAGGTTGATAAACCCCATTTTTAGGATTTATCCGGTATTGATTTTGAGGGTTTTATTAATGATTCAACACAATTTTCATATGAAAATACATGACTTTGTGTTCCTTTCCCAATTTTTGCCTCATGGATGAAAACATGCTTCTTTTGCACTAAATTAGATATATTTCTAATCCTTATCTATGCCATTTGATGTCATGACCCGTGTGTTAAGTGGTTTCAGAGTTTATAGGGCACAGATGACTTGGAGAAGAGAATGGAAGCATATACAAAGGAAAGGAGCATGGGAAATTAAGCTTTGGAAAGTTCAGCACCGACGCGTGCGTGCACGTGGCGCGTCCGCGCAGGTCTACGCCATTAAAGCCAAAGCTATGAGCCAAGCTACGAGCCAGCGTGTGTAGCGGCTAAATCATGAGCCTCATGGACGCGTCCGCACAGATTGCGCCTACACGTAGATTGCAGTTTTCCCAGGGGTACGTGCGCGTGCTGTGCGCGTACGCGCCGGTGGTCACACATGATTTTTTTAAGAGAGCACGTGATCAGAGCGTGAAGACAGTTAGAGACCCTATTTTGGGGAAGTGCATTGGCGGGAAAAGCTTAAAGAGGCAAAGGGTTGAAGGGTTAAGGGACTTTTAGCTCATTTACATGTTCTTAGATATTTTTCTTAGAATTGATTACGTTTTGGGTAGGGAGAGAGACTCCAACCTCTCTCTAGGGTTTCATTCTCCACATTCTCCACTACAATTCTCCTTTGATTTCTCTTGGTGAGATCCATTGTAATACACTTTTACTTTGATGCAATTAGCAGATCTACTCTTCTCACATTCTCAATTAGTGTTCTTTGATCCTCTCACTTTGGATCTACCTTTTGCCTTTGTTACTTGGATTTAGAACTAGTGAATTAAGGTACTTTCATATCCATTACTTGTAATTGTTCAATTCTAGATAGTTGTGTGATTTAGATCTCTTCATTTCAATTCTTCATTCTAATTTCTTAATGCCTCTTATGAATGCTCATCATATGTTTGATAAAATGCCAACACTAGTTATGGAGTAAAAGTTTCTCACTTGGCTTAGGGTTTGGACCATTAGGAAAAGTTGAATAGTGGATGTCCATTGTTGATTGAGAATTAAGGATTGCTAATTGGCTTGGAATACACTAAAGCTAGATTCCCTTAGGGTGAAGCTAGGACTTGTGACTCAAGCTAGTCACTTTCACTTGACTCTCCTCTACACCTAGAGGTTGACTAAGTGGAGCAAGACTTAATTGTCATCATCATTGAAGGAAACTATAGTGAAAGAATTTCTAGTGCTAACCCTAGGCCAAGTCTTTTAATATTGATTACTTGTCACCTAACCTTTGTTAGTTTGAATTAGTGCACCGACCTTCAACAATTACAACAAGAGCTTCCTAATCGATAACATGCATTCTCTAGCAATTTCAAGGGAGGACGACTAGGGAGATTAATACTCTCGATTGTAGATTGTAGAATTGTTTGATGCAAGGTTTGAGTGTCGAGTAGACTATACTCATGATTGTATTCATTATTGAATTCTATATCGACATACAAAATCTTGTTTATCATGTGTATCATTCAAGTGTGAGAAAACTTGGGACATTGTTGTATCTTTGTTGGAAACATTGGGAATTGAGTACATACTCATATGTTGATTAAATGTTTGAACCATATGTATTGAAATTTGTATATAATCACATCAAAAAGAAAAAAAAAGAGAAAAAAAGAAAAATATATATATATATATATAATATATAGAAAAGAAAAGAAAAAAAGAAAAAAGAAAAAGAAAAAGAAAAGCAATAAGAAGGGGACAAAAATGCCCCAAAGCAAAGTAGTAATAACAATGCATATGGGTTATGATCAAAAAGAGAATGCATGAGCATGTGATAAAGTGAAGAATGGGTAGTTAGGTTAGCACTTAATTTGTATAGGTTGTCATAGGTTAGGTGGGAAGCTTAAGCTAATCAAAGATTCAAATCTCAAGCTCACTTGACCATATGCATCCTCACCTTGGCCCTATCCCCATTACAACCAATGAAAAGACCTTATGATGATTGTATGCATGCATGAAATAATTGTTGATTGTTAGATGAAAAACAAATCTTGGAAAGCATGATTAGGGGAGAATTGAGTGAATCAACCCTATACACTTGAGCGACTAGAGCGGATAACACATCCAATGAGGTTTCGATTGCTCAATTACATGTTTTCACCTAGAATCATCACTTTTCTTACAAGTTTGTAAAAATATTCAATAACTCAATTCAATTGTGGATTTGATTTGATTGCTATTGCTTTAGCCCTAGTGCTTATATATGTTCTCTTGGAAATTAATTTATTTTGACCAAGTAGTTACATTTTAAATAGATTGCATGCATATAGGTTGCATTTAATAAGTTTGCATTGAATAAATGTTGATACCCTTTGTTTCTTTCTTGATTCTAGCATGAGGACATGCTTAGTTTAAGTGTGGGGAGATTTGATGCACCACTATTTCGTGGTACATCTTGTGCTTAATTTGGGTGGATTTTATTCACTTTTTTCATATTTATTCAATAAAATAGCATGGTTTCATGACTTTCTCTTAATTCGTGCTTAAGTGTAAAAACATGCTTTTTAGGCCCTTAATGGTTTGATTTTAATTCACCTTTGATCCCACTAGATGTCTTGATATTTTTGTTAGTGATTTCAGGTTGAAAAGGCTAGGAGTGGATCAAAGGAGCAAAGAGAAAAGCATGCAAAGTGGAGAATCCATGAAGAAACGAGGATTTGGGATGCTGAGATCGACGCGCACACGCAGCAAACACGCACGCATGGAAAGTGAAGTCGCATGGCGACGCGTACGCGTGACATAATGCATACGCGTGGATAGAAAATGCCATCGATGCATACGCGTGACCCATACGTACGCGTCGGTGCTCGCACGTGACCCACTCAAAGTGAATCTGCTGGGGGTGATTTCTAGGCTTTCCAGGCCTAGATCCAACTCATTTTTGAGCCTATTACATGCAGAATTCAAAGGGGGATCAACACACATTAGCACAGAGTTTAGTTTGGGATCATGCTTTCGTTAGTTTCTAGAGAGAGAAGCTCTGTCTTTTCTCTAGATTAGGGTTTTTAGTTTAGATCTAGATCTACTTCTTCTCTTTTGCTTTAATTCTCCTTTTTCATCTTTAATTGTTCTCTTATAGTTGTAGCATTCTACTTCTCTTGTAGTTCCTTTGTATTGTTAGTTATAGTTTATGAATTCCTTTGTAGGTCTTCATTTCCTTTCAATACAATTTTTGATTTCCTTGTCTTCTTATATTTGCTTTGGTTTTCTATTGTTAATTTCTTGCTTTTGTAGTTGTAGCTTCCTTTAATTCTTACAATTTATGATGTTTACCTTTATTGCCTTTTATGTGTTTGATGAAATGTCTCTTTTAGTCATAGCTTAGATTTTTCTTCTCTTGGCTTGAGTTGAGTAATTAGTGACACTTGAGTTATCAAACTCTCTTGTTGATTTATAATTGGAAGTTGTTAGTCAATTTGAATGCCACTAAAGCTAGTCTTTCCTAGGGATTTGACTAGGACTTGTGGACTCAAACTGATTATCTCCACTTGACTTTCCTTCATAGTTAGAGGTTAACTAAGTGGAGCAATGAACAATTCCTGTCACAATTGATAAGGATAATAAGGATAGGATTTCTAGTTCTCATGACTTGCTAAGAGCTTTCTTAGTTGTTAGTTTGTTTTCTTTTGCCATTTACTTTTCACGTTTCTTATTCCAAAAACCCCAAAATGTACTTCCTAACCAATAACAAGAACACTTCCCTGCAATTCCTTGAGAGATGACCCGAGGTTTGAATACTTCGGTTTATTTTTATTGAGATTTGTACTTGTGACAAACAAATTTTTGATTGAGGAATTGTTTGCTGGTTTAGAACTATACTTGCAACGAGATTCCATTTGTGGAATTCTTTACCGATAGACAATTTCCATTCATCAGCTATGTTGGAAGGTTTGAGGAAGAAGGCACTAGAGAGCTACACCCGTGTCATCGGGGAGAGGCTCAACCTCGTGTAGGAGCTGATTAAGGCCTGGGGCAAATATGCAAAACTCAAGGAATCTGTGGCTGAGGGAACAAAAAAAATATTTGCAAATCTAAAGGCCCAGTTCCAAGTTATTGCTCCCGAGGCGAACTATTTTCTGATCATCCAAGATGTAAAACCCAGTTAATTAATGAATAATTAAACCATAAATTAGAATTTATTCTAGAAAGCCAAAAATATGATTTTTATGGCTTAATATGATAGAGGAGATTGAAACAAGAATTTCGATACAAATTTTATAGAAATCGGCCCAAGATTGGACCGAACGGGCCAAACCGGACCAACAGGACCCATATTGGGCCTTTGACCCAACCAAACTAAACCTAAAACCCTAAAAACAGAACTCTCTCTCCTCCCTAAACCCTCTCACACGTTGAAAATGGGAAATGATAGGGGAAGAACACTCTTCCTAAGTTCTACCCTTGCTTGATCTTCAAACTACCATAACTTTTGATCTGAAATTCCGATCGCCGTACCATTTGCGGCCATCCATTCACTGCGACGAGCTCTACAAAACCCACTACTTTGTTCTTGAGGTAAGCAACGATTTTAGTCCATTTTTCTCAGCCTTAAATTCAAATTTTTGGATGAAAAGTGTTAAGATTTTGGGCTCTTTGATGTTATAGGACCCAACTAGCTTGAAGGAGAGGCTTAATCTTGTCTCCCTGATCCTTGGGTGTGGTAAGATTCTCAACCTTAGTGAAATTTTTTTGTTTATGATGTTTGGGTATTGAGTTATTGTGCGTGGATGTGATAATTGTGGCTTAGGTAGTGTGTATGTGAATATTGAAGCTTGATTGAGGTTTTGGAAAGCTTGGAAAAGGGCTTTGGTGTGTTAAAAATCTATTCTTGGAGGTGTTGAAACCTTGAGAGCTTGTTGAAAAGTGATTTGGAAGTGCTCCGGGTTGAGTGCAGAAATCGGCTAAGGTATGGTCTCGATTTCTTGTATCTAAAATGTAATGTAGTGTGAAAACTTAGGCTAGAGGCCCTAAAATAGGATTTGAATTGTTGATGTTGTTGAATGGTTGAAATAAATTGTGTGATCATAAATGTGATTATGAATATTGATGTTTTGATTGTATGATGCATGACAGATATGCATGTCTTGATATATGCTTGATGATTGGTTGAGGTTGAATTGTGGGTGAAACCATGTTGATGCTGAGGATGGTATTGATTGTATATAATGATGGTTGAGTGGAAATGGTGTTGTTGGAAATTTTGATATGGAAGAATATATGACATGATAATGTGTTTGAAATTGAGTTATTCGATTAAGATGGGTTAAAATAGTGGGATGGTGGTTTGTGAATTTGATAAAAATGTTAATGTGTGAGTTGAGGAGGCTTGAGGTTGATTTTTGGCATATTTTGGTTGATTTTGAAAAGGGTTGGAATTGGTTTGTTTTGAAAATAGCACTTTGTGTTTTGTATGAAAATGTGATTTTTTGGCATACTTTGACGGAGCATAACTTCGACTCCGGATCCCCAATTTGTGCCGAACTTGCTTAGAAATAAAATTGGATCTGGGATGTTTGTACGGCTTGACGAACGGGTGAAAAATGATTTGAAATGGAGAAGTTATGCCTGTCGGAAGATTGGGGTTTGAAATTGTGAAATTCTGTACCTTTTGACTTAGTAAAATTTTTGGCAGAACGCACTCCCACGCGTATATGATGAGTGGATAATTTATATGCTTTTTGTCATTGTTTTTAGGTAGTTTTTAGTATGTTTTAGTTACTTTTTAGCATATCTTTATTAGTTTTTATGAAAAAATCACATTTCTGGAACTTACTATGATTTTGTGTGTTTTTCTATGATTTCAGATATTTTCTAGCTGAAATTGAGGGACCTGAGCAAAAATCTTATTCAGAGGTTGAGAAAGGACTGCAGATGCTGTTGGATTCTGACCCTCCTGCACTCGAAGTGCGTTTTCTGGAGCTATATAAACGCAATTGGCACGTTCTTAATTGCGTTGGAAAGTAGACATCTTGGGCTTTCCAGCAATGTTTAATAGTATATACTTTACCCGAGATTTGATGGCCCAAACTGGCGTCCAAACGCCTACCAGAGACCCTTTTCTGGTGTAAAACACCGGAACTGGCACCAAAGCTGGAGTTAAACGCCCAAACTGGCACCCAAGCTGGCGTTTAACTCCAAGGATGGCTTATGCACGTGAAAGCTTCAAAGCTCAGCCCAAACACACACCAAGTAGGCCCCGGAAGTAGATTTCTGCACTATCTACTCATTTTCTGTAAACCTTGGTTACTAGTTTAGTATAAATAGCACTTTTGACTATTGTACTTGAGATCTTTTGGGGGAATAGCTTTTTGATCACTTTAGATCATTTTGCACGTTTAGGGGAGGCTGGCCATTCGGCCATGCCTAGACCTTCTTCTCTTATGTATTTTCTACGATGGAGTTTCTACACCTCATAGATTAAGATGAGGAGCTCTGCTGTTCTTCATGAATTAATGCAAGTACTATTGTTTTTCTTTCAATTTACGCCTACTTCTTCTCCAAGATATACTCTCGTACTTAAGTCAATTAAGTCAGAATGAAGGGGGTGACCCGTGAAAATCACCCATTATCTTTATTACTCGCTTAGCCAAGATCTGCATGCCTAACAACCACAAGCGGTCTACATGATGTTCAATGTAGTCATTGGACGACAGCCGCAGTATATTCTCTTGGGTCTCTGATGCATGGGAATTTGTCTCTCAACAAATTTTCTTCGGTAAGTATACCGAATTGTCGTCAAATAAAAACTCACAATAGAGTGAGGTCGAATCCCACAGGGATTGATTGGTCAAGCAATTTTAATTGGAAGAATGCTCTAGTTGAGCTAAGCAGAAAATGGATGTAGAATTACAGAAAATTAAATGGCGGAAAAGTAAATGACAGAAAATAAAGTTCAAAATATTAAATTGGGAATTGGGGTGATTAGCATGAAAGTAATGATAGAAAGTAAAGAGAATAGGTAAGATCAGAAATGGGAAAATCATTGGGTTCAGGAGGTATTGCATTCTCCGAATCAAGTTCATTCTCATCTCTTCCTCAATCAATGTATTCATTGATCTCCTTGGCAATCTTAAGTGATTGAATCCCAATTCCTTGGCAATCCAATCTCTCTAAACATGAACAATTGCCCAATTCCTTGATTTAATTGCTCATGAGAAGAGATGATGTATGGTCACTGATTATACCACATGTATTTCCAAATCAAAGTGATGGTAGGGTTATATGTCACTATACCCATCCAAACCCCAATTTGGTCCAACATGAGAAAGTATTTCTACCATGATCTCCTCATCCCTTTTCCAAGGCTCAGAGGAGATCCAATTATGGAGAGTTTCTTTCCCAAGATAACAATCCAATTAGATGAAGATCGAAAGCTTTCTAGTAAGATCAAGAGAAAAGAAAGAAGAAGAATAATGAAAACTATGATTGATCCATCAAATTACAACAGAACTCCCTAACCCAATGAAAGGGGTTTAGTTGTTCATAGCTCTGGAAAATGGAAATGAAGAAGAAGAAAGATACATTCTAACTCTAGAAGTTGCAGAAAAGTAAAATATACAGAGTGTAATTTTCTCCAATATGCCAATCTCTTTTCTAGTTCAAAACTACTCCTATATATACTACTCTTCCTGGTCTTCTAGTCAATTCTGCAAGTCTTGGATATGGGCCTTTGATCATAAGTTGTAGCAGTTGAGAATCTTCAGTGGGCTCAGCTTTAGTTGCAGAGAGAAAGTGATGTAAGCATGAACTTTGGCTTGGGGCGTTAGTGACGTTAACGCTGAGTGACATTGTAGGTTCGAGAACGTTAGTGGCAATCACTTTTCTCACTAACGTTCCCACCACATGGCCCACGTTAACACCAACGTTAGTGGTACTAACGTGACCACTAATGTTGCCATACAAACCTTCGCAAGCATTATTGGGACTTACCTTTCCCAATAACGTTGCCTTGTGCCCCTAGCCCCCACGTTAGAGCTCACATTAACTAAGTTAACGTGGCTCTTAATGTAGTTATGTCTCATCTTCACAAGCGTTATTGGGACTCACCTTTCCCAATAACGTTGCCTTGTGCCCCTAGTCCTCACGTTAGAGCTCACGTTAACTAAGTTAACATGGCTCTTAATGTAGTTATGTCGCATCTTCGCAAGCGTTATTGGGACTCACCTTTCCCAATAACGTTGCCTTGTACCCTTAGTCCTCACGTTAGAGCTCACGTTAACTAAGTTAACGTGGCTCTTAACGTGGTTATGAATTCCATCCCAACGTTAGTGACAAAGGTGAGTGTCACTAATGTTGGCTCATCAATTTCAACTCCACGTTAACTTTCACGTTAGTGGTCTTAACGTGACCACTAACGTGGGGAATGCAAGCTTGATCCAACGTTAGTGACAAAGGTGAGTGTCACTAACGTTGGCATTGTTCCTCTCTTCCACGTTAGAGTCCACGTTAACTTAGTTTACGTGGCTCTTAACGTGGTTCATTGCCACATCTTAGAGCGTTAGTGGTGTTCACAATTACCACTAACATTGGAGTCCTTTTTTGTCTCCACGTTAACTACCACGTTAACGTAGTTAACGTGGCAATTAACGTCGCTCATGATGGCTTCGAGGGCGTTACTCGTATTCACTTTTTTCATTAACGCTGCAAGCTTATCCCTATTCCATGTTAGTACCTACGTTAACTAGGTTAATGTGGATGCTAACGTGGCTCTTCCTTGCTTCCTTTGTCCTGAAATTACACAAATAAAGTGCATCAAAGCTCTAATCCAAGTCATGAAATCATGCATTATCCAATTTAACATTCATTCCTTGCATAATTCTCATGAAATAATGTAAAATTCACAATATTTGTCTAAATCAATATGTAAGCGTTCTTTTACCAAAACTTACTTATTTCCTAAGAAAATGCATGAAACTACCCTAAAACAATAAAGAAAAGGTCAGTGAAACTGGCCTAGATGCCCTGACATCACAACACCAAACTTAAAGCTTGCTTGTCCCTAAGCAAGTATTGAAACATGAATGATGAATGAAAAGGCAAGAGGAATGAATCATTATTGTGGAAGTCAAATCCTTAGTTTTATGGAGTTTCATGCATAGCAACTTAGGTTCGTTCCTTTACCAGGTTTCAAACCTTTATCATACCCTTGAACACTTGCTTGTTTACATCCCCTGAGACTTCCTAGTTATTGATCCTTCCTTCTTTTGTTTTCTCAAGATTTATTACATTCTTCCTTTGGCTAAATGCTCTGTAAGAGGGCGACTCTTTATGATAAGTTTTCAGTCAACACTCTCGAACCAGTTGGTTCAAGGTGCTAGGTGTTGAGACACCCCTAAGGACTTACTCCTTCAAGTCTCTTTCCCCCATACATGCACACCACAGGCACATGGTTTGTTATTTTTCTTTCTTGAGACCTTGGTGTCCAGCACCTCTTTGGGTTACTAAGTGTTCTGTAGCAAGGGTTACTCTTGATAGTGGAATTTCAGCTGATAATCCTGAGTTAGTTAACCCAAGTTACCAAGTGATAAGGCACTCTTGAGAGCTTATTCATTCAAGTATATCCCCTATACATGAGCACCACAGACACATGCCTCCATCTTAAACCCTTGGTGCCTATAATTATTTCTTATTGTGTGCCCTTCCTTTTTTATTGCTCTTTTTCTTTTCTTATTGGGATCTTATTATTTAGTTAGTCTCATAGGATGTGTTTCTGATGCATGAAAACTTGTCTCTCAACAAATTTTCCTTCGGCAAGTATACTGAATTGTCGTCAAGTAAAACTTACAATAGAGTGAGGTCAAATCCCACAAGGATTGATTGGTCAAGCAACTTTAGTTAGAAAATTATGCTAGTTGAGCTAAATAGAATTTAGATTGAGATGCAGAAATTTAAATGACTGGAAAGTAAATAACAGAAATTAAAGTGCAGAATCTTAAATGGGTATTTGGGGTAATGAGCATGAAATTAAATGGCAGAAAGTAAAGAGAATGGGTAAGATCAGAAATGGGGAAATCATTGGGTTCAGGAGATGTTGCATTCTCCAGATTAAGTTTATTCTCATCTCTTCCTTAATCAATGCATTCATTGATCTCCTCGGCAATCTTAAGTGATTGAATCCCAATTCCTTGGCAATCCAATCTCTCTAAGCTTGAACAATTGCCCAATTCCTTGATTTAATTGTTCATGGGAAGAGATGAAGTGTGGTCACTGATTATACCACATGTATTTCCAAATCAAAGTTTTGGGAGGATTACATGTCAATATATCCGCCCAGACCCCTATTTGGTCCAACATGAGAAAGCATTTCTAGCATGATCTCCTCATCCCTTTTCCAAGGCTCAAAGAAGATCCAATTATGGAGAGTTTCTTTTCCAAGACAACTAATCAATTGAATTAAGATCGAAAGCTTTCTAGTAAGATCAAGAGAAAAAAAAAAGAAGAAGAAGAATGAAAACTATAATTGATCCATCAAATTACAACAGAGCTCCCTAACCCAATGAAAGGGGTTTAGTTGTTCATAGCTCTAGAAATGAAAAATGGCAGAAAAGAAGAATCCATGCTAAAAGTGCAGAAAAGTAAATCTATAGAGAGTAGTTCCCAAAAGTTCCAAGCTTCCCTATTGTTCAAAACTACTCCAATATATACTACTCCTCTTGATCATCTAGTGAGTTCTTCAAGTCTTGGATGTGGGCTCTGGATCTTGAGTTAAAGCAGTTCTCATCTTTAGTGGGCCCAGCTTGCAGAGAAATATGAATTAGGCTTGGGTATTTAGTGAGATTAACGTTGAGTGCCATTGTGGGTTCGAGAACGTTAGTGGCATTCACTTTTTCGTTCCACCCTCATGTATCCATGTTAAATCCAACGTTAGTGGTTTTAACGTGACCACTAACGTTGCCTTTTCAATTTTTGGCCAACGTTATTGGGACTCACTTTTCCCAATAACGCTGGCTTGTACCCCTTCGCGAACGTTAGTGGGAATCACTTTTCCCATTAACGTTGCTTGATGCCTTTTTGTTCCTACGTTAGAGTTCACGTTAGTGTAGCTAACGTGACTCTTACCATGGGTGTGTTTCACCTTCGAGAGCGTTAGTGACACTCACCTTTTTCACTAACGCTCCAAATGCCCAAATTCTCTACATTAGAACTCACGTTAACTAAGTTAACGTGACTCTTAATGTAGTAGTGATGTCATTTCCCAACGTTAGTGACAAAAGTGAGTGTCACTAACGTTGGCTCCTTGATCTCAACTCCACGTTAACTTTCACGTTAATGGTCTTAACGTGAAAGTTAACGCAGCCAATGCTAGTTGGTCCAACGTTAGTGACAAAAGTGAGTGTCACTAATGTTGGCTTTTGTTTTCCTATTCCACGTTAGAGTTCACGTTAACTAAGTTAACGTGACTCTTAACGTGGATCATTGTCAAATTCTCCAACGTTAGTGGTGTTCACGTTTTCTCTTAACCTTGGAGTTCCCTTTTGCTTCTACGTTAACTACCACGTTAACTTAGTTGACGTGGCAAGTAACGTGGGCTATGGATGGCTTCGCAGGCGTTATTGGTGATCACTTTTCTCATTAACGTTGCAAGCTTTACCATTCCACGTTAGTGTTCACGTTAACTAGGTTAACGTGAATACTAATGTGGTTCTTCCTTGCTTCCTTTGCCCTGAAATCAAGCAATTAAAGTGCATCAAAGCTCTAGCCAAAGTCATGAGATTATGCATCATCAATTTATCATGCAATTCTAGCAAAATACGCATGAAATCATGCAAAGTTCACAATAGTTTCTTGAATCAAGGTGTGAGTTTATTTTCATCCAAAACTTGCCTTATTCACTAAGAAAATGCATGAAACTACCCTAAAATAGTAAAGAAAATGTCAGTGAAACTGGCCTAGATGCCCTGGCATCACAACACCAAACTTAAAGCTTGCTTGTCCCTAAGCAAGTACTGAAGCATAAGAAGAATGAAATGAAAGAACAAGAAGATAAAATAGAAGTAGCATTCCTGGTTTATGGGGTTTCATGCATAGCAACTTAGGTTCTTTCCCTTTAGGTTTAAAGCCTTTATCAAATCCTTAGTCACTTTCTTGATTGCATCTTTGAGACTTCTTTCTTATTGATCCTTCCTTCTTTTTCAAAGTTTATTTTTCTTTTTGCTAAGTGCTTTGTAAGAGGGCGACTCTTTATGATAAGCTTTCAGCCAACACTCCCGAACCAGTTGGTTCAAGGTGCTAGGTGTTAAGACACCACAGGCACATGGTTTGTTATTTTCATTTCTTGAGACCTTGGTGTCCAGCACCTCTTTGGGTTACTAAATGTTTTGTAGCAAAGGTTACTCTTGATAGTGGACTTTCAGCTGATAATCCCGGATTAGTTAATCTAAGTTACCAAGTGATAAGGCACCCCTAAGAGCTTATTCATCCAAGTATATCCCTTGTACATAAACACCACAGATATATGCCTCAATTTTGAAACCCTTGGTGCCTAGCATTGTTTCTCTTCTTATTATGTTTCTTTCTTTTTCACTTTTATTGCTCTTTCTCTTTTCTTATTGGGATCTTATTGTTTAGCTATTCTCAACGGATGTGTTTCAAGTAAAGGACTTAGGATAGATAGTTGCTTTCTTTCCTTCTTTGGTGAACCAACTTAGCTTACTAATCATCCTACCACAAACATTCAGAATGCACTTCACAACATAACTCCACTCTTGTTCTTTTCATAACATTTTCTTTTTGATTAACTTAAAGAGACAAGCATACATGTAAGAAAGGTGAAAGTGAACAATCAAGACATTAAGCTAGCACACTTAACCTAAGCAACGAAACTTAAATGCAGAATTGAAAGTCCTAATTACTCATGGAAGCATGTTTTATTTCATACATGATTTTTCTTATTTAAAGCTTTGAAAAAGGTAAACTAAGAAGGAACTTCACCACCTTTCACTTATTGGTATGCTCATGTTCTTTTGCTCCCTTGGGATTCTCCTTGATTACTTGAGTCTCCATTCCCCTTGCGCTTCCCCATCAACTTTTTCCAGAAACCGGCATCCTCCATCTTCTTCTTTAATGCTTCCTTTTACTGTTTCACCTTCCCCTCTTCTTGTTCTATTAAGTTCTTGCGAACTGCCTCATAACTTGGGATGTCGGGGTGCAAGTGATGCATATGCTCAGTCATATAGTTTAACCTTGCCTGAGTGTTGACGCTGAATTCTTCTCAATGCAGTTGCCTTCCTTCATTGAGCACACTGAATTTATTGAATGCTTTCATCTGAGTCATCTGGCGTTGATTGAGTTCCTGGAGGCATTTATCTTGGCTTTCTTGCCTTTTAGACACTTGACTGATGGCTTGAGTGAGCTGAGAGTAGTGCTCTTGTTGCTGCTCCATTAGTTGTTTCTGCCATTCCGTTTGTTGATTCATCCAATTTGTTAGCATTTCCTCTTGACGATCCATTCTCTGAGATTGAAATTGCAACTGTTGTTCTTGTCCTTCATGTATATTCTTGATAAATTGTCAATGGCTCCTCGGATGTGACCCAAATTGATGTTGGTTGGGTCATAATACCCTTCTTGATGATGTTCTGTTGGTTGGGTTTCTTCTTGGATAGGTTCTTCCTCTTGTGCTTATTTTGATGTCCTCTTCCTTAGATAGGGTCTTTTCTGCTATTGAGCTGGAGTCACATGGGTTATGCGTTGGAGTGTAAGTGATCTCCCAAGACCTACCCAAGTTGGATTGCTGTCTTCAAAGACTACCTTGGCTTTAATGCATAATCTAAGGATGGTGCTGGGGTACCAAAGTCTAGCACCCGAATCACTCTTCTCTACTGACTCTTGAATTCCCTCAGCTATGATTTCGTGCACATTGATGCCTCCACCCCTTATTAAGCAATGTACCATAGTAGCTCTAGCGATGTTGACCTCAGAATTGTTTGCAGCTGGGAGGATAGATCGTCTCACAAGCTCAAACCATCCCTTGGCTTCCGGGATGAGGTCTCCTCTCCTGATGAACCGGGGCCTCTTATCCGAATACCTTTCCCAGTCAGATCCCACAATACATATGTCACCTACAATTTCTTCCAGTTCATCATTGTCGGGGCCATTGTTCATTCTTTCTTGGTACCCGAGCTCAACAAAATGTGGTGATTTCTGCTGGAGAGCCTTTGTTATGGCATTGGGGCTGAAATCCACCTCTGTTCCTCTTACGTAGCTCTTGAAGATGGGGGCCATGGTCTTGTCTTCTCTAACCACATTTGCATAGAATTCCTTGATGAGGGTTGCATTAATCCTTGTTTCTGAATTGGTGAGCTTTTGCCAACTCTTTTGCTCAATCTTCTCTCGAATTTGTGGACATTCATCTTCATTGAACTGGAATGTCAACTCAGGCAGTATCTTTTTGTTCTATATTCGTTCAAACTCGAGCTCATGGAAGGCCATTTTGAATCTCCCTCCATCAAAAGGAATGCTCTCCACTGGTTCCTTCCTCTTTTGCTTCTTAGAGCTTGATGATGCCATAAGTGAGAATTGGTTTGTGATTCACAAGATGATGCTTATGAGAGTGTGTATGACTCTTTAGAGGAAGAGGAAATGTATGGTGTGTATTTTGAAGGTGATAAATTGGAATGGAAAGTTATTGGGTGAAAAGGGTTATATAGAAGAGTAGTGAGTGCTTGAAGGGTGTAGATCAAAAGTACGGTTTTGATAGTGGACGGTTGGGGTTTGGCACAAGGTGAGCACAAGGATCATCATATTTATGAACTGATTGCTTCGGTTTCCAAGATGACCCTTTTTCATCCTTGCATGGCAACATTTTCCAAGGGGTTCTCCTTGAAGACAAGTGTATAACCCCCCTAACTGAAGTGGCCGAACCTCCTTCAATTGGTTGTTCCATCAATCTACTCCAATCCCCCTTTTCTCATTTCCTATACAAGACAAAAGGAATACAAAAAGTTAATAGAATTTTTGGTGGGAAGATTTAAAATATGAACTAACTACCGTAAAAAAAAAATTTTTTTTTACTACTATAGTATCTTAATGTGCCTTGAACACCAAACTTGTTGTTCACTATATGTTGCATATAAGGGTTCTGTTAAAGGTTTTCAAAGTTGTTTTGAAATTCATGATCTTACTTTATTAACTAACACTAAAGAATTTAAAAGAAGGGATAAGAATCGTGGGTTGCCTCCCATGAAGCGCTTCTTTAACGTCATTAGCTTGACGGTTGACCCTTGTCAGGGTGGTTGGTGGTGCTTCAAATCCTCCCCTCTTACAGTGTGTTTGTCTCCAGTGGCTTTGTTGAGAAGCTCCACATGTTCCAAGGATAAGACTTTGTTGATGATGTACACTTGAGGTGGCTGAGATGGGATGGTAGGAAGATGAGGTGGGATGGTTGGATAGTGAGCAGAGATCACTTCATCTCCTAGGGAGAAATCCTCTGTAGGGATCTTCTTGTTTCTCCATCTTCTGGGTACTTTCCTCCTTGTTTCTCTTGATGCTGTCTTGCTTTCTATAGATTCTTTCTCTAAGGGATCCTTGTTGCTAGCTTTGCATGACTCTAGTGGGCTCAGCTCCCTTTGAGTTACCTTTGAATGTGGTTCTTCCTGAACATATGGCTTTCCAACCAATGAGGTTTCCAATTGTGTTGTTTGTGCTTCACTGCTTGTTTCTTGCATCAGTGCTTCATTATGCTCTTCTCTTGATTCTTTATTTTCTTGACTTGCTTCTTGCCATGATTTGAAGACATTGAAGGTGAGTTGTTCATCATGTATCCTTAAGATTAGCTCTCCCCGTTCCACATCTATAAATGCCCTAGCAGTGGCTAAGAATGGCCTCCCTAAGATGATTAGATGGATATGACTTTCTTCCATCTCTAGGATAACAAAGTCTGTGGGAAGATAGTAGCTCCCAACCTTCAGCAGCACATTTTCAACTACTCTTATTGCCTGTTTTTGAGTTTTGTCAGCCAATCTGATAATTACATCAGTAGGAGTTAGTTCATTGATTTGGAGCTTCTTCATGAGGGAGAGGGGCATTAAGTTGATGCTTGCTCCCAAGTCACAAAGCCCTTTCTCAATCTTTGTTTCGCCTATAGCACAAGGGATGTGGAAGCTCCCTAGGTCTTTTTTTTTTATAGGTAGCTGTGGTTGGATGAGAGCACTGCACTCCTTGTGCATCAGTATTGGTTGCTCCTCTCAAAAGTATAGAAGTAGTCATTCTCAGCTACAGTCTCAATGACATCTATGGCTTCTTCAATGGTCTTCTTCTTGTTCAAGGATCCTTCGGATGAGTGGTCCACTGCCTTCTTTGATTCATACGAGAGTCCCTCATAGAAAATATGCAGCTGTACCCATTCATTGAACATGTCCGGTGGGCATCTTCTTGTAAAATCCTTAAACCTCTCCCACGCTTCGTAGAGAGTCTCACCATCTTGTTGCCTAAAAGTTTGTACCTCAGCTTTCAGCCTGTTGATCCTTTGAGGATGATAGAACCTTGCCAAGAATTTTTTCACTACATCTTCCCATACTGTTAAACTCTCCTTTGGGAAAGATTCCAACCATTTAGACGCCTTGTCCCTGAGTGAAAAGAGGAACAAGAGAATTCTGTAAACATCTGGGTGGATGCCATTAGACTTCACAGTGTTACATATTCTTAGGAAGGTGGTTAAATGTTGATTTGGGCCTTCTTGGGCACTTCCTCCGAATGAACAGTTGTTCTGAACAAGGGTGATGAGCTGGGGTTTTAGCCCAAAGTTGTTAGCATGTATGGTTGGCTTTTGGATGCTGCTTCCACAGTTGCTTGGGTCTGGGTTGATGTAAGATCCTAGAACTCTTCTTCCTGGCTCAGCATGATTCACATGGTCATCTTTGGGATGGTTATGAGCTTCTCCTTCATGGTTATCCTCCATGATTGTTTCAAAGAATTCCTCCTCTTCTTCTGCTCCAACAACTCTTTTGCCTCTTGCTTCTCTCCTTTTTCTAAGGAGAGTCCTCTCAGGTTCAGAATCAAAGGGTGTTAAAGCTCCACTTCTTTTACCTGTCATACAACCAGCACAGCTCACAGCAAGAAAGAAATTGCAGAAATTATAATGGTTAAAGTGGTAGTTAATGTGAGTGGTGCAAATTATCAAAAAGTTAGTGGGTTAGTGAACAGAACTGCAAATAATGCGGGAAGATAAAAGGGGAGATAAGGAAAGGGAAGAAGTAACTATAACTGAAAGTAAACAGCTAAACAAAATGAACAAAAGAAAGAAAAAAATGCTCAATCTAGTGATCTTCCAACTTAATCATCGTTGATTCAAAATCAATCCCCGGGAACGGCGCCATAAACTTGATGCATGGGAATTTGTCACTCAACAAATTTCCTTTGGCATGTATACCGAATTGTCGTCAAGTAAAAACTCATAATAGAGTGAGGACGAATCCCACAGGGATTGATTGGTCAAGAAATTTTAATTAGAAGAACGCTCTAGTTGAGCTAAGCAGAAAGTGGATGCAGAATTGCAGAAAACTAAATGGCGGGAAAGTAAATGACAGAAAATAAAGTGCAAAATCTTAAATGGGAAATTGGGGTGATTAGCATGAAAGTAAATGACAGAAAGTAAAGAGAATGGGTAAGATCAGAAATGGGGAAATCATTGGGTTCAGGAGGTATTGCATTCTCCGGATCAAGTTCATTCCCATCTCTTCCTCAATCAATGCATTCATTGATCTCCTTGGCAATCTTAAGTGATTGAATCCCAATTCCTTGGCAATCCAATCTCTCTAAACTTGAACAATTGCCCAATTCCTTGATTTAATTGCTCATGAGAAGAGATGAGGTATGGTCACTGATTATACCACATGTATTTCCAAATCAAAGTGTTGGTAGGGTTATATGTCACTATACCCATCCAAACCCCAATTTGGTCCAACATGAGAATGCATTTCTAGTATGATCTCCTCATCCTTTTTTCAAGGATCAGAGGAGATCCAATTATGGAGAGTTTCTTTCCCAAGATAACAATCCAATTAGATGAAGATCGAAAGCTTTCTATTAAGATCAAGAGAAAAGAAAGAAGAAGAATAATGAAAACTATGATTGATCCATCAAATTACAACAGAGCTACCTAACCCAATGAAAGGGGTTTAGTTGTTCACAGCTCTGGAAAATGGAAATGAAGAAGAAGAAAGATACATTCTAACCCTAGAAGTTGTAAAAAAGTAAACTATACAGAGTGTAGTTTTCTCCAATATGCCAATCTCTTTTCTAGTTCAAAACTACTCCTATATATACTACTCTTCCTGGCCATCTAGTCAATTCTGCAAGTCTTAGATATGGGCCTTTGATCTTAAGTTGAAGCAGTTGGGAATCTTCAGTGGGCTCAGCTTTAGTTGTAGAGAGAAAGTGATGTAAGCATGAACTTTGGCTGGGGCGTTAGTGACAGTAACGCTGAGTGACATTGTGGGTTCGAGAACGTTAGTGGCAATCACTTTTCTCACTAACGTTCTGACCACATGGCCCACATTAACTCCAACGTTAGTGGTACTAACATGACCACTAATGTTGCCTTACAAACCTTCGCAAGCGTTATTGGGACTCACCTTTCCCAATAACGTTGCATTGTGCCCCTAGCCCCCACGTTAGAGCTCACGTTAACTAAGTTAACGTGGATCTTAACGTAGTTATGTCTCATCTTCGTAAGCGTTATTAGGACTCACCTTTCCCAATAACGTTGTCTTGTGCCCCTAGTCCTCACGTTAGAGCTCACGTTAACTAAGTTAACGTGGCTCTTAACGTAGTTATATCTCATCTTTGCAAGCCTTATTGGGACTCACCTTTCGCAATAACGTTGCCTTGTGCCCCTAGTCCTCACATTACAGCTCACGTTAACTAAGTTAACGTGGCTCTTAACGTGGTTATGAATGCCATCCCAACGTTAGTGACAAAGATGAGTGTCACTAATGTTGGCTCATCAATTTCAACTCCACGTTAACTTTCACGTTAGTGGTCTTAACGTGACCACTAACGTGGGCCATGCAAGCTTGATATAACGTTAGTCACAAAGGTGAGTGTCACTAACGTTGGCATTGTTCCTCTCTTCCACGTTAGAGTCCACGTTAACTTAGTTAACGTGGCTCTTAACGTGGTTCATTGCCACATCTTGGAGCGTTAGTGGTGTTCACAATTACCACTAACATTGGAGTCCTTTTTTGTCTCCACGTTAACTACCACGTTAATGTAGTTAACGTGGCAATTAACGTGGCTCATGATGTCTTCGAGGGCGTTACTGGTGTTCACTTTTCTCATTAACGCTGCAAGCTTATCCCTATTCCACGTTAGTACCTACGTTAACTAGGTTAACGTGAATGCTAACGTGGCTCTTCCTTGCTTCCTTTGTCCTGAAATTACACAAATAAAGTACATCAAAGCTCTAATCCAAGTCATGAAATCATGCATTATCCAATTTAACATTCATTCCTTGCATAATTCTCATGAAATAATGTAAAATTTACAATATTTGTCTAAATCAAGATGTAAGTGTTCTTTTACCCAAAACTTACTTATTTCCTAAGAAAATGCATGAAACTACCCTAAAACAGTAAAGAAAAGGTCAGTGAAATTGGCCTAGATGCCCTGACATCAGTCTTTGATTCATGATTCGCATCGTCTCTCCTGACAACAGAGCATCTGAATTTGAGATTAGAACCTTCGTGGTATAGGCTAGAAATAATTGGCAGCATTCCTGAGATCTGGAAAGTCTAAACCTTGTCTGTGGTATTTCGAGTAAGATCTAGGACGGGATGACTGTGACGAGCTTCAAACTCACGACTGTTGGGCGCAGTGACAGTGTGCAAAAGGATCAAGGGATCCTATTCCGACACAAGTGAGAACCGACAGAGCCCTGCGGTAGCTGTGCCTGGTATTTTTCATCCGAAACGAGAAATTCGATAGTTGATTAGCCGTACAAAAACCGTAGCCAGACCATTTTCACTGAGAGGATCATACAGCTTGCCATGGAAGGGAGGACACATGATTGGATGAAGACAATAGGAAAGCAGAGGTTCAGAAGCAACAAAGCGTCTCCAAACGCTTATCTGAAATTCCCACCAATGAATTTCATAAGTATCTCTATGTTATCTTCCGTTTTATTTATCTTTTAATTATCAAAACTTCATAACCATTTGAATCCGCCTGACTGAGATTTACAAGATGACCATAGCTTGCTTCAAGCCGACAATCTCCATGGGATCGACCCTTACTCACGTAAGGTATTACTTGGATGACCTAGTGCACTTGCTGGTTAGTTGTGCGGAGTTGTGAAAAGTGTGATCACAATTTTGTGCACCAAGTTTTTGGCGCTTTTACTGGGGATTGTTCGAGTTTGGACAACTGACGGTTCATCTTGTCGCCTAGATTGGGTAATTTTATTTTATGTTTAAGCTTTTATTTTTATTTTCGAAAACTACAAAAAAATTAATAAAATCATAAAAACCAAAAAAATATGCATTGTGTTCTTCTCTGATATTCAAGTTGTTCTTGATAATTTCCTTTGTTCAATCTCATGATTTTCTTGTTTTGTGTTTTATGTTGTTTTTCATATGCATTTTCAAAATCATAGTGTTTGAACATTCAAAATTTCTAAGTTTGATGTCTTGCATGTCTTTCTTTTCTTAAAAATTTTAAAAAATATGTCCTTGATGTTCATCATGATCTTCAAAGTGTTCTTGGTGTTCATCTTGACATTCATAGTGTCCTTGCATGCATTACTTGTTTTGATCTTGCATTTTTATGTTTTATTTCATTTTGTTATTTTTCTCTCTCTTCATTAAAAATTCAAAAATAAAAAAATATATATATATTCAAGTAAATAATACAGAGAAATGAAGGTTCAGAACATAAGGCAGAAGAATCACATAGAAAAAGTGCTTACTGGCATTAAAACGTCAGTAAAGAGGCAATTTGGGCGTTAAAAGCCAAAATGGCTATCATTCTGGGCGTTTAACACCAGTAAAGGTACCATTCTGGGCGTTAAATGCCAGAATGGGCAGCATTTTGGGCATTTAGAAAAACTCCCAGTAAAGAAAGATTTTTGGCGTTTAACGCCAGCCAGGGTATTTGGCTGGCCGTTAAACGCCTAAAGAGGCAGCCACATGGGCTTTAAATGCCAAAATGGATATCATTCTGGGCGTTTAACGCCAGGATGACATAAGGGAGGTAATTTCATTTCCAATTCAAATTTTTTCAAATTTTCATGTTTTAATTCATAATTTTAAAATCTTATCTTTCCACATTTTCAAAAATCCTTGCTAACAATTAATGTTTTGATTCAAAAATTTCAAGTTTGTTACTTTCTTGTTAAGAAAGATTCAATCTTTGAATTTTAGAAACATATCTTTTAGTTTCTTATTAGTCATGTAACAACTCCGTTTTTTGAGTACGTGAAATCTTTTCAAAAGGCACAGATTTCTCCGGAAGATCAGTAAAGGGAACACCTCTTATATATCATAAAGTATCTCAATCCTCATTGTTATTATGTCATTTTTAAGCTAGAACCTTTTTTAGGCAAGCTTGATAACGCAGTGATGAAAAACCTAGTTTTTGAACTGTATCGGTTAGGAGTTTTGATTCTAGTTTTCGTAAATAGTCTCAGTTTGATGAACCAGACTAGATTCATGAGATAAGAGAGATAATAGTATAATATTATCATTACATTAGTATTTAGAATATGCTTGAATGATATTATAAGGTTACCTGGTCTGTTTTAGTTAAAAACAGGAAATCGGTTTAACCGGGTTCACAGTTTACTGGTGCAGCTTAGCACCGGCACTCTATGATGACTTTAGCAATGCTAAGGCCTCATTATACTTGTTTTATTCTCATAATAAATATGTTACTAGTGTCATTTATGCTAGTAGCTCAGAAAATAATTTTTAGAGATGTTTTCACAAGTGTTCCGATACATCTAGTTTTAGTAGTTATATACCTGAGATATTTTAATATTATTTTAATCCACCTCCAAGCCAACCAATCACAACTCACCTTACACCCTCAAGACACTCCAAGTCTGGTCATTTACTCCCTTTGGCCGAAATTGAAAGGAGAGAAAAGAGAGAAAACTTCATGAACACTTAATCTTCAAAGCTTGATTTCTTCTTAACTAAAACTCAAATCAAAACTCCGATTTCACCAAAATGATCCTTTCTTCTTTCTCTACATGATCATATGACTTATCAAGGCTGGAAATAAGGTGAGATGGCTTTCTCCCTCCCTCTTCAATTTAGTTTCAAGGAAACATGCTTAAACATGTATTTTCTTGATGTTCTTCCTTAGGAATCATGCTTAACTTGACTTGAGGGCTAAGAAATGTTAATTTCCAGCAAGTATAAGGTGATATATCCCTTCCTAATGTTCTGAGAGAGATTTGGTTAGTTGAGGGTTTTTGGATTTAAAGTTGTTCTTGATGTGATTTAGGAGGAAAAAGTGCTTAAGAACCACCTAAAAGTCTAACCAATTTTCGAGCAGCAAAACCAGGTAGGGTGTGACGAATTTAATCTTGATTGATTGTGTTTGAGATGTGTGATTATGATATGTTTTGGTTATGCTTGAAATTGATTGCTTATATGAGTTATTCTTGGTGAAAGTTTGTTGAAATTTTGATGAAATTTGATGATATTCAAGCTATGAATGTTGTTCTTGAGGGCTGCTGGAAAAATGAACCCTAGAGCTTAAATTGGGGTTTAATTTATGTTAAAATCATGTAGAAAAGATGGGGTTTTAGTGACTGCTAATTTATTATGAATTATGGTAAAAATCGGTTGCTGAAAAGACTGAAAAACGGGTAAAAATAGAGAAAGAATCTAAAGAATTTATGAAGAACACTTTGAGTGTGGTGAAGAACATTGAAGAACACCCTTTAGATCTTAGAAAGGGCAAGGAAGTAAATATTTTGGTGTTTGAGGGGTTATTTTGTGATTTCTGAAAGTTAGGGTAGTTAAAGTAGAAATATAAAAAGTTATGTGCGGTAAAAAGTGAATTTATAAAGTAAAAGGTTAAAGGAAGGTAATTTTCGAAAATATATTAATAAAATAATAAATAATAATAAAATATTAAATAATAATATTTAATTAAAAATAATATTAAAAAAAGGCAGTTTTCTATAAAAGCTTTAGAAAGACACCTTTAAGCACGGAATCTCATAATTACCTTCATAAAACACTTAGGGAGAGGTAAGAACATATTAGTGAGGCAAAGATAAAAGAAAGATAAAAAGTTGAAGAAAAGATAAAAATCGAAGAAAAAGTCTGTAAAGTTTTAATGACAGAAAAACAGACAGAGATTAGTGAACGAACTAGGGCAACATAGTTAGTTCTTGAGTTCCGACTAGGGTTAGGTATAATATGAAAAGTTAAACTGTTTCAGTATAGACTTAATGAACTTATACTTGGAACAGACAAACTATTCATACCGAAATTTACATAAGCTTTAAATACATATGTTAAGCATAGAAATCAAAGCAGAGTAAAGTAAGGAGGTAAAGAGAAAAAGAGTAATATCGATACAGAGAACAGAGTAATCAAAAAAGAGTAAAGAGACTAAGAGAAAAGAGTAAGCAGAGTAGAGTAAAGCGACTAAGAGAAAAGAGTAATTATAGCAGAGTAAAGAGACAAAGATAAAAGAGTAGCAAAGCACACGAACTGATAATGTTAAATACGGGGAGTACCCACGAACTGAATGATCATTGGTCTCGGGGAAACCTATGAACTATTAACTATTTCATGTGCGGGAAAAACCCACGAACTGATAATCATTGATTATGGGAATAACCCACGAACTGATAATCTTTGATTACGGGAATAACCCACGAACTGTTGTATGTTGATCTCGGGTATAACCCACGAACTGAACATTACTGTATTGTTGAGTATTGATCTCGGGTATAGCCCACAAACTGAGGATCGTGTTTGTTGTTGTATGTTGATCTCGGGGAAACCCACGAACTGAGGATCATTGTTTTGTTTGTGAATTGATCTCGGGAAAACCCACGAACTGAGGATCATTGTTTCGTTTGTGAATTGATCTCGGGGACGCCCACGAACTGAGGATCACTGTTTCCCCTTGTCCGTATATTATGGGGTCGAGCTTTGTGCCGACTGTCGGTAGTCACAAAGGAGTGGTATTCTTACCACCGACACGTATGCACTAAGGACACAAAGGGAAACCAAATCTGGGACTTGTTCCTAGGTAATGTCGGGCTGCAGGATGTAAACTGACACGTGAGCTCATGGCCTGCATAGGACAGACATGCATCATACTTGGTTGTGCATTTCCTTTGCTATGATTGTTGTATGAATGTATGCTCTGTTTGTTTGTATTATATTCCTTGTATTTGCGATTTATTTTCTTGTATTTTTTCGTTTGTGTTATGCTTTTTTCTTTCTCTATTTTCTCTATTTATCTGTCTTATGTTTACTACTTCTCGGTATTCTGCTATTTGTCTGATAAACAACACGAAATTAACGAACTTAACTAATAACTCTGACCCTACTAAGAACTCCCCAGTTCTTACCCCTTCTCTGAGTCTAGAGTGAACTCCATTATCTGTTTATATGTATATACTGTGAGGCCAACCAATGTCTGCACCCCGCTTATCTACAAACTTTAGCCTATGTCCTCCTTACGATGTTGCTGTTATGTGGCCACTCGATGAAGTACTTGAGAGTCGTCATATGGAAACGTCTGATCGTGCAGAGGAGTAACAGATGATGTTCTACTTTTTGATGACGTTCCACCTGACTTGAGTTTTGAAGACTTAGAACGTACTTTCCCTCGCTTTAGTACTTTAGAGGGACTAGGTGAGTATTGAGTCTACGCTAGCCTGGGCACCAGCTTAGGGACTTCTTGAACAGATCAGTGCCTAGGATGTTGTATGTATATATATGTATATAGTTATTATCTAGCTATATCTAGGGGTGTTCTAACTAAAAGTCTATACCTAAATAAAGGCTAGATCACTGAATGTTATTAACTGCCTGTGATGTATTTATGTGTGGTTGTTTATAACTGTTTTATCTGTTATCAGTTGTGGAATGATTATGAATGATTCCATCTATTAATCCAGACGTTTTCAAATAAAAAAATTCCTTGCAAATTAACTACATTTTTAAAAATGAATCAGGCTCATATAATAAATAATAGATCATAATTAGGAAGACAAGTTGGTAGCGCTCAGTTTCTAGTACGATCATGACGTACCAGAAATTAGGTCGTTACAAGTCAAGTCATCAATTTTAAAAAAATAAAATCTTTTTCAATCATATCTTTTTAAAATCATATCTTTTTCAATCATATCTTTTTAAATTTTAATTTCAAAATCTTTTCCTATCTTCTTATCTTTTCAAAACTATTTTCAAATCTTTTTCAACTAATTACTATTTCTTATCTTTTTCAAAACCACCTAACCACTTTTCCACTTCCAATTTTCGAAAATCGCTAACCACTTTTTCAAAAATCTTTTTAATTAACTAACTGTTTTAGTTTTAATTTTCAAATACTCTCTTTCTCATCTCTTTCTATTTATTTGCTAACACTTCTCTTCTACTTATGATTCGAACCCTCTCTCTCCCTCTGTGTTCGAATTCTTCTTATCTTCTCTCTGCCTCATTCCTCTATTCTTCTTTTCCTCTGACACCTCAAGGAATCTCTATACTGTGACACAGAGGATTCCATACTCCCTTTTGTTCTCTTCTTTTTCATATGAGCAGAAACATGGATAAAAAAATTTTTGTTGAAGCTGATCCTGAACATGATAGGACTCTAAAGAAGAAGCTAAGAGAAGCTAAAGCACAACACTCCAGAAAGGACCTTACAGAAAATTTTGAAAAAGAAGCAGACATGGCAGCCGAACCCAACAACAATGCTAGAGATGCAAGGAAAATGCTTGGTGACTATATTGCACCAGCTTCCAACTTCTATGGAAGAAGCATCTCAATTCCTACCATTGAAGCAAACAACTTTGAGCTTAAGCCTCAATTAGTTTCTCTAATGCAGCAGAATTGCATGTTTCATGGACTTCCATCGGAAGATCCTCATCAGTTCACTACCCACGCGTGCGCCTGGCTGACGCCTACGCGTCGATGTCATAATTCATGTGCCCAGCCAAATTTCCCGAGAGTTGTGCGGGAATTGCACTGGTTTTGTGCGTGGCGCACAAAATGCACCCACGCGTACGCGTGGCTGACGCGCAAGCGTCACTTGGCTTTTCTCCCATCCACCATGCGCGTGGGCGACGTATACGTGTCACTATGACTTTTGGCTTTCCACGAATGCGCATGGGCGATGCGCACAGGTGACCCTGTTTTAACCCCAAGGTTGATTTTTGAGTTTTCAAAGCCAAATTTTATACTTCTAATTCTCCAATCTCACCCCTTATGTCATAAATCCTTATAAGATGCCTAGCAATTGGAAGTAGCTTGGAGATGTGGTAACCTGTGAATGAAAGAAAGGAGATAATTAATGATCAATGATGATCAAAGATGATTGTTTGAGATGCGGGGATAGTGGTGGAAGTACTTTATATGCCATGAGTTGAAGGGTTGTAATTGTTAATAAAATTGGTTGGTTATTTATTGAATTATGAGCCAGATGGCTGAGTTATTGCCAAATTATGGCTGAGCCATTATTGAATATGGCTGGGTATGATTGCATATATACTTATTGAATGAAATGTGAATGTTGCACTTCCACTATCTGGGATACGAGTTTCCCTGGGTGAAAACAGTGGCTAGCCATCACGTGCTCCAGATGGAGACTCGATACTCTGCTGACCCTATGTCGTAAGTGTGGCTAGATACTGTGAAAGTTCCGGATGAGCTCGTCCCCGTGAATATACAGCAGTGAGGGTGTTGGATATGAATTATGAATTCTGTTGTCAATAACTCGAGTTGGGGATGCATGACAGAAGGACAGTCCAATGGTTAGCTACCAGGACTTGTCAGGTTGGCTTTATAACCAACAAATGAGACTCATCATCCATTATGACAGGCATACATCATATGCATATTACGTGAGATATTTGGAATTGTCTAATTGATTACATATTACTTGCTAATTGTCTAAATGTCATATCTGTTCCCTATTTGTATATCTCCTTGTCTAATATAATTGTGTTTGCCATATTATATTACTGCTGGTAGTTGGGAGGTTTGAAGGATTTGGAAAGGGAAGTATTAGCTAGACTGAAGATCTTTAGTCAGTTGCCATTTATGGTTTAGTCTATTTATAAGCTTTGATTTATCTGTTGGAAGTTCTAGGATTGCCTTCGACTTTCCTAGGACATTACATGTTAGAAATGTAGGCATTGTTACCATACTGAGAACCTCCCGGTTCTCACCCATGCGGATTTTGTGGTTTTCAGATGCAGGATGTGAGGCTCCTCACTGAGGCGTACTGGAGACTTCCGGATTAGCGAAGATCCTTGGTTCTCGGGATTTTATTTTGGTTTTATGTTTTTGCTTAGATATTTATTATCTCCACTAAATAATACTTACTGTGTTGACTCCTCTTAGAGGTTGTTTTGGAGAACAGGTTTCTGTATTTTCGTCCTTTGGGTTTTCCTTTGGGTTCCTTAACTTTATATATATGTATATACTTCTATGCTCGGACCGGTTATCTTCACAACCGGATCTTGAGTTTTGATATTCGTACTTTTAGCACTCTTTTGTATATATTCTTGGGTTAGCTTAACCTTTATCCATTACGTTATGTTACCGATCGGAGTGTTCCACTTTTCAATTTACGAATTTATTTTACCCCTTTTTCTTCAAAGGTTCCTAGTTATAAACATTTTTTTCACACTACTACATATACTAAATTTTAATCCTGAGGTCGTTGATGACAAGTCATCTTATGCTAGCTTTTCAAGCATTTTTCACTTGTTTCATTAGGTTTTATGCAAGTTCTTGCATTCTAAGTAAGTGATTTGGAGTGAATTTGCATGGTTATGTCAATTCAATCAACCATCATTTATTTGACACAAAATCATAAGGTTTAAGCTACAATTAATTGGTTTTTGAATGATTTATGAATCTTGTGATTTTGGTGATGCTTTGTTTGGCTGGTTTGATTAATTGTAGGTGAAGAAAGGAAAGAAACAAAGAAAGCGTGCCCATAAAAGTGTGGCACTCACTCAAGGAAGCAAGCATAGCGCTAAAAAAAGTGAGCAGAGTGCTCAATAAGTGAACGCTAGCAATTGAAGACTAAGGCACAAAAGCACAAGGCCAAGGCGCTGCGTTGAGAGAACAAACGGAGCGCTACAAGGAAACAAAATTGACAACGCATCAGCAAGAGCACTGAGTTAACTCTTTTAACTTTATCGTGGCTTGGCACAAAGAAAATCAAGATGCGACTTCCATAAATGAGGCAGCCAAGGTTCAAACCCATGTCCACAAAGGAGTGCCCCATGAAGAAAAGAAAAGCACGCTACAAGGCCTGGCAAGGATGTTGGCCAAAATGGCTTCACCAAGAATCGAACCATGCACACAAGGGAAGCAACAAGTAGCGCTACATTACTTTCACCAATTGAGCGCTATACAATTGAAGCTTGGCACAAGGAAATTGGTTCCAAATGGGAGAGCCAAGATTCAAAATTGGAAACCATGCTCAAAGGCAAAAGGGCACTGCGTTGTTTCTTTTAACTGAGTGCTAGTGCCTAAGGAATTGTTGGCACAAATAGAGCCAGCAGGGCTCGAAAGTGGAAGCCTCAAATCCAAGCAAGGGGCGCTCTGTTTCCTTACCTCACTGAGCGCTACCATGCACAAGGAAATGGGCTTAGCAAGAGACAAAAATTGGAAGCACACAAAGCCATTGAGCGCTGCGTTCAAATCACCAACGGAGCACTACAATTGAAGCCTGGTTCGAAGCCTAGGACAAGGCCAGTGAGCGCTACGTTTGCTCACTTAACCGAGCGCTCCACTAGAGGTGGTCTTGATTCACATTTTCAATCAAAAGCCAATTTGGATCCAATTCTTCACCAAATTGAAAAGCCCATTCCAAAGTCTGAAGATCAAAAATAGAAAGTGTATAAATAGGAGTTAATTTGATTTGTATAGAAACTTTCTTTTTTTTTTTTTACTTTCTTTTAGACTCTTTGCTTAATTTTAGTTTTCATGAGAGTTTTCACTTGGAATTTGGGAATTGAGATTAAGATCTGAGTTCTTTCTTTCTTTTTGTTTTTGCTTCTGCAACTTCATTCTTCTGTTTTTGAATTTTGGATTGAGATTGAAGGAATTCTGTTTCAATTCTTGATCTGAAATTCCTTTTTGTTCTTCTTCTGCATAATTCTGAGATTTGAAGAATTTGATCCAACTTTCACTTAATGCTTTCATCTACATTTCTTCTATAATTTATTTTCTATTTGATCAAGGAAGGAATTGAGATCTAGATCTACCTGCTAGTCTCATTGATCCCCTGAGATCATCAATTTCTCGTTTAGATTTCACAATTGAGCTAAGTTTACTTTCTGTTTTGTTCTTCAAGCAATTTTACCTTTCTATTTAGATTTTCTGCAACTTATTTCATCTTCTACTTCTCTGATTAATTGCTATTTACATTCTCTTGTTGAATTCTGAATCCCCCAGCTCCCACATCCCTTTACTATTCAAGCAATTTACATTTCTTACACTCTAAGCTTTAGCTATTTACATTTCTTGCAATCTAAATTTTAGTCATTTACATTACTTGCACTTTAAGATTCACCTCTTTTATTTCTTCTACACCTTTAGATTCTGTCAAATTCCCTTCTCCCATCTATTTTCATGCAATTTATCTTCTGTTGGTCACGATTCACTCAAATTATCACTTGTTTGCTTGACTAAATCAACCACCTAACTAAAATTGCTCAATCCTTCAATCCCTGTGGGATCAACCTCACTCGTGTGAGTTATTAATTCTTGATGCGACCCGGTACACTTGTCGGTGAGTTTTGTGTTGGAATCTGATTTCCACACGTCAATCGTAATGCCTTGCCATCTTTGTTTTATGACTTAAGCATAAGACTCTGCATGGTAGGGTATTACATATAACAATATTGTGGTAGACAAGAAGATTGTCCCTATTCCCGAGGATGATTAGGAGGTTCCTTTGTCTGACCTGAAAACTTCTGGAGTAGAGGTCAGTCAGACTCCTTAGAATCCCGAGGTTCCTTCTGAGAGCGAGGTTGTTAATGGCGAGCTCCCTCCTTTTCCGACTGGTCCTACTCTAGCTATGCCGGTTTCTGAGTATGACCCGACCCCTTCAGTCTGAGCCAAGGATGCTGTCATGGGAGAGCAGCTCACTCCTTTGTAATTTTCTTTGTCTTTAGTAGTTTAAATGGCCCAATGTCTGGGTCAGTTATGCACAATCTTTATTTGTAATAGCTTGTTGTAAGAATCTGAAAATTAATTAAAGATTTAGATAAAATAAAATAATAATTTAATTATTCGAAATAGGTTGAAAAATATAGAAATATCAATTTGAAAATTTAAAGATGAGATTTAGATTCGGCAAATTTTTTCGAGTGAAAAAATATAATTTTCTATGGAAAAATGCGTAAAAGTGCATACCAGCTTAAATAGGTCTGGTACTGTAAATGCGAAAATTAAATTAATGAGTGAATATATTTAAAAAATTGAATTTTATAATTTCAAACGATAAAGATAATTTAGATTTGAAAATCGGACACTTATTTTAAAGGTTTTGTCCGGGGGTTGGGACAAACATACCAAAACGTAAATTAGGCCCAAGTTGGGCCCATACCCAATATATATATAAGTTCATTATGGGGAAACTCAGCCTTATTCACCACTAAGAGAGGGAGAGATCAACTGAGAATAGAGAAGAAGAAGAACCCTAGGAGGAATATTCACTTTCATCGTCTTTGGATTATAACTGTTGATCCGGAGCTCCAATTGACAAGTCGTTTGCGGTTACACGAAGCTCTTGTCGAGCTCTTCGATTCTAATAGGACAAAATGGTGAGTAACTTGAAGCCCATGATCCAGTTCACCCCAAGATTTATTTGACAAGGTAAAGTATCACTAAACCCTTGTGTTTAGTTGAATAATAAGATCTCTAGCATTAATTTTGGAACTTGTATGGTATTAGGTTGAGAATGTATGTTAATTGGAGTTGAATTGAAGAATTGGAGTGCTTGGATTATTATATTGTGGTTGGAGAGAATCGGCCAAAGAATGGTTTCGGTTTCCTTTAGTTAACATGTAACATTACGTGCAACTTAGGCTAGTAGCCCTTAAGATAGGTTTGATTTGTATGCATTGGTTGATTGAATGTGTATGGTATGTGATTTATCAGATGAGAATGTGGTATGAGCATGTTGAATGAGAATTTGATGTGTGATGATGAGATTGATAAATGATAAGAAGGATTGGGCTGGAGGCTGTGACTAGGTAAGTCGAAGACATGAAATGAATGAATATGGTAAGGATATGATTGTGACGATGATTATTATGGTGAATTATGTTTAGGTTGATGATTGTTGGAATTGTGAACTTATGAATTGTTGTTGGGATTGAATAGTTTATTGAAATGGGTTGAAATCAAATTGTTAGTTGTTGAATGTTTTAGATGGTTGGAATTTGATGGATGAGTACTTGAAAGTTTGTAGAAGTTCTTATGATTGAAATTTGGTATGTTTGAATTAAATTAGATTGAATGTTTTGGAGACAGAGGAGTTTAGTATATTTTGATAAAAACCTATTTTTAACCAAATTCAACGTGCCATAACTTGGTTTTCGGGCCCTCCAAATTTTATGAAACTTGTCTTAAATAAAAACCTGGTCCGTGTAGTTTATGATGTTTGAAGAACGAATGGAAAATGATTTTTAACGAACTATATATGATTTTTATTATCTCCAACTCTCAAGTAAACAAGTCGTCTTTGGACCTTCAATGGTTCAATATTCCATTCTTTCTTATTCCAGAGACACCAAATTCTCTTAAAAAACCTTCTGCTTCACTAATATACCAAGAGTCAAAATTAAGTTTGCGGATAATCCCCTTAGCTTTAGTTCCAAAAACATGAGTTTTTAGTAAAACACATAGCTTTATATTGTGACAAAAAAAATAGATCCTTAATAATAATAATGGAAAATCATTTAGCAGATGCTCCTACAGAATTCTATTTTAACATATTCATGAAAAACAATATGATAATAAAATAAAAGGACTCCTTGTAAATCATTAGGAATATTCAGCTGCGGTTAGCTCACTATTTGTGGACTGCACCACTTAACTAGACTTTGGGTATCAACTTCATCCATCTGACTTCTCGGGTGAACCATAGCAACTTTCGGAGTTAGTTTACCGCTGGTCTCCCCCGGGTCAGGGGGTTTATTTGCTTAATGCTCATTCTTCTCAATATTGTTATCCCCCCTGATGCTAGCAATTAGACTACTCGTAATATTATTTAAATTACCCCGAAATTGAAAGGGCAAGACATTATTTGCTATTTCAATCTGCTTGTTAAAACATGAGAATTGCCTCCAATAATTTTGGTGCTTCTTTTTATTTTGGTTCTTTTGTTGTTGCTTGTTACGGTCCTTATTTATTGGGATACTTTGGATAATTTCTTGATGCTAGTTGGTATGTTAACTGTCCTTGGTATTCTGTAATGTCTTCTTACTGATGACAGTATGCTTTGCTTTAAGAATTAGAATATGGTTCTTTTGCTCTTGTATGTTCTTTTGTGATGGATGAATTTTCCATTTATGAATGTCTGTTATCACATTGTATCTTCGCTGAACCCTTGCTGCGAATTCCCAACATTATTGCTCGCTTGATTTTTTCCAACCATGTTGGGGGCTTTTCCTTCATTCTTTTAAATAATTTCCTAATTTTTCTCCACAAGGAAATCCTCATTAGTTTTCTTTTCCAACACATCTGATTTGGTTTTTCTCCTCCTTTAATTATTTTTAACAATTATCCAAGAGCCAAAAAGATTGTCTCCTTAAGAGTCTTTAATGCTCTCTTGATTTGCATTCCTATTTTGAACTTGCCTATTTTGTTGAGATTCCTTAGCTGCATTAGATGTGTTTCCCTAATCCTCTACCATAAACTTAGATTTCCCTTTTTTATTCTTTTGTTATTTTTGGAATCTTTGATTATTTTCCTGTCCGTTGTTGTCTTCCCAACTGCCTAGGGATTCGCCATCCACCACGCCCAAAGCTGTGTTGTTAGTGATTCTTGTCATCTTCTCACTACAATTCTCCATTCTATGTCCATATCTACCACAGTTAAAACAAATTTGATGCAAATCTTCATATACAATATTAAACTCTTTTCCAAGGGCTGAAAATGTTGGAACCAGCTTCTTTCTTAAGTCAATTTTCACACATATTCTCATAAATTTTCTATGGGAATGAATAGAGGCCAGCTTGTCTACTTTGAGCATGGTTCCAAGTGCTTTACTCACTTTCCAAAGAAAGAACTTGTTGTAGAGCTCAACTAGTAGGTTAGATATTCTAATCTATACTGTTACTTTCTGAACATTTGTCTCTTGTGGTAGAAACAATGGCCACCATCTTTATACATACCAACATGTAATGGTCTACTATCATCCACATGCCTTCAAAGAGAGCATAAGCATAGTCATTAGAATCAATGAATCTTACTAAGAAAAATTTTCAGCAAGATTCGTAACTCTTAATAAGCCCTTTTAATTTTAACCCATCTTCTTTGTACATATCTATCCAAATAAAGCTTAAAGATTGAGAGTTTTTTTGAGAGGCTTTACTATTAGAGAGTGTTTCCATGGCCTACACCACTTGTCGTACTCCTCAAAGGATACTTTGAGCATAGGATTAAGGTTGAAGGGAGCTTGATCCTCTATCATTGCCTCCATATTTAGATCCTCTGGAATATAATCTTCCAATACCATTTCAACTATTTCTTGTGGATTCAATTTCCCTAACCCATCACGATAGGATCTCCTTGGCATCTTGTTTTTTCTATTCATCTTGATTTCCTTCTTGATTCTCACTGTCAAAGGCCTTCTTTTGATAAGATGCACCATTCTCCTTTTTAATACCTTCCATATTCTTTGTATCCATTTCTCCTTCATTCATTTTGCTATTTTGGATTTCTTGACACTAGATCTTCCTCCTCCAGCAACCGTTTGTCAGGATCGGCAAGAGAAGAGAGTCAGAGCCCCTTAAACATAGAATAGTTTTTATTCATTAAGAGTTGAGAGATCTTGCATAAGTAACTTTTTCAAAAATACTTTATATATTGAATTGAGCATAGAATAGTAGTCCTCGGATAAGAATAAATGAGTTTAATCCCTTAAAAGTTTGAGATATACATCGAATAAATTTACTGCACAAGAACAACACTAAAAGATAATCATACAAACAAATCACAATATATTCTTATTTAATAAAAGGTTTTGCTATTTCAACAACGTAAACTGATTATAACAACCAACAATTACGTATTTTTCTACATAATATATACAAATATTAGGGGGATTCGAATGCTTTCACTTTTTCCATCGTTTGTTTGTTTCTTTGTTATGTAGATATTCTCCTACACAAAATCTACTTTTTTATGCCTTTGTCTCTAATACAAACCGATAAAACTTATTTCTCCCATTCCATCAATTTCTCTCACTTCGCCACTCCCCCAAAACCCATAACCTCTACTTATTTTCGCCATTGGGTTAGGGTTGACAGTGGTGAATTGCGGTGGTAAGAGCGGGGGATAAGAGGTGATGATTAGATTTGGTTAGATTTGGGTGAGATGGGATTAAAAGTTAAGATAGGATGAATTTTATTTTGTTTAAATTCGGTAATTATTTATACTAGAGGCAAATTTATCAAAAAAAAATCTTAACGAAAAGATTGTTCAAAAAATTTATTGCAACATTAAAAAAGATTTTCTTAAGAAAAAAATTGAAAAAAATTGTTATTTTATAAAAGGCAAATGCTCCCCTCAAGATGTTCCAAATATCTTTTTTTTAAAGATGCTGATATGGGACATGGTAATTGGTATTATTTATAAAATCGATTAATTTATTATTTAAATCTGGTCGACTCGGTCGGTTTACATAACTCGGATGGGGTTATGTTTTTTTTTTCTTTTTACCTTCGAAATGACATCATTCATCAAAACCCTGACCCTCACCCCTCACCATCTGCTCCAGTCCTCCCTCATTGTCACTCTCTCAATAAAGCCGAGCTCTCTATCTTTGTCATCGTGGCTTACTGGCTCTCGCACAAGCTCTCTTCCTCTCTCTACTCTGGTCTCTCTCACTGTTTTCGGTGTCGCACTCAAGCTCGTTGTCTCTCTCTATATCGTCAGTCGTCTCCGTTTCGCACTCAGTCACACTTGCATGCCTTTCTTGCTCTCGCCATCACCGGTGGTAGAAGCAGGGTCCCGAGACTGGTCGTCTTCATCACTCCCTGTCTTGTCATCGTCGCACACTTAATCGACTCCTTTGTTGTGCTCGTCATTGCCGGTGGCAGAAGCAGCATGTCCCGGGGTTGATTGTCGTTGTCGTCCTCTTGCTTCAACTCTCAAATATGTTTATACCATGGAGAATAGCTTGTACAACAAGAACAATATCCAAATTTCAAGGGTATGCACTAGCATTACTTATTATAGTGGAACTTAGGCATTGCTTTGGTGCTTCTTATTTTTGCACCAATCTTATTTGCTCGTTGCCTCAATTAATATATACATGAAACAACAAAAGTATATTATGTTTGGATTTTGTAATATAGTTTGATTTTTTGCTGATGCAATTTTATTGAAAAATGTTTAACTAGTGGAGTTGAAGAATTTCATAGTTTTTGCATGGTAATACTCTTAAAAACACTAGTTTGATACTGTGCCCTGTGCTGCTGTGTCTTATCAAAATAGAAATAAATGAAAAGAACTTTTGTATGACCAATGATTAGCACTTAGCAATGTTTTTATGTGTATTTGTTCGGAGTATTTTCGACATTCCAGCCTTGTTGTGATGTTGCTGTTGATTTTGTATGTTGCACAAAATAGTTTTTTCATCTGTCGTGCAGTTGTGTTTGTTACTATTTTATATATGTTTGTGCTGCTGCTGCTCATCTTGTGTCTTGTATGTTGTGATTTTAGTGGAAATTTCTATGAGAACTGTGACAGAAGTTGAAGTTTAAGGTGCATGTCTCATGAAGACAGGAATGCTCTCCTCTATAATAGGCAACTTGTGTGCTGCGCCTCTCTTTTATACATTTTTGATTCTAAAGTCATACTAGCATTCTTTTAGTAAAATTTCATATAGTGTGCTCCAATTGATTTAAAAATCTAAAATGACATAATATTTTTGTAGTTGCTTCACTTTTACCCTTACCCCACAGGAAAAAAACTTCAGTCACTTCACTTAAATAGATTATTTCATGATTTAGTCAATGAAAAGTTAGGCCGATGACTAACTACCAAAAGAAAAGGACTTGTTTTACTTAAGGAAAATAAAGTGTTAAAAGTTAAGTAATCCTACCCAAACAACCAGTATGTACCTTTCCCTTACTACTACTTCAATGCATAGTGCATTTCCTGATCACTTTCAATCTTAAACAATTAGTAAAAATCATTTTGTGTGAGCCAACTTCAAATAAATAAAGCAATTTTAAACTTAATTTTCAAGGTCATTTTATTTGAATACTCTAGAGCTTTATATTTAGAATATAATTATTTATGGTTAGTTCAATAATCACTCTTGCTTTCATCCTGTGCGTGTAAAGATGCAAAGCTTCTTTCCTACAAACAAAAGAATAAACAAAGTAGGCTAAGATGAAGCCCAATGCTGACTGAAGTAATATTTAGTTCATTCACCTGATAAATAGATTCAAAATGAAGAAGCACTAATTGATAAATAAATTTTATTACTTAATTCAGATTGTGAGACTATTCCTATTACACTAGTGAATCATTGTTTTTACTTTAATACTTCAAAACCAAAATATCATAACATGTCACAAATTAGGCACACAAAAAAATGACGATGGAATAAATCAAAGGTACAAGTTTAGAAATACAAACTAGAAACAAAGTGCTATTCAATGCTTTCCTACAGTTAAAGAATATAGGAACTACAACCTACCTTCTTCATGCACTTCATCATAATAGACACAAGTTTTTAACAACAAGGGGCACTATCTTCCATCTTACACCAACTTGAAGGTAAAATATTAACTTTTTCCCTACTGACCACTAATGCCTACCGTGGTTCCATTTTCTCTGTTCTTACCACCACTAATGCCTGCTCTGTTTCCATTTCCTCAGCTCTTACCACCATAATAGCCAGTGGTTCCTTTTCCTTTTCTTTTTCCTATTTGGTTCAATTATAACAACAACATTAGTACTGGTGTTTTTTAAAAGAACGAACTAAAAAGAGAAAGGTGAATGCTACTATGCCCTCTCTAAAATAAAGGGTAAATTACCCTTTGTGATATATATAGTGCCTATAATTATAATTAAGTTGAATGTTAACCATAATGATTAGGTATATGTTCTCTATTTTTCTTTCTCTCTCTTGTGATTATTTAAATTTAGTTTAGCACCACCAGTCTATGGTGGTGGTGGCGGCTGTCACCGTTGGAAAATTTCTTTGTGGTGAACTCACAAACCCATCAACAAGGTGCAAGTACGTATTCAGCTCGTTACACGTGGCAACATTTGTGCTACCGAGGTACAGAGAATCTCTACTACATAGGCGCAACTCCTTCCCAACCTCAGCGTACACCCACTGTGCCCCCTCCACCCTCTTCTGTATGGTGATAACATTCTCGGAGTTCACTATCCGCAAAACTTTTGTACCATAAAAGTGACTAAATTCTTGTGCATAATTGTCACCTCATCTTGCAAATCCTATTTATCTCCACCTCATTGACAACAATGTCTTTAATCTCATGAGGATCCGAATTTACCATCCCTTGAAACTTGTATTTGACATCATCAATAACAATGTCTTTAACTGTGTTTATGACTTGAGGATCAAAATAATCTTTCCAAATGTCTTTATGACTTCTATCATCACGGACCATAAGCTCTCCTCTATCTTCAAGTGCATCAATTGCATTCGTAAAGATCTCTTCCATGTCATAAAACTCATCTGGTGAATCACTTTCAATATATATATATATATATATGCCAAATCATATAAATTGCTGCAAGTTCTTCTTTAATATCTACTTGCATATACAAAACTTCAAGATACAAATATGCATGACAACGATAAATTCAAATTCAACAATGGCACAAGATTAGTTGTTTACACAACAGTTCATGAATTTTGTATTCAAATTCAATGGCATAAGAGGCACACACACTGAGGCATGAGCCATTTTGTTAATCATCCTTAATTCTGTTTGAAAACAACACAAATAATAGTGCTTCTTCAGCAACAATACCCGCAATAATCTCATCATCATCATCATCATTAATCACTAAAACTAATCAGCACCCGCAATAACATTCTTGCTATAATAATGCTTCCAATCTTCTTCATCAGCATTCCTTGGTCTTCAATTACCACATTCCATCAAGGTCAGAAGACATATACACTGAATAAAATCACAGAAGACCACAGAAAGGAAAACCCACACAGGGTGAAGAGGCTGACGAACGAGCTGTAACTAAGACCAGCGAAGATGCTTCTGCAGTGGTGATGAAGACCAGGCTGGAGGCGGCGACGTTCAGGCTGCAACAAGGGAAAGCGACGATTCTACTTCATCCCTCAGATGCGAGAAGACGACGATTTTGCGGTGAAACTGTCAGAGTGAGAGCCGGTGGCAGTAACAGAAAAAATCATAAAAAAAACTGTTTATGACCAAATAATAAAAACTGTTAAAGATGAACCGTATTTTAACCAATGCTACATGTCAAAAATTAATTAGTAGAATTAATGTGTCTTTAAAAGAAGTTGTTTTTTGTGTGTTTATGTAAGTGGCGCCCTTGATAAAAATCTTGAGAATAATCAACACCATATTTTACCTTAAATATTAAAACTAAGTAAACCTAATTCAACTCTAAAAAATATCGCAACAGATTATTTTACACATATAAACACTATAGAAACTGTAATTTTAATCGGCACCAGACTTGTAATAATATATATCTGCGTTTACCACTCATGTTAGCGTGATCAGTGTCATCTCAGCAATAAAAGCAGTAGTGAACTTGGTACTTTCTTCTGTGTTTCTTTCCTTTTGATCTTTAGTGCTGAGCTTTCCAAATTGCTTCTTTTGAAGTGGGAACATAAAAGGATTACCAAGTTGACACATCAAAATAAAGTTTCATAATCAAAAGGAGGAAAGGAAAAAAGTTGCTCTACTTAAAAAAATCAATGAGCAGGTATTTTTATTTTAAGTTGTATGTTTTAGTTGTTTTCTTCAATCATTCAGTCGCTTTCACAGCTTGTTTGCATGCAGCGAAATAATGCTATTATTTATCTAAGTAATAGTTAGTGACTTTATCAATATATATATATATTCTTTGGTATATTCTTTAGCATCATTTTGCTGCTTCTGAATTCTGAAATGGGTTTGATACCACTTTCAGCTCAACATACCTGTAAATCGTTGTTTTGAGCAAAACCTATTACTCAGGTGATTTAAACACTGGTACTCAAACCGAACTCTTTGTCTCTTTCTGGAAATTTACAATGTCAATGCAAGATTCTATCATTTAATAAGCCCTCTGTCTTTTTTCTCTTTTTTTTTTTTGTCTAACTTTTATTTTTGTGGGGTTTCTTATGGAGCAATTGAGCTTTATATTTGATACAAACAAACCGAAAATTATTCTATGCTTCTTCCTTTCTGATAAAAATTCATTTTTGTTACCAAAGTTTGCGTATAACAGCCATCAATAAAATGAATGTATTAAATGTTATTACTAAAATTATTATTCATAAAATTCTCACTTCCTTAAGTTGATCCAAGAGAAAGACGAGGAAAGAAGTAACTGATTAAAAATTCTCAACATTGCTGTTTCTTAATGTTGAGCTTGAGTTTGTTCATTTTTCCATTGTAAACCCTGCTTCTAGCTAGCTTTTAATCAATTGGCCGTTACATAATATGAATGAACTCTTAATATGATTCTTTTTTCATCTCATGATGCTTTAGTACATGAGCTCTCAGCCAACTCAACTATTAATTTGAAAAGGATGGGAATATATGATCCGTTCCATCAAGTTAGCATGTGGAGTGACAGCTTCAAAGTTGATGGCAGCCTGAATTCAGTTGCTTCCCCAATGTTAATGGTGAACACAAATATGGAGGAAAGTAAGGTTAGAACTTAAAACGAATATAATGTTTGATTTGTATCTTTATTTTCTATTTTCATTTCAATTTCAAGTTTTAATATTCTCTAAAGAAAAAAATGATAGCAAGAAATGAAAATAGAATTTTATTATTTTATAAATTTTTTTACAAAATCCTAAAAATAAAAAATATTAAAAATAAAAATAGAAAATACAACCATAAATTAAACTTACCTTGACAATGTTTTTGAATTTGATTTGACTCTTTTGTGCAGCCTGAGTTTATTCCTCATGAATCAGGGGATCCTTCCGGAGATGATCAAGAGATTACTGATAAAGAAGTCCGTAAGGTAATGAAATTTGAAATCTCTATATGTGTGTTCTATGTATTGCTATTTTGAGGAGTTTTCTTTTTTTTTTTTTTAAATGTGTTCTTGTATAATACTATAAACTGGTGATATTGTCCACTTTGAAGTTGGTTTTTCCCACTGTTTTAAAACACGTTATATATAAAGGAGAAAAAATAGACATCGATTGGAAAGGCAAAAGAAACAACAAGCTTTATAAGTTTTACGAGTTTGAATACCTTTTCCTTGTGACATGTTTTAAAACTATGCCATGAACTAGCCGCAAAACAGACAATATCTCTAGCAGCCGAGCTAGGTTGTTAAAAAAGAGGATTAAAAGTTTGAATGAGCTGAGGGTGTATTAGTCTACACAACTGAAAACTCTGCTAAATCAATTGAAGACTCACTTAACAAAAGTTCACTTACGTTACACAATATGACAAGCCCATCTGAGAAGGAAATATCTTTGATGATGATGATGATCCTTATGTTGATAATTATGAATTGTTGAACGGCGTACATATATTTTTCCAATAAAATATTTTACACGTAGCGTACCATGCATCTGTTCCTGTACCCAAACGTGTTGTATTCCATGTAACTATGACAATGATATAGGTTTTCTATTATCGTATTTAGAGCCTAATTGCTCCACCATGGCCAGAGGAAACATTTCCTCTGCTTCCAATCAACAACAACTGCCTCCTAAAATTAACCCACCCACGGACCATTCCCAAAATCCAACTTCTTATTATATTCATCCAAATGGGAACCCCATCCTTACTCTTGTATCTGTCACTCTCTCATCTAAAAAATAGAGCCGAATCATATTTCTAAGGCTTTCAAAGTTCCAGATTGGATTAATGTCATGTAAGATGAATGAGCTTGAAGCTGTTTGAGAAGAATCAGGTTTGGCGCCTAGTTCCGATGCAGTAATGGGTAGACAATTCATTTTGGTATGCAGTTCACTATTTTTTGTTAAATTAAAAGGGTTTCTTTAGAAAGAATTTATAGTATACGGTATTCAAAAAGGGAGATTTAGTAGGCAATACACAAGTAAATTAAAGAACCCAAGTAACTAGGGTCAACCTTTTAAAATGATGCTAAGTAACTGAAATGCTTCTTGGTGATTTATACTTTTGGAGTTATTATATCAAGAATGTAAAGTTTTTACATGAGTAAAGTGACATTACAGTTGCTCAATATTCATGTGTAGGTGAATCGACGACTGGCACAAAATCGTGAGGCTGCACGGAAAAGCCGGCTGCGGAAGAAGGTTGTTGAAGCTGAATCACTACGAGTTTAGGCAGTATTTATCATCTCTTCTGATTCGTACCTTTTTCTTTTACTTACAGGCTTATGTTCAACAATTAGAAACAAGCAGATTGAAGCTCATGCAATTGGAGCTGGAGATAGAGAAAGCAAGAAAACATGTAATGGTTTCGGGCTTTCAATGTTTGTTCTTCCTCTTGTCATGTTTATGCATACACTAAAATGTCTTTTTTGCAGGGTCTATATGTAGGGAGTGCATTAGATGATGGTTATACTGGCTCACCGGGAACAATAACCTCAGGTTTTTTATTCTTGAAGTTTAGTTTTAATCTTCATGAAACTGTTACTTTCTATGTATCATGCTTCTTGTTCTATGTTCAAATGAAATTGCAGAAATTGAACAGTTGCAGAAATTGAACTGTGGTGTTTGTATTGTGTGTAAATCCATGTCTTTCTTGTTTCATGTAGTGATCTATCCATGTCTTTAGGCATATGCGAATGTGATTATTTCAACCAAGATATTTTTCAATTAGGGTTAAGTACGATTTTAGTCTCTAAGGTAGAGGTCGAAATTTTTTTTGTCTCCGGTCTTTTTTTGCCTATAAAATGGACTCGAAGGTTTAACCTAATTTTAAAATTATCTTTTTTATCAAAATTTTAATTTTTATTACTAAATTACCCCTAATTAAAAAATATAAAAGAAAAAATAAAGAATAAGGGTTAAAGGGCTGGGGAACAGGAGAAGGGAATTACGCCCTGGGGGGGTCAGGGAAGAAGAGGGGAAGGGAAGGTGGAGAAGGAAAGGGGAAGGGAATCCGTCGCCGCTGCTCGTCGTCGTTCGGTCGCTGGATCCTGCTGCTGCTCCTCTGGGCTCGGCAGAGGTGCTCGATGGCGGTGGGTTTTGGTTCGAGGCAAGAACAGGAGAAGGTTTCGGTAGGTGTTTTGATGGTGGGTGGAGGAAACGCTGATGGTAATGGTGGAGCTCAAAAAAGATGGCGTGAACTGGAGGTGAGTCAAGGGAGGAGAAGAGGGTTTCGCGCTATGACGGTGGCGCTAGGGTAGCGCGAAGAGAGAAGAAGAAAAGGGTGGTGGCGTTGTGATGGTTTGCCGGCTTCTTCTTCTGCTTCCATTCTTCTTATGCTTCTGCTCTCATTATGTTGTTGATTTCTGATTATTGTTGCTTCTGGTTGCTTCTACTTCTGGTTGATTACATTATTCCATTGTTGTTGTTGTTCTGCTCCTGCTTCTGCTTGATTACATTATTTCATTGTTTCAATATACATATTTGTTGATCCATTATCCATTTTTTTAATGATTACATTGTTTTATTGTTGGTTCTTCTGGTTCTGCTTCTATTTCTGCTTGATTTTGGGAAAGATGGGGAAGGAATATATTGGTCCGAATGACGGTTTTAAAACTAAATTAAACCTTTAAGATCATTTTGTAGGCAAAAAAAGGCCAAGGACGAAAAAAATTTTCAACCTCTAAGTTAGGAACTAAAATCGTACTTAACCCTTCTGATTATCATAGTTAAAGGATGATTACTAAAATGATTTTATAAAATGGTTGGGCGATTTTGTGCTAGACTTCCTAATCTATTTCTTGAACTGCTATGTACACATTTTGAGCATTTAATAGTGCCATGAATTCAATCCGTGATAAATTGAAATCTATGAACAAAGTATTATGTGCTGATTTACACGTTGCTTGCATGACAAGAATAAAATCAAAAGATTATGAATCTTTTTGTTTTTTGTTTAGAATGGTTAAACTCCATTTACTTTGCATTTATTACTAGTCCTTCTTAGTGCAAGCCCCGTTGAGCTTATAGGTTTTGAGATTTACCAAGCAGGGTTAACGGTGTTTGAGATTGAATATGGACACTGGGTTGAACAACAGCATCGGCAGAACGATGAACTCAGAAATGCATTGCACACTCATGCATCTGATATAGAGCTTCATCTACTTGTTGAGAGCAACTTGAATCATTATGCAAATCTTTTCCAGATGAAAGCAGATATGGCAAAGATTGATGTATTTTATTTGATCTCTGGTGCGTGGAAAGCATCGGTTGAACGCCTTTTTCTTTGGATTGGAGGATCCCGTCCATCGCACCTTCTAAATGTAAATCCCTATACTATATTTCATTTTAACATTCAATTATTGTGGAAAAAGGAAGCTCTATACCATCTTCTCCTTTCTCTCTCTGTCTCCAGTTGTAATCCCTTTGAAGTTGTTAGTTTTTAAATTAGCACAAAATACCCGACATTCCTTGTAGGTGGTGAAATTTATGGCGACTCCTGTCTGTTTGTGTAGGTCACATTGACCTCTCTTACAGGAAGGATAAATATTATATTTTTAAGAGTGCTTAGTGTTATATTTAATTTACAATTATGTTACAAATATACCAAAAATTAGCTGCTAAATCAGCCACTTATATATAATATATGTTTAAATACAAAATCATATTAAAAATAGATTAAATAATATATATATTTTATACCCATATATAATAATTAATTTTGATGGTTGATTTTAGTTTATATACACAGTTACTTAGTGTATTATTTTCGAAATAACAAAAGAGGTCAAGGTATGGTTTTAGAATTAAAGGGAATCAAGTTAAATTTTACCAAACCTTACGAGGTGAAAGTATTTTCCCTTTAAATTATCGATCATTATTCAGTAAACTATATATTTTTTTTGGCCATTCTTCACAGATCATAGTGCCACAACTTGAGCCTTTGAGCGATCAACAAGTCGCCAGTATTAACAACCTCCGTCTATCGTCCCAGCAAGCAGAAGATGCGCTTTCACTGGGGTTGGAGAAACTACAGCAGGGTCTGGTCCACAGCATAGCAGTTGATCCAATGCTTATAGGAAACTATGGATTTCAGATGGCTGCCGCCCTTGACAATATTGAGGCTCTAGAAGGTTTTGTGAGCCAGGTAAAGTAACATTAGATATTGAACTTTTTTTTTTTTCATTCCAAAAAAACCTTTACAAATCGCTATAGAAGTATAGACTATATTTGATTAAATGACGATGCAATGTCCAATACTCCAATCATAAATTATGCTCATATAACATGGTAAATCATTTTCATGTTCATAAAGCTATAATTCAAATCACTAGCAACCGTCTAGTGATAAAGGATTTGGGTAATATATTATCGATGTATTAAAATTAGGTTTAATTATTCTGTTAGTTAGTCTATAACATTTTATTAAATTTACAATTAAATTTTTATAATTTTTTTTATTGAATCCTTACATTATTTCAAATTTTATAATTAGGTTCTTATCAGTATAAAAAATATCAAAATTAATAGAATATTTTTTTACAAATTAAAAAATAACTACAATTAAAAATTTAATTAAATCTTTGATCACATATTTTTTAAAAGAAATATTTCATTAATTTGAATATTTTTTATACTAACAAGAACCTAATTACAAAATTAAAAATAATGTAGTAATTCAATTTTAAAAAAATATATAAGTACTTAATTATAAATTTAATAAAACAATAACGACCAATAAAATAATTAAACCTTAAAATTATTATAGTGCAATTTTGTTTAACTCTTAATTTCATAGTTATGATATTGCTTGCTAGGTCTTCCATTACCTAAATCTATTTGGAATATCAATAAATTCTGATAGCTTTTTAATATTCTTCTATTTGTAATAACATAAAAAAGCACCATTAAAAATCTAACTAAAAATATTGACAATCACTATAGAATAATTAATTATTTTATTTTTTTCTCTTAACTCTTAGGTTTTTAAAGAATTAAAAAGATGATCTCTAATTCTTATCTAAATTATAATTGTTCTGAAAGTTTTAAATTGGTTATAGATGTACCACGATATCATTATCTTTTTTCCAAATTTAAGATCAAACTATGTAATGATTTGCAATAAAGTCCAATATTAAAAGAGTTCGACTAGAACATATTGTGAAAGAGACGTACGGTAAAATCTAGGTTACTTTTCGAGCATGAGAAATCTCAACAAGAAGATAGATTAGATGCAAGATATCCTAATACATTTAGGTAATAGAAGAGCTAATAATATAATAGCTAACAGTCTAAGACCGTTAAAATAGAACTGCAGTATAACAATTTTAAAGTTTAATTATTTTGTTGGTTTTTACAATTTTATTAAATTTATATTTACATATTTATATTTTTTTAATTGAGTTCTTATACTATTTTTAATTTTATAATTAAATCATTGCTAATATAAAAAATATTAAAACTAATGGAACATTCGTTTTAAAAAATATGTTGTTAAAGATTTAATTAAATTCCTAATTGTAAGTATTTTCAGTAATCATTACATAGTCTAATCTTAAATCCAAATAAAAGATAATAATATTGTGGTACATCTAGAACCTATATAAAACTTTTTAGAAAAATTGTAACTTAGATAAGAATTGGAGATCACCTTTTTAATTCTTCTGTGGTAAAAAACCTAAGAGTTAAAGAGGAAAAATAAGAGTTAATTATTTCATGGTGATCATCAGTATTTATAGTTAGATTCTTAATTGTGCTTCTTTGCTACTATTACAAATAGAAGAATGTTAGAGGATCATCAAATTTTATTATTAAATAAAGTATTGTTTTTATTTTTAAAATTTAAGATAAATTCTATTTTAATCTTTAACGTTTTAAAATCGTCCTATTTTTATCCAATACATTTAAAATAAATCAATGTTATCTCACCATCAAATCTTTTACTAACACTTAACTAAATTAATGTACTATTAATAATGTTTTTGTTAAAATTATGTTTGCACAATTGTCTTCTCCCACTTTTACTTTTTCAACAAGCACAAATTCTATTTTTCTACTCTCTTTTTTCTCCTCAAGCCTTTCTTAAAGAATTAATAGTGTAAAAAAGAAGAGGAAGAAGAGAATAGAAAAATAGAATTTGAGCTTGTTGAGAGGATAAAGATAGGAAAATGAAGTTGAGCAAACGTAGCTTCAACAAAAATATTATTAACAGTACATCAATTTCGTTAATTGTTAGTGAGAAATTTAACTGTGAAATAATATTGATTCTATTTTAAACGTTTTGAAATAAAAATAGAACGATTAAAACATTAGAAATCAAAATAGAATTCACTCCAAATATTGAGGACCAAAATAATTTTTTACTCTTTATTATTTTTAGCGAGTTAGCCATCAATATTTTAAAGTATAGACTAAAGTATGCTAATAAATTACTAGACTAAAAGAATTATATTTATAACTAGAAATAATATTAAAAAATATATTTAAATAGCCCTCTAATATTTGTCTTAATGAAAATGTGTGTATTCCCTTCTCTTCAGGCAGATCACCTCAGGCAACAAACTCTGCTGCACATGTCTCGAATCTTGACGACCGGCCAAGCCGCTCGAGGTTTGATGATAATGGGAGAATACTTACAACGCCTTCGCACTCTTAGCTCTTTATGGTCATCTCGTCCTTGAGATCCTTCCTAGCTAGCCCAATACTGTAGAATCACCTAATATTGAGAACCTTTTGAACATCACCTCTATGAACCTGATATTTGGTTTAATTGATAGAATAGTGCCTCAAGTTTTGTTATATAGTTGTTA